>NW_025728246.1:0-331574 GCF_021461385.2 Schistocerca piceifrons | reverse complement strand
AGTGTCACTTATTTCAGATACTGTTCTAATGGTAAATAAAGCAGCATTTAGTTTCTGAACAAGATCCTGGACATGGGCTTTCCACAACAGCTTACTATCTATCCGAACGCCTAGGAACTTCAACTGTTCCGTCTAGCTTATAATATGCCCATTCTGTCTGATCAAAATATCGGTTCTTGTTGAATTGTGAGTTAGAAACTGTAAAAACTAAGTCTTACTGTGATTATTTTCCACAAGCCATGAACTTATTTCATGAACTACATTATTTGATACTGTTTCAATATTACACACAAGATCCATCACTACCAAGCTGGTGTCATCAGCAAACAGAAATATTTTTGAATCACCTGTAATACCAGAAGGCATATTATTTCTATAAATAAGAAACAGCAGTGGCCCCGACCCTTGGGGAACGCCCCACTTAACAGTGCCCCATTGGGACTGAACATCACTACCACTCTCAATATTGCGGAGAATTACCTTCTGCTTTCTGTTCTTAAAGTAAGAGGCGAACCAATTGTAAGCTACTCCCTTTATTCCATAATGGTCCAACTTCCGCAGTAATATTTTGTGGTCAACACAGTCAAAAGCCTTCGTTAAATCAAAGAAAACACCTAGCGTTCGCAACCTTTTATTTAATCCGTCCAAAACCTCACAGAGAAAAGAGAATATAGCATTTTCAGTTGTTAAACCATTTCTAAAACCAAACTGTACACCTGACAGCAGATTATGTGAATTTAAATGCTCCAGTAATCTTGTATATACTACCTTCTCGGTAACTTTAGCAAATATCGATGGCATAGAAATAGGTCTAAAATTGTCAACATTATCCCTGTCTCCATTTTTACAAAGTGGCTTCACTACCGAGTACTTTAATCTGTCAGGAAACCGACCACTCCTAAAGGAAAAGTTACAGATATGGCTAAGTACTGGGCTAACATACATAGAACAATACTTCAGTTTTCTGCTAGATACCCCGTCAGATCCATGAGAGTTCTCGGTCTTTAGTGACTTAATAATTAACTCAATCTCCCTCTTGTCAGTATCATGGAGGAGCATTTCAGGTAACAGTCTCGGAACACTTTTTTCTACGAGCGCTATATGATTCCCTGTTGGGACTAGGTTTCTATTTAGTTCACCTGCTATATTCAGAAAGTGATTATTAAAGACTGTACGTATATGCGACTTATCAGTAACACGGACATTCCCACTACGCACTGATTCTATATCCTCGACCTGTTTCTACAGACAAGCCACTTCCTTTACGACTGACTGTATGGTTTTAATTTTATCCTGACTTAGCTATTCTGTCTGCATACCACATACTTCTTGCCTTCCTAATAACTTTTTTAAGCACCTTACAATACTGTTTGTAATGGGCTGCTGCATTTAGATTTTGACTCTTTCTAACATTTTGATATAATTACCACTTTGTTCTACAGGATATTCTAGTCAGCCACCCAGGCTGCCTGTTTGTGCTAGTACCCTGTTTTGAACGTTCTAACGGAAAGGCAACTTTCAAAGAGCACGAGAAAAGTCTTGAGGAAAGCATTATATTTATCGTCCACTGTATCAGCACTAAAAACATCTTGCCACTCTTTTTCCTTGATAAGGTTTACAAAGGTCCCTGCAGCAACTGTATCAGCTTTCCTAAAAAGTTGATAACTATATTTAACATGTGTTGCAGCACAAAAATCTTTTAGAGTTAAAACTTATGCATCATGATGTGAAAGGCCATTCACTTTTTTGCTAACAGAATGTCCTTCTAGTAATGAGGAATGAACAAAAATGTTGTCTACGGTTGTTCTACTGTTCCCTTGCACTCTCGTTGGAAAGAATGCGGTTTGCATAAGATTATATGATTTAAGGAGATTTACCAGCATCCTTTGCCTTGCACAATCACTTATACAATTAACATTGAAGTCACCACATATAATTAACTTTTTATATTTCCTATAAAGTGAACCAAGAACCTCCTCTAGCTTTAGCAAAAAATGTTGTGAAATCGGAGTCTGGGGATCTACACTCCTGGAAATGGAAAAAAGAACACATTGACACCGGTGTGTCAGACCCACCATACTTGCTCCGGACACTGCGAAAGGGCTGTACAAGCAATGATCACGCGCACGGAACAGCGGACACACCAGGAACCGCGGTGTTGGCCGTCGAATGGCGCTAGCTGCGCAGCATTTGTGCACCGCCGCCGTCAGTGTCAGCCAGTTTGCCATGGCATACGGAGCTCCATCGCAGTCTTTAACACTGGTAGCATGCCGCGACAGCGTGGACGTGACCCGTATGTGCAGTTCACGGACTTTGAGCGAGGGCGTATAGTGGGCATGCGGGAGGCCGGGTGGACGTACCGCCGAATTGCTCAACACGTGGGGCGTGAGGTCTCCACAGTACATCGATGTTGTCGCCAGTGGTCGGCGGAAGGTGCACGTGCCCGTCGACCTGGGACCGGACCGCAGCGACGCACGGATGCACGCCAAGACCGTAGGATCCTACGCAGTGCCGTAGGGGACCGCACCGCCACTTCCCAGCAAATTAGGGACACTGTTGCTCCTGGGGTATGAAGCTGGGCTACGGTCCCGCACACCGTTAGGCCGTCTTCCGCTTACGCCCCAACATCGTGCAGCCCGCCTCCAGTGGTGTCGCGACAGGCGTGAATGGAGGGACGAATGGAGGCGTGTCGTCTTCAGCGATGAGAGTCGCTTCTGCCTTGGTGCCAATGATGGTCGTATGCGTGTTTGGCGCCGTGCAGGTGAGCGCCACAATCAGGACTGCATACGACCAAGGCACACAGGGCCAACACCCGGCATCATGGTGTGGGGAGCGATCTCCTACACTGGCCGTACACCACTGGTGATCGTCGAGGGGACACTGAATAGTGCACGGTACATCCAAACCGCCATCGAACCCATCGTTCTACCATTCCTAGACTGGCAAGGGAACTTGCTGTTCCAACAGGACAATGCACGTCCGCATGTATCCCGTGCCACCCAACGTGCTCTAGAAGGTGTAAGTCAACTACCCTGGCCAGCAAGATCTCCGGATCTGTCCCCCATTGAGCATGTTTGGGACTGGATGAAGCGTCGTCTCACGCGGTCTGCACGTCCAGCACGAACGCTGGTCCAACTGAGGCGCCAGGTGGAAATGGCATGGCAAGCCGTTCCACAGGACTACATCCAGCATCTCTACGATCGTCTCCATGGGAGAATAGCAGCCTGCATTGCTGCGAAAGGTGGATATACACTGTACTAGTGGCGACATTGTGCATGCTCTGTTGCCTGTGTCTATGTGCCTGTGGTTCTGTCAGTGTGATCATGTGATGTATCTGACCCCAGGAATGTGTCAATAAAGTTTCCCCTTCCTGGGACAATGAATTCACGGTGTTCTTATTTCAATTTCCAGGAGTGTATAAATAACAACAGTTAGAAGTTTAACTCCACTAAATTTAACCACACCTGCACAACATTCAAACACCTTTTCGGTTCAGTACTTTGAAACATCAATTGACTCAAATGGGATTCCGTTTTTCACATACATGGGTACTCCCCCACACCGCAAAGAGCTCCTAGAAAAGCTGCCAGCCAACCTGTATCCTGGTAAAGGAAGCCTCTGAATTATCTCCTTATTTAAGAAGTGTTCAGATATACCAATAATTTCAGAGTCAACATCTATAAGCAGTTCACTAACTTTATCTCTAATACCTTGTATATTTTGATGAAATATACTAATTCCCTCATTACTCGGATACCTAAGCTTTGTCAAAAGTGGTTTCTTTGTTAGAGAGACTTCCCTTAAGCAGGAATACCTATCAGCTGACTTCAATATAAAAAAGGTGCAGCTCGACCACCACTAGTGCAGGAATTTTCCCATGAGTGATCCCACCACCCCCACCTATGCTGTCACCTATAAGGTTTGCCAACCTCCCATTTCCATACCTTTTGGGTGCAAACCATGTCTAGTGAAACCCATCCTGCTGATAGACTCCACCGACACCACTGAAATGTGACTCATGCCTTCTGTCATCAGCGCACCCCCATATCTCATGTTATTACGCTTGACGGCTTTATTAAGATGAGGCCGATATGACGCCGAAACAGTTCCACGAAATGCACGTTCATGTTGCCAGTCTGAGTGGCTATCTTTTCCAGGTCACCATCTATGTCATACTCCCCATCCCTATCAATACTATTACCAGCCCCACCCACAATCACTACCTGATCCTCTTTAGTACAATCCCTACGTAACCCCCGTATGTTAACAGTCACCTGAGCCAATCCTGCATTTCGCTTCACAATGATGGTGACTTGGTACTCACTCCCCAACGCTTCCTGCAACTGCTGGCCTACACCTCTACTATGAGAACTACCTAACAGCAGAACCTTCTTCTTTCTCTTAGACGTTGCAACTGTCCTAGCCACCGTAACTGCTGAGGTCTGCTGCATACTTCCTACATCTACAGCTACTACAGATTCCTCTCCACTAGACTCTGACAGTTGGTCATATCTTTTGCAAACACCAATAGTAAAACTATCTGAAAATCTCCTTCTCCTAGCAGATCTCTTGCCAACAGCCAGCTTCCATTCCCCAACCCCCTTCTCCCTCCTCATTCTATCTAGCTCCTCCTGTGCGTTTTTCAACTGCACCTGAAGGGCACACATCTTACGCTCCTGCTCCTCTGTCAACTTACTCTTGCTACATAACCTGCAGTTCCAGGAGAGGATCTCACCAGAATGTCCACTGGCTTCCCCACTGCATTCCCCCCCCCCCCCCCCCCAGTGAAAATACCAAAGACCACACTTCTCACTCATGGTAAAATTTTACAGTTATTGAAACAAGGAAACTACTTTATCTAAGTTACGCTAGTACAATAAGAAGATATTAAAAAACTGACTACAATAATCACAAACTTACTATACAAGGGAAGTAACTACTATTATTAACAGTATTAATCAACAGCAAATGAGAATATAACAAAAGACAAACATAGAAAGAAAATCAAACGTCTAATGTCATTTTTGTCATGAAAAGCTCTTCATCTTTCTTTCTTTCTTTTAGCTTCAGTCAACTCTTTTTTTTATAAGAGCTTGAAGTGATTATGGCAGCCTCTCCTTTTTTATTCCTAATTTGTCTTTGATTCAAACTTTGTTTCTTAGACAAAGGTTTTACGTCCTTTGGGCTTATGTGGAACCCGCCTATAGGATGCTCAGACGGACGTTCTTGAGTGGTTGGACACCGAGGGGAAACATCTCTAGCCATAGATTTAGATTCTGGCTTCCTAAGACTAATGTTAGAGATTTGTTCACTTAAGCACACCACCCAGTCTTTGCTGCCATTTCAGACTCTTTGTTGAAACGATGGGGACTTTTGTTACGTTCTGCCAACTGGGATGCTAATCGCTGCAGGTCAGTAACCGTAATTCCATAAAATTGCTTTCCCATTTTAAAAAACGTAATTAAGAATTTCCTGCTCTTTTTCTTCACGGAACACTGCCCTTAAGCCCCCTTATAATCTTTTTACTGCCAACTCCATCTCTATTTGCTCCTACAACTCTCCGTTTACAGCCGGTCGCGGTGGCCGAGCGGTTCTAGGCGCTTCAGTCCGGACCTGTTACGGTCGCAGGTTTGACTCCTGCGTAAGGCATGGATGTGTGTGATGTCCTTAGGTTAGTTAGGTTTAATTAGTTCTAAGTTCTAGGTGACTGATGACCTCAGAAGTTAAGTCGCATAGTGCTCAGAGCCATTTGAACCATTTTACATCAAACGTTCGAAAAACCTAAATGTTTTCACAGGAAGAAATGGAGCAAGCTTCCTTTGTCAACGTCACTGGCAACACTAATGGTGTAGAGTACACCTAGTCTGGCCACTACTAGGTAGGAAGCAGCACTGTTGAAGACATCAAATAAGCAGTAGCCACTTTTCCCAAGCTGGCCACCTTACCCGTATTTCCCCTAATATAATAATAATATATTTGTAGGACCTACAGTAGGTAGTAGTCATTACTATTGTGTTGCACTGTAAATTAGTTCATTTATTCTTGCAGAGAGAATGATCAAACAAATTTATGATCAATTGTGGAAGATACATACAACAAAAAGTATGCGTTATCTTGAGATATACAATGCTCAAGTACAATATTATGACCGCCTACCTAATAGCCAGTATGTCCACCTGTGGCATGGACGACAGTGGCGACGTATCGTGGCACGGAAGCAATGATGCCTTGACAGGTCGCTGGATGGAGTTTGGCACCACATGTACACACGCACACACACAAGTCAGCTAATTCCTGTAAATTCTGGGGAAGGGGGCTATGTGCTCTGACACCAAGTTGAATCATATGCCAGATTTGTTTCGTTGGGTTCAGATCTGGTGAGTTGGGGGAGAGGATGAGCACATCAATAGGAACTCGCCACTGTGGTCCTCGAACTACTCCACCACATTGTGGCCTTGTGACATGGTGCATTATCCTGCTAAAAATGCCACTGCTATTGGGAAACGTGATCATGTTTTTTGCACAAACCCCACTGGACCCATGGATGCCCACATGATTGTCCTCCAGAACATAATATAGCCGCCGCCAACTTGTCTCCGTCTCACAGTACAGATGTCAAGGAGCTGTTACCCTGGAAGACGATGGACTAGTGCCCTCCCATCGCCATGTTGAAGAAGGTATTGGGATGCATTAGACCACTCAGTGCTCAACCACTGCGCCAATGCCCTGTGGCGATGGTTATGTGTAAATTTCACTCGTAGTTGCTGATGTCGTGATGACGTTGCTGACCTTGACACGTTCATGGGTCTTCGGCTGTGATGATGATGATGATATTTGGTTTGTGCAGAGCTCAACTGTACGTTTATCAGCACCCTTACAAAATCCCAATCTTTACGCAGTTAAGACTCGGTACTATCACGAATGATGATGAAATGATGTGGACAACACAAACACCCAGTCCCGTAGCGGAGAAAAGTCCCGACGCGGTCGAGAATTGAACCTGGGACCCCGTGATCCAGAGAAATCAACACTAGCGACTAGACCATACGCTGCAGATTTTCGATTACGAGGCCCACCGTAAGGGGTATTTGGTGCACTTTGTGTTCAGACGCACTGATGTTAGTTCCACCACAGTTCGCCACCTGTCCTGCCCAGAGTATGCCATCCGACGTCTGCAATAAGGGGGGGGGGGGGGGGGACGATCAACCCCACCGCATCTGGGCATGGTCTCACCTTGGTTTTGCCACTTGTTGAAGACACTCACTACACCACTACTCAAGCATCCTAACAGTCGTGAAATTTCTGAAATGCTCGTGCCTAGACTCTGGCCCATCACAATCTGCCCTTGGTCAGGCTCAGATACACTGCCTGCCTTCCCCATTATACATACAGACAGTATATTCACTGATACTGCATGCACCGTGTGTGTCTGACTACCAGTGTCATGCGAAGCTACTATCGCCTGGACGGGTTTATATCGATAGCAGGTCGGTGGTCGTAATGTTGTAGCTGATCAGTGTATAAGCATATGTGATACACCTGTTAAAATTTTACTGACATAAATGGTGCAAAGTTCAAAGAGTGTAAGGAAAATATCCGCGCATTTGTTTCATAGGCTGTAGTCTCCACAATACTGTGTCATACGTCAGAATGAAATACCACTCTCCAGCTGAGTACGCATTCATATGAGATTTTCTGTCAGATTAAAAATGTGTGCCTAAGTGAGACTCAAAGACACATGACACAAGATATGGTCACAGCTTTGCTTCAGCCAATACCTAACCTGCTACCTTCCAAACTTCACAGAAAGTCTCTCACAAAATTTGTTCTACTATTACTCCTGGAAGAATAAATGTTCCAGAGACATGACTTAGCCATACTGTGGGGGACATTTCTACAACGCCATATTTACTCCGCAGTAGAGTGTGCGCTGATAAGGAATTTCCTTGTAAATGAAAACTGTGTACCTGACTGAGAGTCTAACATTTGCCTCTCGTGGCCATTGCTCATGAAAATAGCTACACAAGAACGATTCATGACCTGTTCTCAAAGTTTCACTTCATCTCGTAAGCCGTCTCCTTCTTTTCAAACTTTTCTCCTCCGAAACTTGCAAGTGTAGCACTTCTGAACATATGTTGCAAAAAGATTACTTAACCACAGCTTTCACGATGTTTCCAGAAAGATATCTTCACTGTGCGGTGGTGTGTGGGTTGATACGAAACTTCCTTGCAGATTAAAACTCTTTACTGGAACGTGACTGGAACCTGGAACCTTTAATTTTAGCATTTGGGTGCTCACCTGCTGAGATAGCACAGTGTAGATCATGACAGTCCTCTCCGCTCTATTTCTGACAGTACTCTATCTCCTACTTTAAAAATTTCACAAAACTTATCATGCGAAACTCGTAGGAAAGATAATTCTCGAAGAAAGTATATCCCAGAAACATGGGTTTGCACAGCGCGCGGGATGTTTCCACAAGGAAATTTTCACTGTGCTGTGGACTGCGCTCCGATATGAAACCTCCTCGGAGATTAGAACTGTTTTACAAACCAAGACTCGACTTCGAGACATTTGTCTTCGGACTGCAAGTATTCACCGAGTGAATCGCTCAAGCACGACTCACGATACATCCACACAGCTTTACTTCCGGTAGCACCCATCTCCTGGCTTCCAACCTAGCCTGCGGAAGTTTAAGAACTAGAATTCCTGGAAGAAAGGACATTTCAGAGACGTGACTTAGCCACAGTCTGGGGACGCTTTCAGAATAAAGTTTCAGTCTGCGGCGGAGTGTCCGCCGATGTGAAACATAGATGAGGATTAAAACTCGGGACCCTAGCCATTCATGAGTAGTTGCTCACTTTTTGAGCACAACTCACGACAGTCCTCACAGCTTTACATCCACCAGTGCCTCATCTCCTGCTTTAAAAGCTACCCCCTGCGAAACTTCCACTAGTAATCCTGGAATAAAGCATATTCCAGATAGCGGACTGTGAAGTGTTCTGAAACTTCTTGGCAGTGTAGTGTTACGAAATTTATTGGCAGATTGAAACCATGTGCTCGACCAACCCTGAACACTGGTCCTTTGCCCTTTGCTGGCATTTTTGACAGCTTGAGGTAACAAAGAACAACTTGTGACCCGTCCTCCGCGTATTACACCAGCCAGTAACCATCTAATATCATTCAAATTTAACAGAAACCCTCCTGCTAAATGTGTAGGTCTAGCACTCCCGGAAGTAAGGATACTGCAAAGAGATGGTTTCACCACGGACTGTGGCATGTTTCCGGAATGAAATTCTTATTGTGCAGCGGTGCGTGCGCTGATACGAAATCTCCTCGAAGATTAGAACTGTTTCCAGACGGAGAGACGAACTCGGCACATATACCTTTGCAGGACATGCACCCACCAACTGAGCTACTCCAGTACCACTCAAGGCCCCTCCTCAGAGGTTTACTTCCATCAGTGCTTCACTGACTGTCTTGTTAAATTTGCAGGATTAGTATTCCTAGGCGAAAGAGTATTGGAGATACTTGGCTTAGCCTCAGTCTTGGGGAATTTTATAGAATGAAACCTCTAGAGCAGAGTGTGCGCCCTTATGTAACTTCATGTCAGATTAAAACAGCGTGAGGAACTGATACTCGAACTCGGGACATTTGCTACAGGGGCACGACTCACAACACGTTTACACAGATTTACTTAAGCCAAAACCTCATTTTATACCTTCAAACTTCACAGGACTAGAACTCCTGGAAGAAGGTATATTATAAAGACATGGTTCAGCCGCAGGCTGCAGGACGTTTCCAGAACGAAATTTCGCTCTGCAGCAGAGTGTGAGCTGATACGAGGCCTCCTGGAATATTAAAACATAGTGGCGGCCGCGGATAGAACTCGCGAACTTTGACGTTTGCCCAAGCACGAAACACAATCCATCCTGACAGCTTTACTTCCACTAGTACTTTGTCTCCTACCTGCCATACTTCTAAAACCTCCCTGGGAAACTTTCAGGACTAGCACCCTGAGATGAAAGGATGTTGCAGAGAGGTGGCTTAGCCACAAGCTGGGGGATGTTCCCAGAGTGAAATTTTGACTCTGCAGCGGGCTGTGTTTTAATATCAAACTTCCTAGCAGATTGAAACAGTCTGCTGATGAGACAAGGGACATTTCCCTTTCGCAGGAACGCGCTCACTAAGTAAGATACACAGTCCGTCCTCACAGCTTAGGCCCTACTTTCGCCAATACCTCATGGGCTACCTTCCAGATTTAACAAGAGCTCTCCTGCGAAGCTTATAGGACTAACACACCTAGAGGAAGCAATACTGGAGAAATCTGTCTTAGCCTCAGCCTGTGAGGTGTTTCCTGAATGAAATATTCTCTCTGCAGCGGAGTGTGCTTTGATATGAAAGTTGTTGGCTCATCCCCTACCTTCCAAATTTCATAGAATTTCCCCAACGAAACTTGCAGAATCAGTGTTCCCGAAAGAAAGGTTAATTCAGAAACATGGCTTAGCCACAGCCTGGAGGTTGACTCAGGAATGAAATTTTCGCTCTGCAGTGGAGCATGTGCCGATGTGAAGCTTCCTGGGAAAGAAAATTGTGTGCTGGACTGAAACTCGAACCGATGACACTTACCTGTGGCGGCCAATTCTCACCACCTGAGCTAATAAAACACAACTCGCGATCCATCCTCACAATTTTAACTCAGCTAGTGACTTATCTCCTATCTTTCAAACTTCAAAGTAGTTCTCCTTCGACACTTGCAGGTCGAGCACTTACGGAAGTAAGATACTGCAGAGAGATTAAATACCACAGCCTGGGAGTATTTTCAGAATGAAATTTTCAGTGTGCAGCGGAGCGAGCGTCGGTTTGAAACCTCGCAGATTAGAACTGTTAGCCAGAACGAGACTCTGACTCGAGACATTTGCCTTTCAGGTGCAATTGCTTACCAACTGAGCTACCCAAGGGTGACTCACGACTCGTCCTCACAGTTTGTCTTCCGCTAGTATCAAACTCTTACCTTCCCAACTTCGGAGAAGGTCTCCCGCGAAACTATCTCCCCTGGAAGAAAGGATAGTGCAGTCACTTGGCTTACAGGTTAGTCACAGCCTGAAGGATGTTTCCAGAATGAAATTTTCAGTGTGCAGTGGAGTGTGCGCTGTTATGATACTTCTTGGTGGATTAAAACTGTGTGCTGAACCAGGACACAAACAGTGGACCTTTGCCATTCGTGGGCAAGTGCTCTCCTCCTGAGCGACCCAAACATGTTTAATGACCCATCGTCACAGCTTTACTTCCGCCAATGCCTCATCAGCTATCTTACAAACGTTACAGAAGCTCTCCCGCAAAACTTGCTGGCCTAGCTCTCCTCGGTGAAACGATGGTGCCGACACATACCTTAGCTACAGCCGGGGGACCAGTCATAGAACGAAACCTTCACTTTGCAGCTAAGTGTGCACTGTACCGAAAATTCTTACAGTATGTCTTCCGCCACCTACCAAACTACATAGAAGATCTCTTGCGATGTGTACCGGAGTAGCACTCTTGGAAGAAAGGATATTGAAGAGACATAGGTCAGAACCCAAATTTCATTCTCAGCAGAATGTGAGCCAATATGAAACAATCTGTCAGATGAAAAGTGCAGTCCAGCACCAAACTGGAACTCAAGGCTTTGTCTTTCGCTGGTAGTTGCGCACCTGTTGTTTTACCCAAGCAGACCCCACAGCTGATCCCACAGGTTTTTTTTTCGCCAGTCCCTCGTCTCCCACTTTAAAAACTTCCTTCGAATCTTGCTGGACTGTATACTCGGAATAAAGGATATTCCGGACATATGGGTAAGGAATACCCAGGGAATGTTTCCAGAACAAGTTTTTCATTGTGCAGCAGAGTGTGCATAGATCGGAAACCACCATGCAGATCAGAAATGAGAGCCTGACCATGACTCAAATAGTGGACCTTTGCTGTCTGCTGGAGTGCTCACTGCCGCACCCGTCATACCCACCTGCGACACTGGCATCCTGCATGACAGAACAAAGATGCGGCATGCCTTCATCACAGCGAATAAAACCAAAGCAGATGTTTACAGTACGGGCGAGGCCGCTTCCAGAGACGAAAACACAACCTCTTGTCTCAGCCAACGGCGGCCAGGGTCCGTTACCCGAGCACTACACATCAACAGCAGAGCTAGAAGTCGCCATCAACAAGCGGACTATTTTGCTACGCCACTCAAGTGAACTAAAATACTCCGTGGGTCCATCCGCCAATCGGCCTTATAAGCCGGCGCACTACTGACCAGAAGGTAGTTCGACATGCTGCCGGGACTTGTAGGGACCTGCCACCCCAGCCACAACACGCAAGCACCTCATTTGCTTGTAGTCCCAGATCGTCAGGAATGGTAGCTTTGGTCTATGACTCCTCTCTGATAGGATTCCGTGTCGCATCCCCAGCGTTTTCCAAGTTCGACAAAACTTTTGAACCATGGGAAACTACGTGGCCCGTTTCGATCAAGTTTTCATTGCAATAGCGGTCTGGCCTCCCTGTACAGCTTTGTGATAATACTGTGCCGACCACTCTCTAGTAGTTTTGTCTCCATCTTTTCTTTGCTGGACTTTCTCGAACGAGAGACTTGTGAGGAAAACGGATTACTTTGTTATTCGTCTCTTATAAGATCTGGAATAGGATCCACACTTTCTTTCTTGCTTGGATTGTGTATTGTTTCTACTACTTTGTCGACGTCAGCAGTGTTCTTGTATGTTGGTGTTTCCAAATAAAAACCGATTGAGGAGTATCATTCTTGTTTTGACTCTGCTACTGCAGATACAGAAATGGCGACGAGTAGGTTTCCTTGACATGCATACACTTTCTCATTTGTTTTTCTCTGTGTTGGACGGTATTTCAGGTTTATAAGAACCTTCAGCGCTACTCATTGCACTGTTAAAACGTTTGCAACAAACAAATGGGCTCATTATCGAAACAATGTCCTCCACTCCCTCGCAGGCTCCGACGCATACGTCGAATTCAGACTCCTCTCTGAGAGGGTTCCGTGCCGAATCTCCAGCGTTTCCTAAGTACGAAAAGACCGTTGAACCATGGGAAATTACGTGGCCCGTTTGGAACAACATTTCATTGCACATAATGTCACCAGTGACTTACATCGTAGCGCTGTTTTTCTTGCCAAAGCGGGCCTTGAAATTTATCATGTATTGAAGCAATTACATCCAAACGAGGAGCCTGTTACTCTCTCCTACGAGGCACTAGCATGTTGCCTGTTGTATTATTTTGACTCAGAGGTGCATACGGCAGTGGCATCGCAAAAGTTCTTCTGTTGCCAAAAACTTCCAACACAGTCTTATATAGAATGAATTGCTACTCTTCAAGGTATTTTCCGAGACTGTCATTTCTTCTAAGGGAACCCTTGTTGCAAGCTGTCACATGGTTCGGCACTCATATGGAAGATGATTCTTGTCCATGCGCCAGACGACTCCCTGCGAAAAGGTATTTTGACACTGAAAGATCACTCCTTGAAGACTTGTTTATCGATTATTCACGCACGTGAAAGTCAATTTGGTCATCTGCTGCACTCCAATGGCTGGCACAGGTCTTGGGCGCCAGCCGCACGTCGACCAACAGCGTCCACCAACAGCGTTGCAGTCACCCCTGGGACCAAGACTTTGGTCCCTGCCTTCGGCGGCAAAAGCAAAGTTTGTCCTCATGTGGTCAATATTTTGTTACGTATCAACGGCGAGGTTGTCGTACTTGGAAGGAGACATAATCAGCGTTTGGGGTGCAGGGTCATAGGGGTGAAGTCTACCCGTCGTCAACGTTGTTTCCTGTGGACCACACTACATTAGACCCTCCAGAATCCGCAGGGGATGAGTCAGACCAAATTCGTCAGCTTCATTCGTACAATGCGTTTTTCCGTACACGATGGTGGCTGTCAATCTGACAGCGCTGGTAAATGGCACGCCTCTCATTTTTGAAGTGGATATTGGGACCTCAGCCACCATCGTTGATGGGGATTCGAACCACCAGTTGGGATCGCCGCCGCTTCGTCTATTCACGAACTCTCTGAAGAGCTACACAACGACATCATCCAGCTACAGGAATTGTTCTCGGCACCGATCCAGTACCTCACGCGTGATATCATGGCACAGATTTTGGTTCTTACCGCCTCCAAGGCCACCAATGTATTAGAGACGGAACTCTTGCACTCCCTGGGCCTCAAGCTACATGATTCTGCACCTGGTATCAAGACCTTGTCTTCGGACACTCAGCTGCAAGAGCTTCTGGAATCATTCTCGGACATCGTTCCCGACATATCTCCAGGAGTCTCTGGGTTCAAAGCCCATACTGAACTCCTCCCCTTAGTGGTTCCAAGACTCATTCAAGCCCATACAGTAACGTTCGCAATCCATGATAATTAGCAGCTGGTGCTTTGTCTACTGGAAGATGAAGAAGTTCTGACACCACTAAATTATAGTCGCTCGAAATCAACCATCGTCGTCGTCAAAAAGCTGAATAGGTCTCTTCAAGTTAGTGGGAATTTTAGAGTCACTGTCAATATGCAATCCGTTATTAACAACAGCCATACCAAAGGTTGTAGACATTCTGTCAGAAATGGTGGGTGGAAAAATATTTGCCAAGATTGATCTTCGTGTCACCTACCTCTAGCTACAATTTGACGAGACATCGAAGTCTGTCCTGGTCATCAAAATGCGTTTTGGATTTTTTCATTACAACCGGTTTCCATTTGGGGTCACAAGTGCTCTTGCCATTTTTAAACTCCATTTCCAGACGCTGACCAGAGACATTCCTGGGATAGTGAACTATCCTTGATGACATCTCAATTGCTGGTGCTACCACCCAGGACCCCACATAGTACCCATGTACACTTTTCAGCATTCTGCAGGATGCTCGCTTACTTTGCAACAAGGACAGATGTCTGTTTTTTGTGCCTCAGGTAACCTACCTCAGTTATGTCTTGAGCACCGCAGGCATTTGTGTTCAATTCCGCAATACATCAAGGCTATACAGCAGCTACCTCCTACAAAGGACACTTCAAAGCTCAACATCGTCATTGGACAGCTGAATTACTATAGCCATTTTATTCCCCACACTGCAGTTCTGGCAGAACCATTTCACCGCCTCCACTGCAAAATGTGGGAATGGTCTCTGGCTTGTGATGAGACATTCCAGCGTCTGAAATCAGCCCTCCTCAAGCCGGCATGCCTTATCTCATATGACGCCTCCAAACCTCTCATCTTGGCTACGGATGTGTCAGACTATGGTTTGGGGTCGTATTGTCTCACAGTGTCGATGGCGTCGAACGCCTGATTGCCTTTGGCATCAAAACTCTCTCACCCCCACAGAACAACTATAGCTAGATCTAGATGAGGGCCATAGCCATCATTTTCAGATTTAAGAAGCTCCACAACTTCATTTAAGGAAGCCAGTTCACATTGTACATTGATCTTAAGACCTTGGTCTCCCTATTCAGTGCCGACTGTAGTGCCCGACCGGTTCTAGGGGTTTTATCTGGAACCGCGCCACCGCTACGGTCGCAGGCTCGAATCCTGCCTCGGGCATGGATGTGTGTGATGTCCTTAGGTTAGTCAGGTTTAAGTAGTTCTAAGTTCTAGGGGACTGATGACCTCAGAAGTTAAGTCCCATAGTGCTCAGAGCCATTTGAACCATTTTCCCTATTCAGTGCCACTTCAGTCAGCCATCTGAGGACTGTTTGCTGCCTCCCACACAGGGCATTGTTCCTTGCAGAGTATTTGTATGACATTCAGTACCAGGCATGGCTGTGCATGCCAACATAGATTTTCTCTCTTGTCTCCTAGTGGGGCCCGACCCTGACTTGTATACCGACCCAGTTACCTGTTTCCACTTGGATGATGCGGTCGCCATGACGGTATCTACATTGTCACTGGATGCCAAGTTCGTCACCCATCACATAGTGGATCAACCAGCAAATTGGGCTATCATGCACCATGTTCAGCACAGGTGGTCACACAATTGTCATCAGCTTATGCAGCTGGGGGTACAAGCTTATTGGCACTAGTATAGTGACTTGTTGGTAAGAGATGATATGCTCCTGATCTTCAGGGATAATTATCACTGGGAAGTCTTGCTGCCGCCTTCCCTATACTGGCCAGGGTTGGAGCTCCTGCACATGTACATTGGGGTATTGTCCTCACAAAATGTCTCACCCACCAAAACGTTTATGGGAGAGGGATGGATGCCACCCTCACTGACATGGTGACAATATGTACCATGTGTGAATGTCAACAATTGGTGCCCTCTCACTTCCTGTTTCCTTAGCCTCTGACTACTTTCCCTTGGCCCTCCTTACACCTGGATTTTGCGGCCCATTCCTTGGTTCCTCCTGCCTCATCCTCGTGGTTGCTGGCAGTGGATTTCCGTATGTCTCTTGCATGTCCTCCACCTTCTCCACAAGTACCATTCTTGCATCTCCCACGTCGTTGGCATTGAGGGACTTACCGAATCAATTGTAACTGACAATGGCCTTCAGTTCACATCTGCTGAATACACTTCCTTCTATGCTACCCCTGACATCCAGTTGGTCCATACAGCGTCATTTCATCCTGCATCTAATGACCTGAGAGAAATATTTGTCTACACACTGCAGATACACATGACCAAAATGGATCAGCAACACACCATGGACGACACCCTTACAACTGGCCTTTGCACATACTGGTCCACAGCCCAGGATGGGTTGTTCATAACAGAAAGACTTCATGGCCACACTAATCGATCGCGCCTGTTCAGCCTATTCCCGCCCTCCACCCACCCAGCTCAGAAATGTCCTAACCACTCTCGTTTTGGGCGATGGTCTTCCCCAAGAACCATCCCTGGTGGGTCCCAGCCATGGCCTCTAAGCTTTTTGGCCGCTCCATGGCGACTCTCACCCTCACATATGGTACAGTGTGCTAGAAGCACAGCAACTGGCTCCACCATCGGTATGCTTCAGAGCTGGCTACTATGCCATCTCCTCTTCCATTGGATTTCAGGATGGGTCACTGTCTGCCTTCCAGTCCGATGCCACTGCTATCGCTGCCGCCTGCAGCACTCCCATCGGATCCCCCTGCTCCTGCCACTGTGCCGATGAAGGTGGACGCAGCACCTGCTTCTGCCTCACAGCTACAGTCACTGATTGATCTGCAACCCAGCTCGAGGTGAGACTTCACCTCACGCCTGTGGGTGTGTTGTTGGGTGAAACGCCCTGCTTAACTCCGCAGGACAGAACAGGTAGTTGTAATTGCCTAAAGAGGCCAAAAGGGGGCAGTCAGTTACACTTAAACACATGTAACTTTATTTAGTTGTCCAAACAATACAGCAAAAATTATCGGCTGAATAGGCCACACTATCTTATGCCTTAAGGGCACAACCGCTTAAATTTAAAAACGGCTGCATGCCATTAACTTAAAATTCAGACTCAAAACAGACTATTTAGAAGGCAGAGGGCCTCACATATCTAACACTTGAAAAACAAACAAGGTTAATTTAGACGCCTGAAGACCCATTATTTAAAACTGCAAGTAAAATTAATTTAAAAAAAAGCACAAGGCAGATGCCTTATCTTCACTTAGGCTGAAGGCCCCACACAGTCTGATACTTGAAAGACCAGAAATTTAATTTAAAAACGGCTGAAAGCCGATTACTTAAAACTACTAAAATAATTTTTAGTAGACGGAAGGCCCAAAGATTTATCTTTGAACAATATTTTACACAGGCTGAAGGCCCAAACAATGCAGTACTTGACAAGTAAGGAACTTTCAATTTTAAAGCGGCTGAAGGCCCATTATTTGAAACCCAACTAAAAGCATACAAATTCAAACTATCGGCTATAAGCTATTAAAATACACAATCCAACACCAATATGAAAACGCAGTACAGCCAACGGTGCTCAGAAGTTTCCGGCGGTCGGTCTGCACTTGAAATATTAACGTTCGCTTAGGGGAGACAGGTAATCGGCCTATCTATATCCGATCCCCCGGCAAGCCAACCAAGAGACAGTCAACGGATCTACCAGCAAGACGACTTGCTTTCCACCCGACCAATGCACAAGGAACTCCAAAGCCAAAACGTAAAAGGCGTAGTCACCCTCAAACAAGTATCCATAAGCTGTCAAAACTACACACACATGTTGGACAGCAACAACACGGTTAGGAAAGGACACTGCCTGAATTTTACGTCAGCGGCCAGAGCAGGTAACCGGAACGCTAACGGCCACAAGGCAGAAAATTCCGCTGGTGCACTTGAACTTCAAATAACCAAAATACAGTTAAACTCCACCGGATGGTGGCCAAACTTTCGCCAACTCGAACACTCGCTGTTGCTCACGGGAATACTCCCACACACTCCGACACTGCGTACAGACCGCCAGCGGGCCCAGCCCACTGCGCTGCGCGGAGATTTCCTGACTGATCCACACCAACCGACCGACTGCCGCACATCAGCACGGAAACAGCACTAAAGTAACTGAGCAGTCTACATCAGAAGCTACACACAGTTTCACGAACTCTTGCACAAGGACTAGACAATACTAACGATAGCAACTGTGAAATAACAAGGACGAATCACGAGTTGGCACACGCAGGCAACTCACAAGCGATCGCCGGCCAACATACACGGCGTCCGACACGACAACCGACCGACGACCAACCAATGTAGTCCGTACTCAAGTGATATGTATCGACAAACGTCGGGTGAGTCATGGCTGTCAGGACCTCACTGCAGCCGCGCCCCGACTGAACTTCTGCCGCGTCCTAGGTCAAACACCGCCAGGTCCGAAATGCACTTCTAGCGCCCCTCAACTCATTGGCAGATCACAACTAACCCGAACACACGACAACCGGGAAGTAATAGCAGTCCACCGGCCGCGGTGGTCTAGCGGTTCTAGGCGCGCAGTCCGGAACCGCGCGACTCCTACGGTCGCAGGTTCGAATCCTGCCTCGGGCATGGATGTGTGTGATGTCCTTAGGTTAGTTAGGTTTAAGTAGTTCTAAGTTCTAGGGGACTGATGACCTCAGAAGTTAAGTCCCATAGTGCTCAGAGCCATTTTAATAGCAGTCCAGCAAAGGTAATACGGCGGGGCATATATCGATAAGCGATGCTGCCGGTAACAGTAGTAATTGACTTAACAAAACGAGGTGGCAGTACAGTAAAAACAGAATGTGAAAAGAGAGAGAGATGGCACGAACATGAGCCACGCACCGCTCAGTGGGAATGACCACAGTGTCCGCCCCATCCACCTGGGACATCGGCATCCCACATGATAGAACAGAAATCCGGGATACCTTCATCACAGCCAGCGAAACCAAAGCAGATGTTTACGTCACGACAGAAGCTGTTGCCAGAGACAAAAACAGAACATCGTGTCTCAGCCACTGTCGCCAAAGCCTACTACCGGAGCAGCGTGGATCGACCGCAGCACCAGTGGTCGAGATCAGCAAGCGAACTATTTTCCTACACCATTCACGCGATAGAAAATAGTTGCATGAGATCCATTCACCAACTGGCCTTATGAGCTGGCACACTTATGGCCAGAAGGCAGTTCGATATGCTGCCTGGATTTGTATGGACCTGCCATCCCATCCACAACATCCACACAACTCGTCTGCTGGTAGTCGCAGATTGTCAGGAGTGATAGCTTCGGACTGTGACTCAAGAGTGTCGTGTATTGGTGGTCTGGCCTTCCTTGACAGCTTTGTCGTAATACTGTGCTGACCACTCTCTAGTAGCTTGTTCAAAAATGTTCAAATGTGTGTGAAATCTTATGGGACTTAACTGCTAAGGTCATCAGTCCCTAAGCTTACACACTACTTACCCTAACTTATCCTAAGGACAAACACACACACCCATGCCCGAGGGAGGACTCGAACCTCCGCCGGGACGAGCCGCACAGTCCATGACTGTAGCGCCTGAGACCGCGCGCCAGTAATTTGTTTCCGTGTTTTTTTTTTTGGTAGACTTACTCGATCGAGAGACATGGGAGGAAAACATTTTATTTTGTTATTCTTCTGTTATAACATCCGAAGTAGGATCCATACTTCGTTTCTTGCTTAAATTGTGTTTTGATACTACTTAGTCGACATTTGCAATGTTCTCGTTTATTGGTTTTTCGCAATAAAAACAGATTGAGGAATATCGTTCGCATTTTATTTCTGCAATTGCAGATACAGCACTCACCAAGCACGACTCATGGCCCATCTTCACAGCTTTCCTTTCGCCAGAGCTTCATCCAGTTATTTCCATACGTCACAGAAGCTCTCTCGCGAAATTTGTAGGACTAGCACTCCTGGCTGAAGTGATATTGCAGAGACTTGGCTTAGGCACAGCCTGGGAGATATTTCCAAAATAAAATTTTGGGTCTGCTGTGGAGTGTGCGCTGATAATGAAACTTCCTTGCAGATTAAAAGTGTGTGCCAGGCCGAGAATCGAACTCGACAACTTGGCCTACTGCAATCAAGTGCTCACCTGCGAGTTACCCAAGCACTAACTATGACCAGAGCTCACAGATTTATATCAGCCCATATGTCATCTCCCACCATTCAAAATTCACAGAACCACTCCTGCGAAGCTTGCATATGTAGCACTCCTGGAAGGAAGGAAATTGCAGAGAAATGGCTTAGCAAAAGCCAAGGGGATGATACTGGAATGAAATTTTCACTCTGCAGCAGAGTGGGTGCTGTTCTGAAACTTCCTGAGAGGTTATAATTGTGTCACAGACAAAGACGTGAAAAGTGGATCTTTGTCCTTCGTGGATAAGTAATCACCATCTGAGCTAGCCAAGCAAGGCTCGGGATCCTTCCGAACAGCTCGCTTCAGCCAGTTACTTATTTCCTAACTCATAAATTTCACAGAAAGTCTCCTGCGAATCATGCAGTACTAACAAATCTGGAAAAAAGGATATAGCAGAGAGATATCTTAGCCACATAGCATGGGGGGATATTTCTCGAATGAAATTCAATGGACGTCTAAAACTGTGATCTAGGCCAAGACTCGAACTCGGTTTCGTGATTGGTCACATGTTACCTTACTCCGCCAAAACTCACGACTGGTCTCACTGCTTTACTTTTGTCAGGACCTCATTTTGTATCTTCCAGATCTCACAGAAAATCTCCTGAGAAACATGCAGGACTAGCACGCCTGAAAAGAAGACACTACAGCGACTTGGCCTAGCCAGAGGCTGGGGCACGTTTCCAGAATGAAATTTTCGGTCGACAGCGGATTGTGCGCTGGTATGACACTTCCTAGCACATTGAAACAGTGTGTTGAACCTATAATCGATCACGGGAGATTTAGCTTTTGTTGTGACTTGGCAAGACAGCCAAGCCACTAGGAGAGGAAGCCGAAAGGCACGCGTTTAAGCTCACGCAGGCTGGCGTGAGGTCTGGAACAGGTAAGGGAATTTATAGTAGCAAAGAACGTAAGTAACTACTGGAATACTTAACTTTAATTCATAATTGGTGAACATCGGTCTGACGGTACATGTACCACAAGATACATAGCAAATGATAATGGCGCCTTGCTAGGTCGTAGCAAATGACGTAGCTGAAGGCTAGGCTAACTATCGTCTCGGCAAATGAGAACGTAATTTGTCAGTGAACCATCGCTAGCAAAGTCGGCTGTACAACTGGGGCGAGTGCTAGGAAGTCTCTCTAGACCTGCCGTGTGGCGGCGCTCGGTCTGCAATCACTGATAGTGGCGACACGTGGATCCGACGTATACTAGCGGACCGCGGCCGATTTAAAGGCTACCACCTAGCAAATGTGGTGTCTGGCGGTGACACCACAGCTTTCACGGTCAAGTGCTCACCAATTGAGGTACACATCCTTGACTAACTACCCATTCTCACAACTTTACTTATGCCACTACGTCAACTCGTACTTTTCAAATCTCACAGAAGCTGTCTCACGAAACCTGCAGGACTAGCACTCCAGCGAGATAAGACAGTGCAGACACATGGTTTAGCCACAAATTGTGGAATGTTTCTAGACAGAAATTTTTGCTATGCAGGGGAGTGTGCACCGATATAAAGCGCCTTCGTAGATTAAAACTGTGTGCTGGACCGACACCAATCCCGGGTCCTTTGCTATTTACAGGTGGGTCCTCATCTGTTGTCTTACCCCATCACAACTTATGACCGTCTTCGCAGTTTTACTTCCACAAGTACCTCATCTCCTACTTCACAGAAGCTCCTTGGAAAACATGCAGAACTATACTTGTAGAAGAAACAAATTATTGCAGCTATATGGCTTACCCACAGCCTAGCAGATGTTTCCTAAATTAAATTATCTCTCTTCGGCGGGTTTTGCGCCGATGAAAAACCTACACGGAAATAATAATTGTTTTCCGCACCGAGACTCGAAATAGTGACATTTACCTTAAGACGGCAAGTGCTCACCAGCCGAGCTATCCTAGTGCCACTCACGACCATTGCTTACAGCTTTACTTCCACCAGTATCTTACCTCAGAGCTCCCAGACTTCACAGAAGCTCTCCTGCGGAACTTACAGGTCTAACACGACTGCAAGAAAGGTTGCTACACAGGCATAGCTTTGACACAGTTGGAGATTAATTTTAATTTTAATAAACAACAGCCTCAGTTGCAACGTTTACCTATATTTACCTAAGTTTCAGTTGGGATAACCCAACCTTCTTCAGAATAAAAGTAACTACCGTTTGTCCATAGTGGACATCGTCAAGCTAAAATTACAAATACATAAATTATCGTCAGACTGTAAAAACTTATCTGAAACTGCCTCGGCCCCACTTCGCGACCGCGATGCCGCAGCCACGAGTGCTGTATTGCTGGAGAATTCTATGAAGTTTGGAAGGTACAGAATGAGATACTGGCGGGAGAATATCTGTGAGGATGGGTCAGGAGCCGTGTTTGGTTAGCTGACTTGTTGAGGAGATGCTCGCGAAAGGCAGAAGTCCCGAAGTCGGGTCTCCGTCAGGAAGTTCTATATCATCATTTTGGAAACTCCCTCCACTCCTAGCCTATGGCATGTCTCTAAAATATCCTTTCTTACGGGACTGCTAGGTATGCAAGATGAGGTGCTGTCGGAGGTAAAGCTGTGGGGACAGGCAGTGAGTCTTGCTTGGGTAGCTCAGCTGGTGAGCACTTGCCCACACAAATCAAAAGTCGCGAGTTCGAGTGCACAGAGATTTAATCTGCAAGCAAGTTTCACTGTGCCTTACGTTAACGATGCTACTTTAAAAAATTTAATTATCATTGACTTATGAAATCAGTATTTCAATCTTAGTAAACAGTGCTAAAAATGTGGATCTTTTAAAAGCAATATTGTTTCGTGATTGAAATGCAAATTAACCCTTCTTTTACCCCTCAGAAAATTTCATTTACCGCTCAGGAAGTAATTACCACCCCGGCTAGGAACCATTGCCCTAAGGGCATACAGACAGCAGTAACCTTCATGTAATTGGTAGAGTACAAATTTTAAACTTATAAGTCGATTCAGTCAAATGATATGACTATTTATGTCATATGTTTTGATAATGGGAAACTAATTCATCAAAAGCAATACGGTACTTTACGTTGACCTAGAATCATGAAATTTGGCAAGAAGCAAGGTCTCACGGTACAAATGAAACAAAAAATATCTTAAAATTGTGAAAGTGCAGTTATATCACGCAAACAATCTTTTGCTCTTAGAATATGGATTGCATTGATAATCCTTCAAAAATGTAACAGACAAACATTACTGGATGCAAAAAAAAAAAAAAATGTAAGTTGTAGTCATGTTTCAGTAAGTAGATAAAATACATTTTATTAAAGCTTCTATATCTAACATATATAAACTTAAGTCCCTTAGTCGTTTCCTTTTGTATCTTCGGGCTAGTCATAGGAGCTAATGTATAAGTTATGATACGGTCTTGGAATTCCCGCGACCAATATCTATATCGAAAGCAGGGGAAAATCGTTGAGATTCTCGATTCCCATTATGGATGAAGTGTACAGGATGATCGTTAATAAAACCGACGATCTGCAGGGCTGGATTCCTGACCGGAAATGGAGTAAAAGAGGTCTCATGAACATGTGTTCAATAACAGGAGGTGTGTCTGTAATGACAACAAATCGTCCCAGGATACGTTACAAAGCTGTATCCCATCCACGGCACAACAGATGTTCAAAGTGGTCGCTATAGTATTGCAGGTGATAGGGACAGTAACGGCTGTCATGCAGGAAACACGTAATCGAACTTCGGCTAACACCATGCTGGTTGAGCGCTAGCCTGGGGTTTGTACTAGGGTTCGTCTCAACATCCTGTAGAAACCAGCTCACCACGTCCTCTGCTTCCCTGCACGTTCGTCTGTCTCAGACGCTCCTTGATCACACAAACGCCCAAAAATGGCTTGAAATTTTGTGTGATGTGATTGGCGTCTGTGAGGGGACGTTTTTTTGTATAGCTGTGCTGCTTGTCGTCCGTTTCCATGTGCTTGGCCGTACACAAACACCATTTCGGCTTGTTCCTGACATGAGTATCGGACCATTCTGCTGCTTACAGTACGCCGCGTCTATCACACAGCCTGCAATGCACAAAGAACGCACGGCACGTGGTTAGAGGAACTGTCATCCGTGAGCACCATCTGTCACGTAAAGGATGCATATCAGGACACAAGTTTATAGGACCATTTTCCTTCCACTTCCAGTCATGAATCCGTCCCGTCCACCTTGCATATACACACCTGTATTAAGTTTGCACAGAACTCTCAGTGCACGAGTCCTACTCGCATCTGACCACTTTCTTAAAAATAATAGCATTAAAGCGTGACATTGTGGTAGACGTTACGGCTACTGATAATGCATGAACAATTTCTTTCTCGCATAGCCCACCCACCACAATCACACTTTGGACTTTATAGAACTGGTGTATGACAGTAAGAATGAGACGCATACAGTTATATAAATAAACAGCTCATTAAATCCCTTCTCCGAGTTGTAAGTGGTTCCTGCAATAGACCATAAATAGACACTCAGGAGGTTAAAACAACTGCATGGCTAACGTAACGAAAGAACGGCCTCCAAACACATTTGTCATTTTGGTATTTGGCGCACTTAGCATACTTATTACAGACAGTGTATGCTTATGAATAATACACAATCCATATAATGCATACGGATCAACATACCTGCTATCTATGAAGGGATCTCCCTGACATAGACACGAAGCTCCAGACAACCTAACGGATTATCATCTTTGGATTGTTTCACCATTAACCTGAAATGACCATACGGCAATTCAGGAAAGTTAACAAGTTTTAGCCTCATCGGTTTGAAGTTCACCATTTGGTAGGTACCCTGCAAACAGGTCACAAGGTCAGACTTATTATACTCTCTACGTTATATCTTGTTAAGTGATTAAAATGAAAAACAACATACAACCACCGGACTCTGATGCAAATATTGCTGTATATTGACTTATTCACCATTACAAGTAACATAAAAATATATAACTCTGCACTGTACGTATACCTTATAAACAATGAGACGCCTGAGACGCTGCATCCTAATTGCGTCCAAGATAATGAAGTATATAGTTATTACAATGGAATGAATACCCCTGCCTCCATACAGGCGTTGATATTAGTCAACGTGGCCAGATGAAAATGTGTGCCCCTTCCAGGACTCGAACCTGGGATCTCTTGCTTACATGGCAGACGCTCTATCCATCTGAGCCACAGAGGACACAGAGCAAAGTGCGACTGCGGGACTCATCTTTGGCACGCCTTACGTGAAACCCACATTCCCAACTTATTGTCCCGTACTATACTCATAGTGCCCCTGCCCATTATACTCATTACTCGCGGCTTTTTGCCGATTCCCTTATGAGTCCAGGCACTGTGCATCCGCACAGAAGAAGAAGGTCAAATGGCCGGTGAGCCATATATATATATATATATATATATATATATATATATATATATATATATATATATAAAGCTCTCCTCTAGACAAAGGAAGACGTACGCGAAGTACTCCATTTCTGTCTCACATCTTCGACACAAATCGAGTCTTCAGTTTCATATAGCATTCACGAAGCAATTGTTACCTTACGTTTCATGTTACTCCTGTTCGAAATGCATGTATATGGATTCTCAGGGAGAGGGCAGTCTTAGGATATTTTTAGTTGGTTAGTATATAAGATGCACAAATACTTTCGTAGGAAATCAAACAGCACATGGGTATGTCAGTAATATGACCGTATGCATAAGAAAAACTCGGAAAAAATATGAAAAATGACATAAAATCTTTAAAATTGGAGGGAAATCTGATATAATTACGAAAAATTAATGTAAAATAGGTAAAAACTGAGGGAAATACGAAGAACTACGTAACATCGCGAAAACCCAGTAAAATTACGGAAATTGACTGAGAATACATAAAATTAGGAAAGAATACCATGACATGAGTAGTGAGCAAAATCAATTAAACTGCGTTTTCTGGAGCAGGTGAGTAGAATGATACTAAATATACATTACTTAATAGGGGAAAGAGTTGGCTTTCTAGAGATGTGACGTCAAAGCGAAAAGGAAATATTATTCCGCACATGATCAACAGAAACTAACATCGGACCATGACTTTTGTGTGCAAAAGGAAAGTTACCAGAGGAAGCGGTAAACTGCGATAAGACTGCTACTGTTTCATCATACGCGTTTCCGGCAGCAGACGGTCATTTTATAGGACTGTTGTGCGTCATACAATTGTGGAAACCTATGTTGTTACAAAGAATCGATGTTTTCTTTGGAGTGAAAGATGGTAGTTTCATCACTTAGCAGTTTTTCGCCATAGTTTATCGTAGAGAAACTTGCAGAGAGAATGTACGTCATGCACGGGAAATACATCTCTTAAATTAGAATACTGACAGCGTTGCATTCCACGTGACTAACAGGTCGGAAACCGCGCGGCTCTTGCATTATAGGGTGTTTAAGTGCAGAATCGTTTACCTTTTCGAATGTGTTTATGTTCCACTATAATTTCTCTGTTTCCGATATCTTACTGGTATCGATACCAAACACCAGAACAATAATACAGAATTGACAGCACAGTCGATTTACGTAAAATGATTTGGAGTCTTACTAATTTTACACGATCAAAACGACCATTTTACTGTCATCCTGCATAAAAAGCAGTCTTGGTTCTACAGGCACACACAAGAGTATTATTTATTAAATTTTACTACACATTGATCTTGCCAAAAGCCGAGAAACGATTCTTCTTAGTGTTCTAGCTCTCTGGGGCACTCTGGGATGCTCTCTGGGGCACTCTGGGATGCTGTCTGGGGCACTCTGGGATGCTGTCTGGGGCACTCTGGGATGCTGTCTGGGGCACTCTGGGATGCTGTCTGGGGCACTCTGGGATGCTCTCTGGGGCACTCTGGGTTGCTGTCTGGGGCACTCTGGGATGCTGTCTGGGGCACTCTGGGATGCTCTCTGGGCGTGTTTTTGTTGATCTCTGTTCACACTCTGATTATGTATTCTTAAGTTTTTGATCCTTTATTTCTTATTTTTTTTACTTTAATGTTCACTATAAAGTTGCGAACTATCCTTATCTATCTCGTGAGATTTTTTTTTTTTAAAGTCTGCCTCAACTTTACGTTTAAACTCTTATCTTTTATATCTATAAATTAATTATTTATTATATATAATCAATCTGTGGGTTTCAGGGGTTCCGACCCCTGGGGAGGTGGGTGGGTGTTAACGGATGGCTGTGTGCGCCGGTGGAAGCGATAGCTAGCGTACAATAGACATTATTCTTGAGTTGGAGCAATAATCAGGGGTTTATTTCATTGTAGCGATATTTTTTAAGGAAATTTTAATCTCCCATCTACACAGGAAGAGATAAACCTCGTAATAAAATCAGATGTATTACCAAATTTATGAAGTGATACATAGAATCAAATAAACTGCACTGTTACCATAAGAGACTTCGTATTTGGCGAGGCATTTAGTTACTTAAAGGGAATCCGAAAGTGAGAAGGCATCCCGTGACAGAGGTAGATCTTGGTATTCAGTAATAAGCCAAAAGCGAGTTTAATATTCTAGTCTTGTGATGGGTGATGTAACAAATACTAAGCTGATAAATTTTCGTCAGAGTCCTCATCTGTTCATGTAAATATCTTATAATTTAAAATCTGTAACTTTCCGGTGTCTTCAGGTCTCTTCCACGCATACAGCCTCCTTTCATGATTGTTAAACCAAATGTTAGCTGTGATTAAATTATGCATGTGTTAAGCTCCACCAGTCGGCTTCCTATTTCATTCCTTTCCCCTCGTCCATATTCACCTATAATTATTTCCTAATGTTCCTTTTCCTACTATTGAATGTCAGTTCCCCATCACAATTAAATTTAGGTCCCCCTTAACAATCTGAATAATGTCTGTTATCAGAAATTTCTTCAATCTCTTCATCATCTGCGGAGATAGTTGGCATGTAACCTTATACTACTTTGGAGGTTGTTGGCTTTGTGTCTGTCTTGACTACAACAGTGCTTTCACTATGGTGTTCATAATAGCTTACCCTCATTCCCATTTTCTTATTCATTATTAAATCTACTACTGCGTTACCCCTGTTTGATTCTGTATATCTTAACCTGTATTCATCTGACCCGAAGGCTTGTTCCTCCCATCACCGAACATCACCAATACCATCGTATCTAACTTACTAACCAGTTCCCTTTTTAAGTTTTCTAATGTACCTGCCCAATTAACGGGTCTAACATTCCACGCTCCAATCCGTAGAATGACAATTTTTTTCTCCTAATGATGACTTCATCCTGAGTAGTCCCTGCCCAGAGAACCGAATAGGGTGCAATGAGGATCGACTGAAAAGTAGTGCCTTCATCTTCGTAACTCTTCAACACTTGGCAGCATCGGTATACGGCAGGTACTGGCTTGTTTCGTAGCTTCTTCTCTACAGCTCCAGTTGCCGGGAAGTCCTAGCATTGAACAGTTGTGTTGTTACAGTGTAAAGTATGGAACCTTGCGCAGACGATCGGTCAATGCGATTTAAGCAACGTGCAGTCATTGAATTCTTGACAGCAGAAGGTGTCACCCCAAAGGAGATTCATCAGAGAATGAAAGCAGTTTCCGTGATCGTCTTGATGTGAGTACTGTGCGTCGTTGGGAGAGTATGTTTAAAGACGTTGACGTGGGAACATCTGACCTGCGTGACAACCAAAGAGTTGGATGTCCTCTGTCAGCAACCACCGAGTTTCACAAGCAAAATGTTGACAGATTGATTCAGGACGATCGTCGTGTCACTCAGAGAGAAATTGCAAGCACAATCGGCATTTCACAAGAAAGTGTTGGTCACATTAATGCTTTTCTTGGCTATCGGAAGATCTATGCACAGTGGGTACCCCGGATTTAATACTGTAAGGTTTTCATATGTTTTCTGTCATTATAAATAATTCACCTTTGCTGTACCGGGACAAGATGAATGAGCGCGGCACCCAAGTAGGAAATAACATCCTTGACGTTGTATTGAATGTAATCTATGGTGCACTTCTTGGGCACTCAGTTGTGCTGCGCTGAAGCAGTCGTATTTAAGGCATAGTAACGAACAGCTGAGTTTTAAGACGTGGAAATTGGACGTTTGTGAATCCGACAGAGTTGTGTGGCATACATTATTATGCAGATGAAAATTTATTTGTAAACATATGCTACTGATTCTACTGCTGACAGGATTTTTTGGAAGGATTTTTCAAGGTAACCAATGGATGTTCAAGAACAAAATGTTTATTCGTCAGAACTTTGTCCCTCAGATAACTTATAACATTCATAATTGTTATTTATCTGATCTCTTTGTTTTCATTTGGTCACGAATAGCGCAACTGGTTGGAGTGTCTGTGATTTCTGTAATGAGATAACTTAGTAATTGTTAGAGTCTTCTTAGGCTGTATAGTTGTTTTTAGCACTAATCACAGTTTCATTTTTCAAGAACGACTTTCTTTAAAGTAAAACTCTCTTTCATCATTCTTAGTAAAGTTTTCAACATTTTGTCTGGTGTGCATTGTATCTTACGCCATAATCTTACGCCATACGAAGCTACAGATTGTATGTGACAAGCAGGGTTAGAGGACGTTAATAAAGCTTTAAGGAAACTGAAGAATAACAAGGCTCCCGGCACTGATAGCATTTGTGCTAAAATGTGGAGGAGCAACATTAGAGCAGTCTCTTTTTGAACTTATCACTCTCATAAGAGAATAGGCAAGGACGACAGACGAATGGAATAAAGGAATATTGTGTCCCATACCTTAAAAGGGCGACCGAATCGAATATGGGAACCTCCGTGGAATCACCCTCCTGAACCTGGGTACAAGGTGTTATCTAATATTATTTTTGATCGGCTACTCCCACAGGTGGATAAAGAAATTGGAATATACCAAAGTGGATTTCGACGAAGAAGGGCAACAATAGACCAGATTTTCAAACTGTGCCAAATTTTGGAGAAAACTGTTGAATATAGAATTGGAGCACATCACCTCTTTATTGACTTTAAGGCTGCATACGACAGCGTCAGTAGAAACCGCATTTTAGCATATGCAGATGATGTAGACATCATAGCACAGACAGAACCGGCACTGAAAAAGCTTTTACAGCCTTAATTCAGGCAAGTAAGAAGATGGGTCTCACACTTTCAGTGTTAATGGATACACATTTGATAGAGTTGATAGCTTCAGTTATCTTGGTTCCACAGTCACTTGCTTTCATGACTTCTCAAGTGAAATTATGATTAGGCTGATATAATCAAATAAGGCATATTTCACCTTGATTAATTTATTCCTGTCAGCACTCCTTAGCCGCCCATTAAAACTCACTATTTACAAAACCCTAGTAAGACCAGTTCTGACTCACGCTTCGGAAACCGATGCAAGGCTGATCGACGGATTTGAGAGGAAAGTTGAAACATCTGACTTTCAATAATCCCTAGAAAAGGATGGCCCTGACTAACAGTAACCCATACCTTTCATGAATCACTTACCTCACAAAAATCTTCGTTACTCAAACTACTGCAATACAGCGAGCGCCAATACTGCCAGCTAAATGAAAGATTCTAACTACTGAAGGTACTAACTACTGATAGGCATAGTTAGCAAGTGAAATATTTTGATGGAGAACAAACAATGTATTTACCTTAATAGTGTTCAAAAGTTTTATTCGTGACATCCAGTCTTACAAATTTCCTTTTTCTGACGGACACACGTCCAGGTCGTCCGCTCTCAAAACTCTGGCATCTCTCTCCCCACATCCACCACCGCTGGCGGCTCACTTCCAGCTGCGCAACGCTACGCGCTGTTCACATCCAAGTGCCCACTACTACAATAGCGAATATTCCAACAATGCCAACCAGCCACAGACTGCACACAGCACAGTCAGTGATTTTCATACAGAGTGCTAAGTGGCGTTACCAACATAAAAACCTAAACAGCCCACTTACAAAATTTTGAGGAGAATGATTGGCCCTGTGTATGAGAGAGAACAATGGAGGAAACGGTACAATACAGAATTGTGTACTATATATGCCGATTCTCCTGTAACAATAATCATACGGTCAAGAAGGATAAGATTGGGAGCTCATGTGGTACGAATGGAGGAGTCTGAGGTGATAATGAAGGAGGAGAAAGAGGGCGAGGTCGACATCGAGCAAGATGGCTAGATGGAGAGGAAGAAGACCTATGGAAATTGGGATGCACAATCTGGAGGAGGGTGGCATGGCCGTGATGGATGGCGGAAGCTCGTTGGGAAGGCCAAGGTTCATCCTGGACAGTAGCACCACAGAAGAAGAAGAAGAAGAAGAAGAATCTACCTGCGCGATTAAGGCATGTAACATTCAACTCTCCAATCCGTAGCACGCCATTTTTTTTCTCCTGATGACGACATCCTCCTGAGTAATCCCCGCCTGGAGCCCTGAATGGGGGACTATATTACCTGCGGAATATTCTTCAAATTTCATCATCATTTAACGATACAGCATAGCTTCATGTCCTTATTAAAAATTACAGCTGTGGTTTCCCCTTGCATTCAGCCATTTGTAGAGCCAGTAAGGCACAACGTCAATTGTCCAGACTGTTGGTCCTGCTACTACTGAAGAGGGCGCAGTCCTCGTTAACAGCAATGGTTATGTGCAACCACCAGGTCGAGCACTTCTCTTTACACTGTCCAAGGTATTTGACCGAGTTACACCAAGATTAATCCTTGTCAGCAGTAGTGAGTTAGCTGTTGGGGAACTTGAGCTTGGTAGCGAATAGAATTTTTTGACACTTGTTATGATTGTTTCGCCCTCCACACAGAGCACAGGAAGATTTTGTCCAGATGACTGTAGCTGCCTATCCAGAGAGCTTAGGTTGTGGTAGAGGTTGAATAGCGCAGTATCATCGCCGTATAGGGCAGTTTCACCTTCCATCTACTTGGGTATATCGTTTGCGTGGATGGAGCACAGCCCAGATCGCAGTACTGAACTGGAGATCCTATGACACTCACAATCGGTTTCAGCGGGACCTGTGGTTTATGCACCTTTGGGAGTCCTTAATGTCTGGGTGGATAAGCTTCCGCAGTGCAGAAATGGCAACTAATAGGCAAAAGAGGAAATTCGTTGGCCTACAGAAAGACAGAGGTGAAACATCTGTCGCTGGGAACTCTCGAACTGTGTTCTCCTGCACAAGAGGTGGCCAGATATCTCGCCTGCTTGCTGCAACCACACAGCGGCAGAGCGGACAGTTACATTAAAAACTCGGCGCATTTTATTGAAAAACTGAGGGAGATTAACGTCAGCCCAAGTGATATTCTTGTGAGCTTCGATGTAATGTCTTTGTTTACCATGGCGCCTGTAAACGAAGCTATTTCATATATAGCAGATATTTTTACGACTGACATAGTGGCTTTATTTAAACACTGTGTGACGACAACTTATTTCCAGTACAACAATGAGTTTTACGAACAGATCGACGGGGTGGCGATGGGAAGCCCTCCCAGCCCAGCTGTTGCCAATTTATTTATGGAGATCTTCGAACAGCGAGCGCTGCAGACTGCCAGTAAAAAGCCTGCTAAATGGTACCGCTATGTTGATGACACATTTGTAGTGTGGACGCATGGTGAAGAAGAGTTGGATGTCTTCTTGGTGCATCTGAACAGCATTAACCCGAAGGTACAATTTACGATGGAGAAAGAGAGCAACGGTCAATGCAATTTCCTGGATGTGTCGATAATTAAACTGGTGGATGGGACTCTGGGCCACAAGGTGTAAAGAAAGAACACTCACGCGGGTCAATACCTCCACAAGGAATCTAACCATCATCCTAGGCAAAAAAGAGGAGTCATTAAACCTTGGTGGACACAGCCAACAAAATCTGCGAGCCGACTTACTTACAAGATGAACTGAATCACCTACGATCAGCCTTCATCAAAAACGGATATACCAGCAAGGAAATTGATGAAGCCCTCCATCAAAGAAGAAAAGAAGCCAGAAGTCCAGAGCAACAACGGTCACCTACCGGAAAAGTTTTCCTACCGTTTATTAATAAGGTTACGGACCGCGTCGGGAGAGTTCTGGCCAAGTATGGAAACGAAACAATCTTCAGGCCCACCAAGACGATTAAGGAATATTTAAGAACTGCAAAAGACGCCCGACATCCCCTAGCAACACCCGGGGTATACAAAATTCCATGCAATTGTGATCAAGTATATACTGGAACAACGAAAAGAAGTGTAAACACCCGGTTAGCCGAACATAAAAGAAACTGTCGCTTAGGACACATCGAAAAATCGGCCGTAGCTGAGCATGTTTTTCGAGATGAGAGCGAAGCGTCCTAGCACGAACATCCCATTATCATGCGCGCATGTATAGAGAAGAAATAGAAATTCACAAACACCATAACAATTTTAATAGAAAAGAGGAAGTTTTAAAGTTGGACAAAATATGGATGTCGACGTTGCACCAACAGAATGACAATCGATTACTCTTAATCGAGAATGATGACGCCTTCCAAAGATACGCATACCGTCGGCATCACGTGACGAATGGTGGTGCCCTCCATGCGCTCTATAAATGCGAGAGTACTTGGAGCCTCAGTGGCAGTAGCCGGACGACCTCAGAAGATGTCTCCCGCAGATGGAGACGAAACGTCAGGTGGAAAGTTTATACACCGACCACGGCCTCTCAGCCCGGAAGTTTTAACTGAAGACAACACCGGCCGTGAAAGCCTATATTGTATGATTAAATGCCTTTACGGGGAGGAAGTGTCAGTTTTGGTTCGGCGACTGGAGGGACTGCGCAAGAAGAAAGCACAACAACTGTGTACGCTTACTTTCCTGCTATGCTGCCGGGACACCACAACAGTGGCGAAGTTTCTGAAGGCGAGAAGGTTTCACTCGGCGCAAGCGCACCGTATTTACAACCGCATGGAACTAGCGATGCTACGGGAACGAATTCACAATACGCGGCGAGAACTAGCGGAAATCAGCAGTAAGCTGTTACATCTCCATTTATATATCAGTAACATAATGCAGTGTTATGACTGGAATAAGGTGGACTGTCTAACGTTCAGGACCATGGAGCTCAGTGCAGAAATGGCAACTAATAGGCAAAAGAGGAAATTCGTTGGCCTGCGAAAAGGCAGAGGTGAAACATCAGTCGCTGGCAACTCTCGAATTGTGATTAACAAGTCTGGGAGAGAATTAACAAAATAGGAACATTCAGTTCTGTCGAAAGGAGGCAACTTTGCAGTCACACCACTAAAGGTTCCTACGGAGGACATTATAGCAAATGTGGAGGCAGGAATCAGTTTGTTATCATCACATTCCGCGGATGAAAAAGGTAAGAAATTAAGGAGATGGGACGTAGGTAGGTTGAAGGAACCAGAGATTGTTGAGACTTTCAGACGGAGCATTAAGCAACAATTGACTAGAACGAGGGTAAGCAGTAGAAGCCGAATGGGTAGCTTTGTGAGGTGAAATAATGAAGGCAGTAGAGGATCATACTGCTAAAAACACATGGCTTAATAGAAATCCTTGGCCAATACAAGATATACTGGCTGTAACGGATTAAAGAAGAAAATATAAAAATGCCGTGAATGAAGCAGGCGAAAGGGAATACAAATGTCCAAAAAATGAAATCGGCAAGAAGTGCAAAATGTCTAAGGAAAAATGTAAGGATTTAGAAGCATATTTCATGAGACGGCTAGAAACGATTACAGGAAAATTTAAGAGGCCTTTGGAGAAAAGAGAAGCAGATTTGTGAACGTCAAGAGTTCAGAAGGAAAACCAGTCCTAAGCAAGGAATAGAAAGCTGAAAGATGGATGGAAAACATAGACGGTCTATACAAGGGAGATGAACTGGAAGGCAATACTGTACGAATGGAAAAGAGGGCAGATAAAGATGAGACGGGAGACGATACTGCAACAAAAATGCCACAGAGCGCTGAAAGATCTAACTCGAAACAAGGCTCCAGGAGCATACGACGTTTCATCAGAATTACTAAGAGCCTTGGGAGAGCTAGCCAAGACAAAACTCTTTCGTCTGGTGTATGCCCTCTGACTTAAAGAAATTAAGCATTCCAAATTCAAAGAAAGAAGGAGCCGACAAGTGTGAATATAAGTCTGATACGTCATGATTGCAGAATATTAACACGAAGTCTTTACACGGCAATGGAAAAACGTAGAAGCCGACCTCGAGGCAGATCAGTTTGGGTTCCGGAGAAATGTAGGAAGACGCGACGTAGTATTAACCCTACGACTTATCTTAGAAGATAGGTTTAAGAAATGCTAACAAACGTTTACAGCATTAGCAATATAGAACGCTTTTTACAATGTTAACTATAATACTGTCTTTGGAATTCTGAAGGTAGCAATGTTAAAATACAGAGCGAAAGGCTATTTATAACTTACACACTAACCAGACGGCAATTATAAGAGTCGTGGGGCACGAAAGGGAATCAGTGTCTGAGAAGTGAGTGGGACAGGATTGTATCCTATCGCTAATGTTATTCAAACTGTGCATTGTGAAAGCACTAAAGGAAACAAAAGGAAAGCTTGGAATAGGAATTAAAGTTCATGGAGAATAAATAAAAGTTTGATTTAGGCCGATGACATTGTAATTCTGTCAGCGACAGCAAAGGACTTAGAAGAGCAACTGAACAGAACGGAAGTGTCTCGGAAGGAGGATACAAGATGAACATCAAGAAAAGGAAAACAAGACTAATGGAATCCAATCGAATTAAATCAGGTGAAAAGATATACTTAAAGTAGTATATGTGTTTTGTTATTTTGCCCAAGTAGAGAGAACATAAAATGTAGGCTGCCAGTGGCAAAAGAAGCGTTTCTGAAGAAAATAAATTTGTTAACACCAAGTACAGGTGAATAAATGAGTGTAAGAATGTGTTAACTGTCATATGCATGTGTGAGTACAATGTATATATTGTGTGAATGTGTGAGCGAATGGGAAAAAAATAAAAAAAATAAAAAGTAAAAGAATAAAAAATAAAAAATAATAAAAATAAAATAAAAATAAAAAATAAAAAATGAGAAATAAAAAATTACCACACAGCTAGTGTATTTTTAAATCATTTAAAAGCAGAAAAAAATATGACAACCAAAAAGCTATTGTTTTAATGTCAGTTTTAATTATTGAAGGCGTAGCCGCATGGCTTGAACTTCTATCTTCAGACTGGGCAATCCTTGATGCCCCCATATATTCTGCAGCGCGGCAGGTTAAAGTGTTTAAACATCTTTTCTAAAAGTATTTGTATAGAGTGTAGCCATGTATGGAAGCGAAACGAAAATTTTAAACAGATTAGACTAGACGAGAATAGAAACTTTTGTAATGTGGTGCTACAGAAAAATGCTGAAGATTAAGTGGGTAGATCATGCAACTAGTGAAGCGGTATTAAATAGAATTGGGAGGAAAAGAAATATCCAGCAAAACCTGACTTGAAGGGACCGGTTTATAGAACACGTTCTGAGACAACAAGGAATCACCAATTCAGTTTTGGAGGGAAATGTGAGGGGTAAAACTTGTAGAGGGAAACCAAGAGATTAATATAATAAGATTCAGTAGGGTGTTAGTTGCAGTAGTTATGCGCAGATGAAGAGACTTGCACATGATAGCGTAGCGTGGGGAGGTGCATCAGACCACTCTTCGTACTGAATACCACGTCAGTGTATCCTATCAGCGAGAAGTAGTGCACTATGAGAACACTGTGGCTGTTCTACGATCGATTTCATTCGTCTCTGGTCTCAAGGATGGTTCCTCTTATTTAAAAGACCCCATGTGCTCGTCACACGTAAGCTGCTATCCTAGTTGCCGCTTCCTGCGTGTAGTGCACGCCTGAGCAACTAAGGGCAACGCTACGGTTCTAAGCCTGATAGTGACGATGGAGAAATCCACATTCGATACCATGGCAGAGACGTCGGAGCCCTGGTTTACACCTTAAACTCCGTTTCCATGCTGAGGACTGCGATCGATCCTGGGTGCAACGCTACGTATACTGAGTTTTACATGCACCCCGTGTGCGATGCCAGTTGCCTTCACGAAATCAGTCATCCGCCAGAAGGAACCGAGGATGCTTCAGACTCCAAGCGGCAAGCGTCATCAGTGTATAACGTACTGGCAGCTGTTACTTACGAAAACTTCGACCCACTCACGTTATCTGAGAATCTAATTTGTAGGCTCGGGCCTTCGTTAGCAATCTGTACTCGGGTACCGTGTCAAATGCTTTCCGAAAATCTAGGGATGTGGAATCTGCTTCTTGCCTTTCGTCCATAGTTCGCACGATAACATGCTGGAAAGGAACAAACTGAGTTTCGCACGAGTGATACTTTCTAAATCCGTGCTGATTCGTGGACAGAAGCTTTTTCCGCCTGAAGGAAATTTATTGCATTCGAAATCAGAAAGTGTTTAATAACTCGGCAGAAAACTGATATTACGAGTATTGGTCGCCATTATGTAGGTCAGTTCGCTTACACTTCTTACATACAGAAATAAGGTGAGGTTTTTTCCAGTCGCTAGGGACTTTACGCTGAGCGAGAGATTCGCGAAAAATGCAAGCTAGATAAGGGGTCAGTGCTGCAGAGTACTCTTCGTAAAAAGCGAATTGGGATTCCATCCGTCCGCAGCTCGTGGTCGTGCGGTAGCGTTCTCGCTTCCCGCGCCCGGGTTCTGTTCCCGGCGGGGTCAGGGATTTTCTCTGCCTCGTGATGACTGGGTGCTCTGTGATGTCCTTAGGTTAGTTAGGTTTAAGTAGTTTTAAGTTCTAGGGGACTGATGACCATAGATGTTAAGTCCCATAGTGCTCAGAGGCATTTGAACCATTTGATTCCATCCACTCTTGGGGACTTTTTTGTTTTCAACTATTTCAGTTGCTTCTCTACACAAGGGCTTCCTGTTTCTAAATCCTCCATACGAAAATCTGTGCGTGAGTTACTTCTTAAACTCGAAATTGAAAAACTTCACTTTCCGTTTCAATTGCCACCTCTGAGTGATCGACGAGTGGAAATGGAAATGCCGTGTGGCTAGGGCCTCCCGTCGGGTAGACCGTTCGCCTGGTGCAAGTCTTTCGAGTTGACGCCACTTCGGCAACTTGCGTGTCGATGGGGATGAAATGATGATGAAAGACACACAACACCCAGTCATCACGAGGCAGACAAAATCCCTGGCCCCGCCGGGAATCGAACCCGGGACCCCGTGCGCAGGAAGCGAGAACGCTACCGCAAGACCACGAGCTGCGGACATCGACGAGTGACCGGATAAAAGTCTTCGACTCGCGCTGTGATTTTACGTATCCAGAATTTCTCCTGTGCGCGGCAGCATCTCTTGCTAAGGTATGATGTTGGAAGTTGTTTGCTTCACGCATCGATCTTTTCACATATACGTGCAATTCTGCAAGCTTTTGATAGACGTAGTACTGCTATTACGCTGACGGAAAATAAATCGCGACACCAAAAAATGGTTAATGTAGAGTAATGAAATTTCGAAAATTCCGGGTGATGAAAAAGTCAGTATAAATTTGAAAACCGAATAAATTACGGAATAATGTAGATAGAGAGGTACAAATTGACGCACATGCTTGGAATGGCATGTGGTTTTATTACAACCAAAAAAATACAAATTTTCAAAAAATGTCCGACAGATGGCGCTTCATCTGATCAGAATAGCAATAATTAGCATAACAAAGTAAAACAAAGCAAAGACGATGTTCTTTACAGGAAATACTCAATATGTCCACCATCATTCCTCAACAACAGCTGTAGTCGAGGAATAATGTTGTGAACAGCACTGTAAAGCATGTCCGGAGTTATGGTGAGGCATTGGCGCCGGATGTTGTCTTTCAGCATCCCTAGAGATGTCGGCCGATCACGACACACTTGCGACTTCAGGTAACCCCAAAGCCAATAATTGTATGGACTGAGGTCTGGGTACCTGGGGGGCCAAGCATGACTAGAGTGGCGGCTGAGCACACGATCGTCACCAAACGACGCGCGCAAGAGATCTTTCACGCGTCTAGCAATATGGGGTGGAGCGCCATCCTGCATAAACATCGGACGTTCCAGCAGGTGTTTATCAGCCAGGGTGGGGATGATGCGATTCTGTAACATATCGGGATACCTCTCACCCGTCTCTGTAGCAGCTCCTTTTATACACGATTGTCATTCGCAGTCACTGACGTTTTGCTGTCCAGCGCCATCTGTCGGACATTTTGTGAACTTTGTTTTTTTTCCTCTCTAGTAAAAACTCATGTCATTCCAAGCATGTGTGTCAATTTTTACCTCTCTATCTACATTATTCCGTGGTTTATTAAGTTTTCAAATTTATACTGACTTCTTGATCACCCGGTAGGTTTGTCTAGGTAACATATTTAAGTGATTCACATTACTAGATCATAGGTCGATGTAAGTACGAGATAAGCCATTGAGAATGTGAGATGTTGGTACGCTAATACCCTATATAACCTCTAGAAAGCTGAATGCAAACATGCAAGCGTGCATGGATTGTATTGTACAGGCGCTGGATGTCAGTTTATGGGCTGGAGATCCATGCCTGTTGCCCTTGGGCGATAATTACAGGGATGGTTAACGATGGTGTGAATGACGCTGGAGTTGTCGTCTGAAGATGTCTCCTTTGTGCTCGATTGGAGACAGATCTTGTAATCGTGTAGGATGAGGCAAATTGTCCATACACTGTAGAGCATGTTAGGTTTACAACAGCGATACGTGGGCGAGTGTGATCCTGTTGGGAAACATTCTTTGGAATGCTGTTCTTGATTGGCAGCACAACAGGTCTTATCACCAGATTGACGAACAAATTTGCAGTCAGAGTGCGTGGAATATCCAAGAGAGTATTTCTGCTGTCATACGAAATCGTACTCCAGACCATTAGAGCAGGTGGAAGTCCTGTGTCTTTAGCGCGCAGGCTGGTTGGTTGCAGGCGCTCGACTGGCCTCCTTGAACCGAAACATGGCCCTCACTGATACCGAGACAGAACCAGCTTTCGTCAGAAAATACAATAGACCTCCACTCTGCCGTTCAATGAGCTCTCGCATGACACCGCTGAAGTCAGAAATGGTGGTGGTTTGGGGTCAGTGGAATGGAGGCATCTGGCTTGGAGCTGTCCTTGAAACAGTCACTTTGTAACAGTTCGTTGTGTCACTGTGGCGCCAACTACTGCTCAAATTGCTGCTGCAGATGCAGTTCGATGGGCAGAGCCGTACACCGAACGGGATGGTCTTTCCTGACGGTAAATACATGTGGCTATAGGTAGCCTGGGCATCCGGCGACCGTACATTCTCGAGACAACCACTGCCAGCAACCACGTACTGTGGTTGCATTCCCGCCAAGTCTATGTGCAACATTGCAGAAAGAACATGCAGGTGCTCATAGCCATATTAAACGACATGGTTCAAATTCGGCGAGGTACTGACGATGGCGTCCTTGACACCTTAAAGACATTCTTGACTAACATTAGCTCACCACGACTAATCTCAGGTTCATTGATGCTCACGACCGTTATAGCATGTACTTAATGCAAAACTGATTTGTTTCCTCATAGTCGCTATACTATCGACACTCTTAAGTGACTGATGCGAAACCTGAATAGACATTGTCTTTCAGATGTAGAAGCACGCCTGCCAACTTGAGTTTATGTGGCACAACTTTTCATGGTGCTGCGATTTTTTTTTGTTAGTGTATTTTGCGTCAGGCCAAGATCTCATTTCATTTAACATTGAATTTGAATTTAATTAAAACACCTTGATGAATAGACAGGGAAGAAAGGCGCATTACGTGTAGTATCGGTTTGGACAATGTACGTGCAGTGCATGAGGGCATTACAATCTCAGGTGAGCTCAGGATCGGGAGTTTGGGAACAGATATACAGTTTAGAAACATTCTTGAGCACGTCCCGATAGGAGGGAAGCCACATCACCTATTTTTCTGTTTCCCTTCTTAAACTATAAAAACATTTCAAAAAACTCTTAGAATGCTTTGGAAATGTTCTCTCTGTTGTTAGTAGCTCTACAATCTGCTAACTTAACCGATGTAATGTGATATCTATCCAGTGTATGCTTTGTTTTTTTCGTCATAGCTTCATTTCTCTAAGTTCTTTCTTTTGCTACATTTTCGTTGAATCTTCTCCACTCTCTATAACATTTATAAATATTTCATCTAATTCAACACACGTTATCGTTTGAAATTCTGGTCTTATCGTTCCATTTCCAGTTTTCTTATCTTTTGCACTTTTCATAGCCGTTGCTTAATTTAATCAGGCACACACACACTCACACACAAACAAATACACACAGACATAAGCTCACCGGACAAAAAATTTGCCAGCCTAGAGAAATCATTACAAGCATAATTTAACACCAAGTAATTCCGTCCACAGACTTTGTAGCCGCTTTGATTCTGCCAGAAAGTAAGTCCAGGACACTGTACATCGCATCCAGCTTAAGCCACTCGCTGAGGATTTGACACCCAATTCCACCAAGTTGCGTGGAAGCTGATGTTGGTGTTTTATCCATTGTTCTAATAGTCACACAGATTTTCTATAAGATTGGATCATTTTGCAGGCCAGTCGAGACGTAATAGGGCGGGAAAGTGTTCAGAAAACAGGTCACATATTCTTAGAGCCCGATAAACCTGGCTGTTGTCGTCTTTATGAGCCTGTGTGCGCATTGTCCCCTCGTAAGGTGACTGACTCAAAATGTTCATTTCACGCTGTTTCCATCGCGGCGGTCACTCATAACTGATTGGTATGGGCCTGCAGCAATTCCTGTCGCATTTGGAAGCGATTGTGAATCACAAGCCTTGAAACGCGTCCCCGCTCCCTCTCAGTGAAGGTCTCTTTCCAACGCGTCTCGTGGAACGTAGGTTACATACCATTCCTTGTAGGCAAGTTGAACAGTCCGATGCGAAACAGCAGCAAATCTAGCAACTTCACAGACTGTATGGCCACAAGCAAATTCAAACACGATTACTCCTCTTTGCCAATCTGCCACGACGTTACATTTACCCATGCCTATGTCCGTTTTAAACGTAAATGTCTCACTCATCGCTGCTGCCTCACGCTCACGTGGAGGCAGTGCACGAGCAGTTGAGCACGTGGGCCATTTGTAAAGGCTTAGTGATTTATCTGTGCATGCGCACTGGGCTGACTAACTTTTTGTCCGATGAGCTTATATACAAAGGGTGGGTGTCACAGGAATGTTGCGTCACGGTTGGAGGGTCTGTAGAGGAACAAATTGAGGACACGAATCTGTGTCCAAAAACGTCACCCAATTACACTACATAGAGCCGAAGTTACAGGCACCGGCGTCTGCCACTATGCCGCCCCTTCCCCCTCTCTTCGATAACAAACGTGAGTTTGTACACTGATGGACCGTAGGCGCAAGGCAACTGATAGCCACGATCGCCAGTGGAGGTGTGTACTACTGCGTAATAAGCCTTTGTTTCCTATGAATGTGATGCTCTGTTGCCTTGGTTGACGACGGTTTTGGACACAGGTTTCTGTCTATAGTTTACTCTGCTGCATTGTACCTAAACTCATTGCAGAGTTTAGAAGATTCCAAAATAAACATAAACTGTAGATAGAAACTCGTGTCTGAAACCGTCATCCACACAGGGAGCAGAGCATCGCACTCAAAGGAGACAAGGCCCTTCTAAGCAGCAGCTAGCTCCACTTCCTCCACTGGTGATCGTGGCAATCAGTTACTGTCTCCATTTAACAAACAACACTTTGTTCCGTCAGAGTACAAAGTAACGTTTGCTGCCCAAGGAGGAGAGAAGGGCCGTCAATTCCTCAACTAATTCAAAGAACCAGATCTTTCTAGATAGTGGATGATGAATGATTCGAACAAAATAAATGGTAGCTCGTCTGATTTCAAAAAGTATCTGGTGGCTGTAATGAGCAAGATGAAAATACTACTCTAGGCTGCTGCAATGGCGCCTCACCTCGCATCCATAAAAAAAAATTTCCCAGGCTACGAAAACTTTGTACACCAAGTGCACATTTTGATTTGCATACCTCACTAGCGCACAAAGGTTTTCGCTTCCACGAAAGCAGAACATGAAGGAAGCTTCATTTTTTTTTTCACCTTATTAGCTGGTGGGTAGACTCACTCAGCCATCTCTGTAGTAATACTAATTATGACGATATAAAAGTAAACACCACACTTTACCCAGTCTCTAAGTGAAAAAAAAAACATTGACCATACTTGTAACAGAACCTGGGCCGCAATTGCTTCAGAATCAGCCGTTTTGCCCACGCAGCTACCGGGACAAACGAAACAGTAAGTGTTTCAGTGCAATACATCAACGCTAAAAACGGAGACACTACCAGCATTATATTTCCGCTCTTGTGTTCAAAAGAATATCTCAGACATCAAAAGTTCAATAAACTTTTATATATTTTTGACTGAGTTGTTAGTTTTAATCCTTTGACTTAGCACCATACTCGGAATATGTTGTCAGCGATCATAAAAGCTGCAGTCTTCAGCCACCATGTGGTAGGAGCGTATTGCAAAGTGATCCAGGCACACTCCACTCCCAACAGATCAGGCTCCCAACCACTTTCACTGAACGGACCCTAGGCCATCTCACTAGCTCACTGCTCCCCACCACTCTCAGGAATAAGACTGCAGGATAGCTCTCTAGCTCACTACTCCCCACCACTCTTAGGGATCAGATTGCAAACTGCCTCACTGCTCCCCACCAAGGTACTAGCTCTTGTCAAGGACATCACATGGGGCAGACCACACGGCGACTTGATGTCTGTTGCATTTGTAGTCACTGTTGTTAGTGTGTTAGTAGCCTTTATGAAGGTTTTAATTACCTTGGGTGGATATGATACAAATAATATAATGGTATGTATAGCACACAATTATTTTAACATACATGATAGTCCATTACGAAGGTTGTCTCAGGAGAAATGGTCAATATTCAGAAATGTGAGAGGAACTATTATTTGCAGCAAAAACTAAATGTGGATGTATGCCCTATTCCAAATGTTTTCTAAGATGGAACATATTTAAAGTTACTTTAGTGCGTTTTTCTTGTTGTTGTTGTTGTAGTCTTCAGTCCAGGGACTGGTTTGATGCAGCTCTCTATGCTACTCTATCCTGTACAAGCTTCTTGATCTCCCAGTACCTACTGCAACCTACACCCTTCTGAATCTGATCAGTGTATTCATCTCTTGGTCTCTCTCTTCGATTTTTACCCTCCACGCTGCCCTCCAATACTAAATTAGTGATCCCCTGATGCCTCAGAATATGTCCTCAACCGATCCCTTCTTCTAGTCAAGTTGTACCACAAATTTCCCTTCTCCCCAATTCTATTCAATACCTTCTCATGAGTTATGTGATCTACCCATCTGATCTTCAGCATTCTTCTGTAGCACTACATTTCGAAAGCTTCTATTCTCTTCTTGTCTAAACTATTTACTGTCCACTTTCACTTCCATACATGGCTACACTTCATACAAATACTTTCAGAAACGACTTCCTGACACTTAAATCTATACTCGATGTTAACAAATTCCTCTTCTTCAGAAATGCTTTCCTTGCCATCGCCAGTCTACATTTTATATCCTCTCCACTGAGACCACCACCAGTTATTTTGCTCCCCAAACAGCAGAACTCATTTACTACTATAAGCGTCTCATTTCCTGATCTAATTCCCTCAGCATCACCCGATTTAATTCGACTACATTCCATTATTCTCGTTTTACTTTTGTTGATGTTCATCTTATATCTTCCTTTCAAGACACTGTCCGTTCCATTCACCTGTTCTTCCAGGTCCTTTGCTGTCTCTGACAGAATTACAGTGTCATAGGCAAATCGCAAAGTTTTTATTTCTTCACCATGGAGTTTAATTCCTACTTTTGAACAACACAAAATCCCGGCTTCTTGCGAAACCTTGTTGCAGAATAAAGTTAAACTACATTAAATTTCCTTTAAAATGGTCCCATTTATTTTTTCTCAAGGACTTACAGGTAGCTTGAAGAGAACGAGAGAATACGGAATACCTTACCAAATTTGCATGCTTCCAGGTGTAGGTAAGCCAGTTTGCAGTAGTTTCCCGACTTCATAGACCACAGGCCATGTGTCCTGCATCAAATTATTCACCTCGACTTCGGCGAAACTACTATGTTACATTGTAAACAATGACAATGAGCTGAACAATAAAGAAAATAAGTAACAATGTCCATTAAATAAGTTCTGTCTCGGAAACCATTCAGAATAGTGCCTGTGTCCACATGTACACTCCTGGAAATTGAAATAAGAACACCGTGAATTCATTGTCCCAGGAAGGGGAAACTTTATTGACACATTCCTGGGGTCAGATACATCACATGATCACACTGACAGAACCACAGGCACATAGACACAGGCAACAGAGCATGCACAATGTCGGCAATAGTACAGTGTATATCCACCTTTCGTAGCAATGCAGGCTGCTATTCTCCCATGGAGACGATCGTAGAGATGCTGGATGTAGTCCTGTGGAACGGCTTGCCATGCCATTTCCACCTGGCGCCTCAGTTGTACCAGCGTTCGTGCTGGACGTGCAGACCGCGTGAGACGACGCTTCATCCAGTCCCAAACATGCTCAATGGGGGACAGATCCGGAGATCTTGCTGGCCAGGGTAGTTGACTTACACCTTCTAGAGCACGTTGGGTGGCACGGGATACATGCGGACGTGCATTGTCCTGTTGGAACAGCAAGTTCCCTTGCCGGTCTAGGAATGGTAGAACGATGGGTTCGATGACGGTTTGGATGTACCGTGCGCTATTCAGTGTCCCCTCGACGATCACCAGTGGTGTACAGCCAGTGTAGGAGATCGCTCCCCACACCATGATGCCGGGTGTTGGCCCTGTGTGCCTCGGTCGTATGCAGTCCCGATTGTGGCGCTCACCTGCACGGCGCCAAACACGCATACGACCATCATTGGCACGAAGGCAGAAGCGACTCTCATCGCTGAAGACGACACGTCTCCATTCGTCCCTCCATTCACGCCTGTCGCGACACCACTGGAGGCGGGCTGCACGATGTTGGGGCGTGAGCGGAAGACGGCCTAACGGTGTGCGGGACCATAGCCCAGCTTCATGGAGACGGTTGCGAATGGTCCTCGCCGATACCCCAGGAGCAACAGTGTCCCTAATTTGCTGGGAAGTGGCGGTGTGGTCCCCTACAGCACTGCGTAGGATCCTACGGTCTTGGCGTGCATCCGTGCGTCGCTGCGGTCCGGTCCCAGGTCGACGGGCACGTGCACCTTCCACCGACCACTGGCGACAACATCGATGTACTGTGGAGACCTCAAGCCCCACGTGTTGAGCAATTCGGCGGTACGTCCACCCGGCCTCCCGCATGCCCACTATACGCCCTCGCTCAAAGTCCGTCAACTGCACATACGGTTCACGTCCACGCTGTCGCGGCATGCTACCAGTGTTAAAGACTGCGATGGAGCTCCGTATGCCACGGCAAACTGGCTGACACTGACGGCGGCGGTGCACAAATGCTGCGCAGCTAGCGCCATTCGACGGCCAATACCGCGGTTCCTGGTGTGTCCGCTGTGCCGTGCGTGTGATCATTGCTTGTACAGCCCTCTCGCAGTGTCTGGAGCAAGTATGGTGGGTCTGACACACCGGTGTCAATGTGTTCTTTTTTCCATTTCCAGGAGTGTATTTTGCTTCAAGTGATCTTTCCTGTCATACCCTGAATATTGACCATTCGTCCTGCGACAACCTCTATGTTATGTTTAATTTGTTATTTATTCATTTAACCCAAACAGATTAATGGCTTTAGGAGTCCTCTTACATCATACCAGAGTGTCATATGTAACTACAAAACTTATTAAAATCACGGTTACTTAAAAGAATTATAATATTTTTAATATTCTCTGCATGTATTTACTTTAAATATAGAGCCCATAGTTTCTTGCCTCGCTATTTTATGACGAAAATCGATCGCCTTAAACTTAAAAGGTACAAACTGGCAGATAATGCAAGAAGCTTTAAGAATTTGAAAGCTTTATATGAAACTACCAAATAAGTGTCCTTGGAGATAACAGTCTCAGTTTTAAAAATGAAAATCTTGTCAAGATTAGTGAAACAGCGAGTAAAATCTTTTAAAGATAAAAATAAAGAATATCCTCAAGAACCAGAATCATTGGTTGATAATTTCCTTAAAGGGTTGTCAGGGTGGTTTGGCGTTATCTCCAGCAATGAACTGATTAGACAGGCAACGTTACTGGACTTCCTGGTTCGAAGGCAAGGATTTGCAGACAACAAATCATTTCAGAACTGCTACATGAAGGATATTGCAGAAATGAAAGCGTTGGTTGTTCAACAAGAAAAAAACAGAGCTAATTTCTCAACCATTTACCACTGTGCCACATGAGACTTCCTCAATCTGGAGGGAGTTCAACGAACCTATTAGTCGGCTTCAAAGAAGTCACGACCAGAAAGTGTGGCAGTTGTAGAGCAGGGCAAAAATTAAGTGGAGGGAAATTTGTTTAGAAACGGCAATCCCTTAAACTAGTAGGAAACAAGAAAATATCTGTGGCTGGCGGTATCAACTGCTTCTAAAAGTGTTATATATCACAGCAACATCAGTAGCCTAAGAACGAATGTATTCAAAAGTTGCACAAAGGTGCACTAAGAAGAGAAAGAGACTCACATCGACTAAAATTGGTCAAATTTTACTTATAAATGAAAATATTAATTTTTCCTTTATGGAAATGTATATGATAATACCGACTATAAGTGATGACTACAAATACACTTCAGTTACACTTGTTATTATTTATATATATTTTTTCTCCTATAAAAGCATCAAAATATAACAAGAATCCGTCTGCATCCTAAAATTTTTTCTACTTGATAAATATATTTAGGATATTGTTGTAATATTTATAATTTTTAGAGCAGACGATTTTTAAAGCTTTCGTATCTGAAAATTACAAGAGACATAACACAAAATTATTACTCTTCTTTATAAGTTATTTCAAAATAGGACCATATCAGATAAAATACAGGGTTAGCGACCAGAATTAGAAAGGCAATGTGCCTTTCTTTTACTTATTTTTATGAGTGAATGGTGAGTACTGAGTCATGAAAAAGAGCTAACCAATGCTGATCCGATCTTTGAAAAGAACAGTTCTGCAGATCTCTACAAAGGAGTTGCGTAGTGGCAGGCACATGCGCTTATAAAGTCTATGCTCTATGGCGTCACTCGATGATGTTTCTGGGCACGGGCTACTGTACTCAGTTTGTTCCTCGAGACACTGTCTACAATCCTTTGAGGTGTGTATATGTTTAAATAAAATCACTGTGTTTTTAGTACTTACGGCTGGCATTGGTTTTCCTGTAATGCCCATGCTGCCATAGAAACTTTTGAAGGCATTTGGAAAGTAGGTAAGCATGACTGTCATAATGTCGTACCTCTCGAAAGTACCTTCATATTTCCAGCCACCAGTACTGCCCCATTTGTCAAATCTAATTGCAGTCTGAGAAAATAAAAATATATTACAACTTTGAAATATGTTAATATACTGGTTATCAGATTAAGCAAATGTATCCAAAATGTTTTCTACATACCAAACTCAATTCAACCAAATAATTGTTTCAAAAGACCATAAATTACAACGAATCATGATTAGGTTCGGTCAACATATATTTTCAGCATATACACTCCTGGAAATGGAAAAAAGAACACATTGACACCGGTGTGTCAGACCCACCATACTTGCTCCGGACACTGCGAGAGGGCTGTACAAGCAATGATCACACGCACGGCACAGCGGACACACCAGGAACCGCGGTGTTGGCCGTAGAATGGCGCTAGCTGCGCAGCATTTGTGCACCGCTGCCGTCAGTGTCAGCCAGTTTGCCGTGGCATACGGAGCTCCATCGCAGTCTTTAACACTGGTAGCATGCCGCGACAGCGTGGACGTGAATCGTATGTGCAGTTGACGGACTTTGAGCGAGGGCGTATAGTGGGCATGCGAGAGGCCGGGTGGACGTACCGCCGAATTGCTCAACACGTGGGGCGTGAGGTCTCTACAGCACATCGATGTTGTCGCCAGTGGTCGGCGGAAGGTGCACGTGCCCGTCGACCTGGGACCGGACCGCAGCAACACACGGATGCACGCCAAGACCGTAGGATCCTACGCAGTGCCGTAGGGGACCGCACCGCCACTTCCCAGCAAATTAGGGACACTGTTGCTCCTGGGGTATCGGCGAGGACCATTCGCAACCGTCTCCATGAAGCTGGGCTACGGTCCCGCACACCGTTAGGCCGTCTTCCGCTCACGCCCCAACATCGTGCAGCCCGCCTCCAGTGGTGTCGCGACAGGCGTGAATGGAGGGACGAATGGAGACGTGTCGTCTTCAGCGATGAGAGTCGCTTCTGCCTTCGTGCCAATGATGGTCGTATGCGTGTTTGGCGCCGTGCAGGTGAGCGCCACAATCAGGACTGCATACGACCGAGGCACACAGGGCCAACACCCGGCATCATGGTGTGGGGAGCGATCTCCTACACTGGCCGTACACCACTGGTGATCGTCGAGGGGGCACTGAATAGTGCACGGTACATCCAAACCGTCATCGAACCCATCGTTCTACCATTCCTAGACCGGCAAGGGAACTTGCTGTTCCAACAGGACAATGCACGTCCGCATGTATCCCGTGCCACCCAACGTGCTCTAGAAGGTGTAAGTCAACTACCCTGGCCAGCAAGATCTCCGGATCTGTCCCCCATTGAGCATGTTTGGGACTGGATGAAGCGTCGTCTCACGCGGTCTGCACGTCCAGCACGAACGCTGGTCCAACTGAGGCGCCAGGTGGAAATGGCATGGCAAGCCGTTCCACAGGACTACATCCAGCATCTCTACGATCGTCTCCATGGGAGAATAGCAGCCTGCATTGCTGCGAAAGGTGGATATACACTGTACTAGTGCCGACATTGTGCATGCTCTGTTGCCTGTGTCTATGTGCCTGTGGTTCTGTCAGTGTGATCATGTGATGTATCTGACCCCAGGAATGTGTCAATAAAGTTTCCCCTTCCTGGGACAATGAATTCACGGTGTTCTTATTTCAATTTCCAGGAGTGTATATGATCACTATTCAATATGTTTTAAAATCACTCAGATTACGAGTATTAACTATGTATATATTAAATGTACATCTCAGTTGAGCTAGATCTAGATATAGAGGCAAACAGTGTGACTAAGGAATCTTAAACTTCATTGTCTTCTCTAATCTAACAGTGTTTCTCTGTCGTTAACACATCTTCATGTCTACTGACATTTTATCTCTGCCTTTGTTTCCATAGCTAGTAATCAACAAAATTTTTCGTGCTACGTTTTCGTTCTTTGGAACCAATAATTTATATTGTCAAGCATCAAGAACAATGAGGAAGTGCAGCTGGATAACCAGACGAAGAGAGGTGAAACTGAAGTGGAACAGCTATGACTGTGAAAATGTTCTTGTGGCTAACTATGATGCAAATAAATTATCAAATTGTAAGGCTAATATATAACATAAATCAACCGGAAACACTTCCTGAAGTAATAGACTGAAGTATAGACTTCTCCACGCTGTAGTGAAGAACTGAGCAGCACGTGACCGAAGCAATTTTTATGAGTTGTCAACGCAGTAGCCCACTCGGTGATGGTTTAATGAATTTATGGGCTGGGAAGAAAATTACGTTCTCTATTATGCACGTAAGTCCTTGGCAATCGACATGCTCCGTGGTTTCTCTCTATCTTGCAAGCAATATGGAGTTAGGTGAGCGGATTCATTCATTCATGATGTTCCATTTATACCATCAAGAAGGACAACATCCAGGGACATTAAACAATTCAGGGTATAAATTAACGTCACTCAAGGACATCACAGAAACTTAATCGGAACATCATCAGTTGCCTTTATTTAGTGGCTTCTGTCTGGAGTCATTCCAATCATATTGACAGAAATTACTTGTATGTGTATGTACCCTGAGCTACTGTGTAGTACATGTGAAATGTATAGCTATTTACGTTGAATTATCAGATGGAACAAAGGGAAATACACTACTGGCCATTAAAATTGCTACACCAGGCAGAAATGCAGATGATAAACGGGTATTCATTGGACAAATATATTATACTAGAACTGACATGTGATTACATTTTCACGCAATTTGGGTGCATAGATCCTGAGAAATCAGTACGCAGAACAACCACCTCTGGCCGTAATAACGACCTTGACACGCCTGGGCATTGAGTCAGACAGAGCTTGGATGGCGTGTACAGGTACAGCTGCCCATGCAGCTTCAACGCGATACCACAGTTCTTCAAGAGTAGTGACTGGTGTATTGTGACGAGCCACTTGCTCGGCCACCATTGACCAGACGTTTTCAATTGGCGATGACAAATACACGCTTACAATGTGCGTTCACTGCGATGTCGCCAAACACGGATGCGACCATCATGATGCTGTAAACAGAACCTGGATTCATCCGAAAAAATGACGTTTTGCCATTCGTGTACCCAGGTTAGTCGTCGAATACACCATCGCAGGCGCCCCTGTCTGTGATGCCGCGTCAATGGTAACCGCAGTCATGGTCTCCGAGCTGACAGTCCATGCTACTGCAGACGTCGTCGAACTGTTCGTGCAGATGGTTGTTGTCTTGCAAACGTACCCATCTGTTGACTCAGGGATCGAGACGTGGCTGCACGATCCGTTACAGCCATGCGGATAAGATGCCTGTCATCTCGACTGCTAGTGATACGAGGCAGTTGGGATACAGCACGGTGTTCCGTATTACCCTCCTGAACCCACCGATTCTATATTCTGCTAACAGTCATTGGATCTCGACCAACGCGAACTGCAATGTCGCGATACGATAAACCGCAATCGCGATAGGCTACAATCCGACCTTTATCAAAGTCGGAAACGTGATGGTACGCATTTCTCCTCCTTACACGAGGCATCACAACAACGTTTCACCAGGCAACGCCGGTCAACTACTTTTTGTGTATGAGAAATCGGTTGGCAACTTTCCTCATGTCAGCACGTTGTAGGTGTCGCCACCGGCGCCAACCTTGTGTGAATACTGTGAAAAGCTAATCATTTGCATATCACAGCATCTTCTTCCTGTCGGTTAAATTTCGCGTATCTAGCACGTCATCTTCGTGGTGTAGTAATTTTAATGGCCAGTAGTGTAAATTCTCATACACCCTAACACAAACTAAGACAAAAAAAAAAAAAACACTGACTACGAAGGAATTATCCCAGTGGGACGGACTTCGGTAGATGTGATGTACATGTACTTAGAAACAAACGATTACAGTTTCAGAAAATTTGGATGATTTATTAAAGAGAAAGACCTTCACAAATTGTACTAGTCAATAACGTGTCAGCCCACTTCCAGTCCTTAAGCAAGCAGTTATCCAGATTTGCATTGATTGATGGAGTTTTTGGACGTACTGCTGAGGGATGTCGTGCCAAATATTGTTCATATCATCAAAATCCAGAGCTGGTTGGAGGCTACCAACCATAATACTCCAAACGGTCTCACAGCTATGACTGTGAAACTGTGCTTTTGGCTAACAAAGATGCAGATAAAAGATCAAATTGTAAGCCTAATATAATAACTTTAAACAAGTGGAAACACTTCCTGAAGCAATAGACTGTTGTATCGACTGCTACACACTGTAGATCCGATTACATTGTTGGTTAAGGTAGGGTTTGATAAGCACAAAGACGACCTGTAGAATCTCCCGCCGTGTTTGGACAATTATCTTCCTGCAACGTAAGATCAGGACGACCTGCCATGAAGGGCAACAAAACGGGGCGTAAATATCGTCGACGAACGCTATGCTGGAAGGGTGCCTCAGATGACAGTCAAAGGGGTCCTGCTAAGAAATGAAATGGCATCCCGCAACACTGTTCCTGGTTGCCGGGCCGTATAGCGGGCGACGTTAAGTTTGGTATCCCACTGCTGTAAGTGGCACCTGCAACCAAGTCTTCACTCGTGATGTGGGCTCATTTGGAGGAGGGATTTATCACTGAAAACAATTGTACTCCAGTCAGTGAGATTCCAGAGCGCAGTGCACTAAATCTGGTTAACCGTCTATGGTCACATAAATTTTGTTTATGCGGTATAGTGGATTCGACTCTAGAAGTGTTTGGGAGACGCTCACTCCTACTACATTCCGACGCAACCATCGCCTAAAAAGCATTATGGATTATTTAAAATTACCAAAGAGTTGAAAACCGTATGATCAATAGACAAAGTTTCATTTTCATTTCATTTTTTGCAACATTTCCCGTTACAATGTTTCTAATATCACATGTTCAAACGATATTTATATGACCAATGGCTTTGTAGTTGAGTTTTTTCTTAACTTCTGTGCTCTACACGAGCATTAAGACAGAGTATTGTCTGAATTTAACCATTCTAAATCGTGTGGTGAGTTTTGGCTGTCCTCTGTCTTGTCCATATTTTCCGAAGTACCTCCTTCTAATGATATTCTCCCACCTTGACCGTGAACCCTGCGATACGGAAAGGTTGCGTGTGTCAACAGTACTGATAGCAGCACCGGTGGTATAACTGCAACGGTATCTGTGGAGATGCCAGATTAATCTGTGGTTCCTGTAAGAGGGCAACAAACTCTGCAGTAGTATCAGGGGAAACGGTCTGGATGCCTGAATAGTCTGCCATTCATCTACATGGTTACTCTGCAATTCACACTTAACTGCCTGGCAGAGAGTTCATCGAACCATTTTCATACTACTTCTCTACCACTCCACTCTCGAATGGCGGGCATCATCAGCGATCACTGTAACATCATGGTTCTTTTTATTTTACAATTTTGTTTTCTTGGATCGCGAACAATTGGCATGCTTTACTTACTATTATAAACAGTGTTTAAAAACGGGTTGAAAGCATTAAACTACCAAATTGCTAGTTCCTGTTCGTTCCCTGTTGATGCATCTTTTGTTCTTTATTTGATATTTTTTTCGGTGTTTCTGATATTGGGAACACATTTCTTTCCTTTTTTTAAAGTAAAACATCGGGAGGTGTGATTTATAACAAAAAAGTCTGTATAATGTATAGACAATTATTTTCATCGTGATACACGATGCGCTAGATAGGACTTTTGTAAGATCATGATGCTCAACCGACCTGCACCATAGAGGTGACACCACCAAAGTGGGCCTTCCTTTCTCAACCGTGTGACGCTTATTTTTTCCAACAGGTAAATAATTTCCTCGCATGACTTCGAAATCATGCGAAATAACAGCAGAGCCGAATATTACAAGATAGGGCGGATGCTATCAAAACTCAGTCCTGGTCCATAACCAGCTTGTCTTCTAAGATATGCTTTTATATGCTTGTTACAAATCCAAATTGATATCTAATCAATTTGTATTTAGCAACGTGAATCAAATATGTTTTCCGCAAACACTATATCGGAAAACACGTCAATGCGGCGGGATTTCATTCGCGTGTTGCGCATGGTGCGAGGAACATTTGTGTTTTGCCTATTTCTATGGCTCAGGAATAGACGATCAGATAGGATCACACAATAATATACTTAGGTGTATTTTTGTACTACGTATCACAACGAAAATAGCTGTCAATACATTATAATATATACTTATGTACTTATCAATGAGACCTAACGATGTTTTACTTTTAAAAAAGGCAAAGAAAAATATTACGGTCCTCACAATATTACCCGATACACCGAAAAAAGTATCGAAAAAAATGCCACGACCATGAATCGTACACGGGACATCGGTTTGGTACCTTAATCCCTTGGCCGTTCTACCGCCGATCTCACTTTATTACACACATCAAGTGACGATTACGCAAGCTACAGCGTGAAGGCACGGAAACATCAATAACTCAAATATTATTAACTTTGGACCCGGTATTAAATTAGTATAAAACTGTTTTTAAAGGATGTTTCGATGTATAGCATTGATAATACAATTTTCCATCATCAAATCCGGCCTCGATTTGTTCAAAATCCAAGGAGTATGAAGCAAAAAGCCCAAAAACGTGCCTCTTTATGTCGAGTGTGGAACGTCCGTGCAAAATATGACGAAAGTCGCTACCTCACATGTCAGATCCTCACATTATGAGAAGCCGTGGTCTTGGCTGCTACATCAGCCCACCCTGGCGAAGCAAAGTATTGTTCATTAAAAGAAGTAAAAAGACCTTCCAATCGCTCCTTTTAACGGTTCGGCATGGTTCTTTCAAGGTCTTAACGGACAGTACCTGATTTCTGAGAAGGGGGTTACGTGGTTTCATTTTGGATAACTGGCCGATGGGGCTGTTTGCTTCATGGATACTTGGGTATCACATTACGAGGTGGTAAATCAATTGCCCGGTTTGACTTTGCTCTAGTTTCATGTCGAAGTTTCAGTCAGGGCAAGATTTTTTGGTTAAAGTTTTTCAAGGTTGTAACCAAGAATTTGACTAAAGCTGCGTTCCATGGCGGATGACGTATCGAGGAAAATACTGTGACCTCTTCCTGAAATATTAAACACTGGAGCGTGAAGAAGTCTTTGTGGTGTGGTGAAATTTAGCCACGGATTGTTGGTTTGATAAGACGTGTTTGGGGGCATCACAGACTGGTATTGAAGACTGTTTTCGAAATCGGTTGGACTATAATTTGTTTCGTAGTAGGTGATAATATTATTGCTCAGAACACTCTAGTGTAGTTGAAAGATTTCTGGGATTTTGTTGGATAGTAATTGCACTCAGAACATTCTAACATTTTTGAGTGTTTTCTGGTGTTTTGTTGGATAACAACGCTACTCATTACTGTTGACTGGTTTTTGATGTTGCTTGTTGGATGTTGACTGGTTTTTGATGTTGCATATTGGATGTTAAAAAGAGCGTAGAGTGCATTAAGTCTGTTAGAAGCCACGCTTATTGTTTAGCAGTATTCGTTCTGTCGTCATTATGGAAAGCAGTAGTGGTGAGATAGTTCTGGTTTTCTCCACTAGTGAACAAGATCAATCACCGAATGAATAGTAAAACCTGTTTACAGGAAGAGTCATTAACTGAAGCATGAGCAGAGTCACTACTCTCTTAAGAGAATCAGGTGTCGAGTGGCCCCATCTTAGCTTCAAGTGAGAGTTTAAGTAAAGACAATAGTCATTCCCGATTTGAGGATTGACTGCTACCGTCATTAACATACTTATAACTAATAACGGTGGCTGGCTGTCAAGCGCACCTATCTCGAAGGCAGTGTGCTAGGAGAGACCGTTTCTTGTCTGGTGTCTATTATTCACATTCGTGAGACTGAGCGGCTTCACATGTCTGTCGAATGGAGGACTGGTTCCAGTAAGCATACAGCAAACCCATCTGAGTTTCAGCACAGGGGGACTACTTGTCCCTTTCGCCACTCTCCGACGTCACTGACCGAGCCCCCAGGACACAGCAGGGAGCCGGAGACGTGTGACGTGTACCACCCCAGCTGTTGGCTGTCACAACACTTGCCCGCCACAGCCGCTCTTGGCCGTCTAAATAGTGCTATGTCAAATGCATCTGTAGGACACAGTGTGGTGTGTAAGTGAGTAAGGGAAGAATTTCCACCCCACCCTTTCTCACATGTGCTACATCACAAGTGATGTATGGCAAAGTGCCATTTTTTCTTCACGAGTTAACAGCGTTTTCCTTCTTTTCTTTAAGAATTTTTTTGTCTCATTATCCACACTTGTAAATTTTAAATGCCAGGTGAGAACTTTTGTTAACCATGCTTTGTATTAATTCATGTTGTAGATATGTTATGTTGTAGACGAAAATGTTTATTGTCATAACACTGAGACAGCCTTGAGACATATTTACGATTTGGTTTTCCATTGCTTTTTCCAACAAGTCCACAGGAAAAGGAACAAAATTAAAGTTACAAGAGTGCACTTATTTTGTGTCTGAATTCTTGTTCTATATGCATGCCTCATATATCTTGTTCTTGTTTTATAATAATAGCGTCCATTTCTTCTACTGACTCATTCCTGTCTTCGGTTAGATACTTTTACGACGGATAAAGCAGTTCAGGATACGGAAGAGATGACTCAGTTGTAGTTAAATGACCTGTCTCAGACTCAGAGCTCTTGAGGGAGGCAAGTCATAAGACTTCGTGTTACGAACCCTCCAAAGAATGCCACATTCGGTGACGAGCATGTGGGCGGCTGCACAAGGCCAGAAACAAATGATAACTCGATAAGTAATTAATAAATATGAAATCAGGCGGCAGATTCGGGACCTTTCAATGAATAACACGCAGCTGCTCTACCCATAATTTGCCTGTCTGTTTTATTTCTAAGTAACTAAAGATTCAACCGCGAACTAAACATCTAAATAAATACATAAACTGCAGAAACTTCCTAATAATAACTTGTTACATACAAAGGAACTAAAACCTGTACACAGAATTCAGGTGCAATCACTTTCAGAGGAATTAATAAATTAAAAGATACAGGTTAAAAGGGAGCGTATTTTGGTCTTGAGACGTGCAAGAACACAGAAAAGCCAGCCGTCCCACCTGATCCAGGCTAGGATAACTCTGGTGCAAAAAGGAAGCGTCGAGTTATATGGCCCACCAGGCTACAGGTAGCCGCTTTACCTACCAACATTTTGGTTCCAGAACTACCTTTTTTCAGTCGAAGCCACCCTAGAGTTTCGATCACAGTTTCGGTCATTTGGCGATCGCGAATATTTCGCAGTACTATGGAAGAATAGCAGCGCCGGTCCCATATGGTAAGATCTACCGACGTCCACTACACCCTTTCTGTTGCCGAAACGTAGTTCTCATAGCTGAGTATCCTCTCTCTGAAGTGTTCTCATTTGAAGTTGTGCAGTTGTAGGTGAGTGCTATTTCTGTATGTTGTTCTGTGAATATGTCTACGTCAGTGGTGGCCACCTTCGGCTAAGACTACGTGTTCTGTGCTAATTTCAGAATATATCTCTTTGTGGTCGTTTCTAAATATTTTATTTGTGTGGTGATTTCTAACACCCTTCCAGCAGTATCCATTCAAGTCAGAGGCTCTCTGCAGGTAGGGTCGTAGTCCATGTCTTTCAACGGTGTGACACTGGGTAGAACAATGGCATGAGTTCCCGATGGAATATCAATATTCATCTCGCCAACTTTCCATTGACGACGCCTGGGATACCAAAATTGTGGTAGTCGGTATAGGTGAGGTAGCACAGTCTACGACAACATTAGTGGCATTTTGTGTATATAGATGCCAGTGCCTGAAGAGGCAGAGCTCTGTTTACAAGTGTTAAAATACTGGTAAAAAGTAGCAGTGGCACTAGCGCTTTAGTTTTTAAAATGCTAGATTAGTAATAGAGCGTTGGGTACCTTTGGTCATCGAACATATCGTCTTGACAAGTTCTTGTTAAGATAGCTTGGTGTGTTATAAAGAAAAGAAAAAGTAAGTATTTTTTCAAAAAAATGGCTCTGAGCACACTGGGACTTAACTTCTTTGATCATCAGTCCCATAGAACTTAGAACTAGTTAAACCTAACTAACCTAAGGACATCACACACATCCATGCCCGAGGTGGGATTCGAACCTGCGACCATAGTGGTAGCGCGGTTCCAGACTGTAGCGCCTAGAACCGCTCGGCCACTCCGGCCGGCGTATTTTTTCAGACTGTAGCCTTTTCACTTATCTCATGTTCAGTTGCTTTGAAAATATCAAAGGAAATAAAGAGAAAATTAGTAAGTAAAGTTCCGCCCAAAGTGTTAGGAGATAAAAGATGTGAGATTGACTAGAAAGATTAGTCAATTGGTGTTACGACATTTATCTGGGGAAGATATCATAAAGCAAGAAAGTAATCAGTTTGCTCTATAAAATATAAAAACATTAAGCTTAATTACTGTGTTGGAAGGTAAAAAGTAGTCAACAATACAAGCAAACCAAAATAAAAGTTCTCGTGTAACAGTCTAAGAAAAAGACGATAGCCTGTATTCTATCTCTGACGTTGTTATAGACACGTCTTTGTCTAATGTAGTATTAAACTTAAAACAGAAGGTAGTGAGGCTAGCTTAACATAAACAGAAACAGTATAAAACCCACTGAACGATAACTGAAAAGTTGAAAGTACAAAAAATTTCTTTTCTGAACATTGGTAGTAATATATGGTAATGATAGCTTGCAAGGTACGTGTGACTTCTTTTTTAATTGCATTGTGAGTCAGTGATGAGGTTGTTACTTAATATTCACGGCAGCTACAATCTTTGTGGCACGATATATTCATAGGCAATTTGCATAAAATCGGAACTGAAATTAACATTTATACTATTAATATTAATAATGCATGACGATCACTTTTGAAAGTTGATCGCCTACAGGTTAGCGGTAGAGCTGCCATATCTAGTGCTGAGCTTACCAAAACAGGCAGTAGTAGAGAGCTATTTATGTGTCATACAGCTCTAACTACAACTAACAGCAAACATATGTACAACATTATACTACGTTATCCTAGCCCCAAATAGGCTAACGGTTGAGTAGAAAATTCCTGGATTGTATTGTGGTTCATAAGGCATTGTGTGATTAAATACATTCACGACCATTTCACGCGGCAACAAGCCTATTCTCAGTATCTTATCTCACGTTACGGTTAATATACATATATCAATACTGTTGCAAATTAACCAAACAGAGCCTGGAATTGTCCCAAATCCAATGGTATATCAGATTGTGGTGCATTTAAAACTACTAATACAAGAGATTGAGTTGAGCAACAATCAAAATAAAATATAAATACTGGGACGAAAGGCAGGTCCTGAAAGCACAGGACTAGACGTCCTTGTTTTCGTTGCGTTACACAGCGCCATAACTTCGCTGAAGGTGCGCGATAAGGCTGCACAGCTCAGCAGACAATAGGTATCCTCTAGGACGCTAGACGCGTGGCGTCGTTGAAATAAGGCATGGCGTGGAATGTAGCTCTCCTGAATCCATTGCTTCAGTACTCACTTTACAGTCACGGGATATCAGCCATCATGTGCGGCAAAACTGTGCAATGTTAGACTATAGCCTTTCTAGGACACGATTCTGCCACTGTCAAAATTCGACACTCGTTCGTAGATGTTTCTCCTTCTAACAGGAGACAGCAATATATTCTCACAATCAGTCAAAATTCGAACGCGAGTTCTTATGAATGGGAAACTCGTTGCGTAATGTTTCGTTATATACAGAATATAGAAAGAGTTAGCTCGTACCTAGGGTTGAGCGGAAATAGTGATCTTTTGCGTATCAAATACGCACTATATTTAAGCCAATTTGATGTTTGGTGCTTGTCACCTTCGTGATGTTTCAGTACTGAAGGTCAGCGGTGTGTTTATACAGCAGAAAATTTTAATGAGATTTCGAAAAATGGATATGAACCATCTTTTCCCTTTTACTTTGAAATTATTTTTGAGGAAAAACTTTATTTTAAACATCTATAGGATTTTGCAGTAACGACGAAAATATCTGATTAAAATGGATAGAAATTGAAGACGGTGCAGACTTCGTGAGACGTGAGCACAGTCTAGTTTATTTCGATGAATAGCGACTGAGCAATTAATTGATTTCCTAGTTTCCTCATAGCACATTGCACATAATTCTCTACAAGGGAGGCTACAAACAGTAGCAACCAGGACGTATTGCTGCAAATTTTTAACGATGCATGTAGAAAAGGAAAAGTTATCACGCTGTTTTTACCCTTGAACAATATATTTAACGCAGAAAACTTGAACTGAGGATTGCATGGAGCACAAAATGCTCAAGCCCCATGCAGACGACTGCCTAAACTGGGCACGCTAACAACAGGATAACAGTAGTTTTACTTCCTTTGAAGTTTATTACTAACACCTATTCAGAGTTCACAAAATTTCTCATTACGAATGAACTTGGGTATATCATTTTGGACTTAAACTACCCACTGACTGGAAAGCATTAAAATATTATTTCTTGGAATCATATGTTTTCTGAACGTTTTGGCGCTGCCCGCCACAATTTCCACTCCTCTGATAACTGATTTGATTCAAAGTACATCTTCTACCCAAAGTCCTAATTATTTGTTGGTTACGTTGCAGTCCCCATCTTCCTCTGCAGTTTCTACCACCTAGAGCTCCTTCGAGTAACAAGGAAGTTATTCCTTGATGCCTTAACTGGTGTCTAAAATCTTCTTCCTTCTTCCTGTAATTGTTTTCCACTAATCCTCTCCCCGCCAGTTTCGCAGAGAATCTCATCGTTTCTTATCAGTCCATCTTTCAACATCCTTGCATAGCAGTTCCTTCGTTTTCTGGTTTCTGGTGATTTCCTTTTATGTAATGCTGTACACCAAACGCACATTCTCAGAAATTTATTCTCCAAATTACTTCTTTCAGTCAGGAATGGTCTCTCTGCCCGTGCTAGTTGGCTTTTTACTTTATCCATGTGTTTCACGTCGTTTGTTATTTTGCTTCCCACATGACAGAATTCCCTCTGCTCATGGTCCAAAATTTTTATTTTAAATCTATCTCTAATATTAGTCATTTCTGCTACTCCACATTACTGTCGTCTTTCTTTCGTTTACTCTCAGTGCACAGTTTGTGGTTGTACCTTTTTCATTCCATTCAGAAGGTCCTGCAATTGCTTCTCTGTTCAACAGAGGATACCGGTGTCATCAGCGAATCTTGTCCATGGCATCCTTTCACCCTGAGTTTTAATCCATCTTCTGAACATTGGCTTTTACTTTTGTCACTGTCTTTTCGATGTAAAACCTGAACAGTGGGTGGAAAAGATTAAATCCAAGTCTGAAAGACATCCTAACTCCAGCGCAAAATTATGGTCTTCTATTCTTAAACTATTTTCTTCATAAAAGTAAATCACCGGCTGCCAACCAGTCGTTAGTAGACAGTCAATGCAATTTTTTAAAAAAAATTATAATTCCATTCAAGTATCATTATTACTTCATAAAGTCATGATAAACAAGCTGCGTCCTTTTTGCGTATTATTACGTGAAATAGGTGTCAATGTTACATAATAGCTAACATGCCTTGAAATATGAAGAAATGCAACTAATTAACTCACTCAAGCAGTCTTCTGCTTTTGTAATGCTGCCTTTTCCACAGGCTATGTTCCCTTTTCATATTTATAGAGATTTAGCTCATAGGATTCAGATTATTGGCTTTATTTTAAAGAACTGGTATTAGATAACTCAGAAGCCACTAAAGTCAGAGAGAGTTTAGTATTTTTCAGCGCTGTTTGTGCTCAGAATAATGAACATCAGAATTTCTATACTGAGTGTGCAGAAGTAGAAGTTCCTCCAAGAAATAAATGCCAGTTGAATGAAGTTAGCAGTCGAAGTAACACAAGCAGAAATTCTAAACGAAGGAGAAAGTTGCATACGAGAATAGTGGACGATAAGCAGTGACCTTGTAAGTACATACCAGCAGTTCCTCGTCGTCTTCATCATACGGAAACGTCAGGTTTCCATTGTAAGCAACTTTCCAATGTTCAAAAGTGTAGAGCACATTGAACTTAATACCAAGACTGCCAATATCAGTGCATGGTGAAAACTCCTCTAATTCGATCTCGTATGGGCCCTGTCAACAAAACAGTTACTCTTATTAGGCTGTCACATGTCCTAATGGTAGACTAATGATATCTTTCATTTATTCAGACTTTCGAAATTAGGCCTACATAGCACTGCATCAAAATAGAAATTTGTGACCATAATTTTTTTAAATAAACAAGACACAGTTATCAGATATTGCAAAAATGGAGGAGAGTCTGTTCCAGTTCTTTAAAATGTATGTCATACGTATTTCAAGAAAGCTCCTGGTTCATTTTGAGTCTTTTCGTTGGTCGTAATGTAGAGTTCATGTCTCTGGTAGCCAAAATGAAACCATTTTCTATGTGTGCTCCAAACAGACCGCAGTAGATTAAATTCAAAATCACATGATTTTGACGGATTCTTCGGTTACATTTAAAAGATATTTTATAAAATTTCAAAGTTGGTTAACGTTTCATAGCTGGGGTCTACAGCCACGCAGAACTTATTAAAAGACAAGATATGAGCCACTAACTTTTTACAATCAACGGCGAAAATATTGTCTTTTAAAAGATTATCAGAGTGTTTCTACTGTTGTCAGATGCTTAAAACTTGAAGCTTTCATGAAAGCAAAATGTAATTTTAGACATAATTATTTTCGAAGCCTAATTTTTTTCATATCTTCGGAATACGAAACATTAGAAAACACATAAAATAGTGGAAATGATCCTCACAGGCTTCATTTGACAGCATTCATAGCCCGTACCAGTGACAAATATTGAAAAACTGGCAAGATATGACTTGTGAGAATGCCAAGAAACTGTGCTGCCCTCACTGGTATTATTTTTCATGGTGCTGATATCCATGGCAATCTTTATGACAATGTCTGTCGTAGAAAACAAAATAATTTACATGACACAGCACCAGTTAAAAAACAGCATCTTTAAAACTGGATAATAACTCTGATGGCATATGGAATTTTACATGTCACTGGTGTAGTGAATGTTTGGACTGCGTAATATGTACAAGAATTTAAATATTTCATTCAGTAACTTATTCGTGTTAGTCACTACTATTGAGAGAAAATTGGCTGAAATGTGAGTTTATGAAAAAACATGACAGAGAAAAAAAAACTAAAATGTCAGAACCGTGAAGAAACTATGCAGCATAGAGGTATAGCTGAATAACAAGCGTTAATAAGAAACTTCTTTTGAAGTAAGTTTTTAATCTAAACTATAATATGTAACGGAGAAGAACTATATGGAAAATTAAACTACATGCAGAAAATTGAAAAGTATTTATCTACTAAATGTGCTTTGACATGCCAATCAAATTTATGTATTACAGACACATTATCCCACTCATACATTTCACTACATTCCACATTAAAATTCAGATATGGCAACATTGTACACTTATTGTATGGCCATATTCACTGGAAATCGAAAAGTCCCTCATACACCCAATCAAGAAAAAAATTCATCATTTAAAACTGTGCCAACACGAAAAAATAGTTTAAACCAGCTGATAGAGTGCTATGAAATATCTCAGCTCATAATGAAAATTTTCTTTTATTTTTTCCAAGTTTTGTATTAAAAAAATCACCTTACAATTCTAAATTCGTCATTTTGCTGAAATCTGGAAGAAATTTTTTCGGTAAGGCATCTCGGTATCATAATACTGTGAAAGACAAATTTCAGCTTCTGTCCCTACACATTCTTGAAGATCAACATGGTTTAGCTGGAATTCGATCGACTTCCACAAGCTCTGCTATTTATTCTCCAAACGAATAAAATGTCTTAACCATTTTGGTCACAGAACATGCAAGGTGAAGCTAATTTTAGAGTATTGGACATGAAAATTTGCATGACACACACACACACACACACACACACACACACACACACACACACACACATAAATCGACGGTATAATTAGCACAAATTGTACGGATGCCAAATTGAATGGAGAAATTAACGTGAACTGGCACGAACTGATTGTGTATGAAAAACTAAATGGAAAGGGACAGAGTGAAATTATTATGAAAATCTGATTACATGGGGTAATAAGGCAGTGAAATTAGTTCGTCAGCATAATTCAAACATTCAGACAAGTTGATCATAGCTAAAAAATGCTTTGTATTTTATCCTTACAATACAAATAAACAGAAGAATGTGTGATAAATGCCACATCAAGAAAAGTAATGACGAGTGAGGGAATGAATTAGAAGAGTCAAGGATAATATTGAAATAAGAAATAAATATCAAGTTAGTTAATGACTAAAGGAGGAAATAGATAAAAGGCCCCCTACAAATTTTACGTGCCCTAAAACGTGACCAAATTAAGAAATGTTCTAGGATAAAAAAAATGAGAAATATATCATAGCTGTAGGAAACTGAATAAAGAAAGTAAAAGTGAAAAAAGTAACAAATAAGTTATTAGATTCTACGTTCCTGCGAAGGAATATGATTAAATTACATACCGGGATACAAAGCTTTAGAACTTTATACGATGCACATATGAAGCTATGAAAAACTCCACACGTTGTGCAACATTCGTTTTTACGACCTACCTGAAAAGTGACTCTTCCTATGCTGAGACAGATGGAAAACCTATGCCTGTGTAAGACGACAACTAAACTATACATCTTTCTGTGACCTTTGAACAGATGTCGTCGAAGAAGATGTAAGTATAGCTTCACACGCAACTTTCAGTGAGAATTACAAAAAATATTTTCCACAGCTCAGATCGCAAGCTATATTCCTCCACCTATACAACGACACCCTGCATACCATTAAGAGGGTCAAGGAAGAGGGTCTTTCCCATTGTACCACTTATCAGGGCTCCTTCCCGTTCCATTTAGAATATTTCTAGATTCTTCACTAAGACTATTTATTTACACAACATGAGCGAGATTTCGCGCTATGTTGGTTGTCTATAGTGGTCTATCTGTCACGTTCATCAGCATTTCCGTGACTCCCTTCCATGGCCGAAAAAACCTGTAACCAATCGTGCACACTTCTTTCTACATGTTCAGTATGCTCTGTTAACCCTAACTGATATGAGTTCCACACATCTGAGTAATATTCTAGGATGAACTGCACCAGTGTTTTGAAGCCACCTCCTTTGTAGACGGATTTCACTTTCCTGGTATTTTACCAACCAGTAGAACTCTGCTACCTGAATTAAGTATGATTAAACTCACATGATAATTCCATTTTATACCCTTCAAATTGCTACACCCATGTATGTGTTGACCGATTCCAGTTGTGACTCAACGATATTTAATCAGAGGATATAACGTTTATTTCATTTTATGATGTACACAGGTGTACGTCTCTGAACAGTTAAATCACTTGCAACAAAATTTATCTCAGTCACATTTTTTATGTGATGAAAATTATCTTACATGTTTTGATATTACATTATTTTCGAAGACTATAAAGCAATATGTACAAGGTATCACAAACTGGTAATGATTACATAAATGTTACAATGAAACTGCTAAAGTTTGCCAAAAATTTCATCAAATTTTAAAAAATATATAAATAACCTTCTTACTAAATTACTGTTGACTATACCGATGTATGGGTACTTGTGCCTGGCCATATGCTGTGTACCACAGCCAGGTGCTTTATGCTATGTGATCTTAATAGAGACCAGTAACAGGAGGGCGCTAGTGTAGCGATCAATCTGCCAATCACCTACAGACTTGCGCACAGCAGTATTTTAAAAAAATTAAAAATATAAAAGAAGTTCCGCAGCAACCTTCAGACTAGTAAAATGTCTTTCACATATGCCCTACAAGTAGTTGCATTGTAAAATAATACAGTCGAATTACAACGCAAACCGACAGAAGGCTTTGCTTATGAAGAAAATTACTATGTAGAGTTGCATCACAAACCAATAGATAGTGTTGCTTATGGTTACAAAATAAAACATAACGTATGCAGTCAATTCCAAACTCGTAATACATCTTACATTAAAATTATTTACAAAGGTACGTGTCACACTGCAAATGCTAAAATGCAGTGATAAATAGAGTAATATTACTGTAGTTGGTATCTTACTTATGACCCATACAGGGCTGCAACCTCAGTGCAGACGTTGACTACAATATGCAGCTTGTCATGGGCACAATATGAATCTAACTGAATTACATATAACCATTAAGAAACAATACAACATGCATGTATCCCAGTGCATATGCATAAACCTCTGGATACATTTTTATGCAGCTCACAATTATTGAACTATATGAAATAAAATCGTCATAACTGCTGAACAGTTTGAGTTAGGACGTTCAAACTACTCTGGAGGCTGCAGGGCATGTTGGGAATTAATATGCGCATGATTGGTATGGTTTGGCGACGAACCCCACTTTCATTTTGATGGGTTCATCAATAAGCAAGATTGTCGCATTTGGGGGACTGAGACTCCGCATTTCGCGATCGAGAAGTCTCTTCACTCTCAGTGGGTGACTGTGTGGTATGCAGTGTCCAGCCATGGAATAACTGGTGCGATATTCCTTGATGGCACAGAGACTCCGAACGGCACGTGAAGGTTTTGAAAGATGATTTCATCCCCATTGTCCAAAGTGACCCTGATTTCGTCGAAGAACAGTGTTTCATGTCCTGGAGGAGCAATTTGGGGACCGCATTCTGGCTCTGGGGTACCCGGAGACACTGGCATGGGACTCGATCGGCCGCCATATTCTCCGGATCTGAAGACATGGGACTGCTTTTTGTGAGGGTATACTGAAGACAATGTGTAGAGCAATAACTCGAAAACAATTTCTGAGCTGAGAAGAGCCATTCATGAGGTCATCGACAGAATCGATGTTTCGACACCTCAACGGGTCAGGCAGAATTTCGGTATTTTTTCTGCGCCACATCATCGCCAATGATGGAAGGCATATAGAAGATGTCATAACCTAAATCTGAATCTCTGCAGTGACGTTTACATGTTGAATAAAGTGCGTGCACACCGTAGTTTGTAACTAATTTACATTTTCTTTTCATATTGTTCAATAACTGTCACTCTGTATGTACTGTTTTCCTTGTCTACATGAATAAAAGAAGGAAGGTAAGAATAAATCATTATGAAGTGGTGCGGGAGAAAGAGGGGATGGGGGGAGAAGAACGGCAAGGAGAGGGTTAGGATGAACTGAGGGTCAATATGGGGGCTGGTAGAGGCTATGGTAGCGCCGATAGCAATATCTAAGAAGACTGGAACGGGGAAGGAAGGACGGAAGGGCTAAGAGGGATGGGGAGGGGTTGGGAAGCGAGAGGTAAATTGCAGAGGTTTTCAACAGAAAAGAAAGAAGGTCTGAGACATATAAATTGCCAGTTACACTTGTTGTGCAATTAATTGCACTGTAACCATGGGTGGGTTCCCATCCCAAAATAGGTGACACTGGAAACAAGGATAGGGATAAGGTTAACCTTGGCACCATTTTGAAATCTTGTCAAGACCACGGTGAGTATTCATACACAATTTTTGTTCGAACAGTATTTGCATCATCTGTGAAAAGTCTCAAGGTATCAGTAAAATTGTCTGCTAGGTCATCAATAGACAACACGAACAACAAGGGTCGCATTACACTTCCCTGGTACACTGTTGAGTTCGTTCTACGTCTGTTGGTGAACCCAGCCTAGACAACGAGCTGCATCCTCTGTTCCTACTTACATATCGTAGCAAACCAAGACGATTGTCCCACAGTTTTGACTTCTACAGTAGGTAGAATAGCTTCTACAGCCGGCCGGTGTGGCCAAGCGGTTCTAGGCGCTTCAGCCTGGAGCCGCGCGACCGCTACGTTAGCAGGTTCGAATCCTGCCTCGGGCATGGATGTGTGTGATGTCCTTAGGTCAGTTAGGTTTAAGTAGTTCTAAGTTCTAGGGGACTGATGACCTCAGATGTTAAGTCACTTAGTGCTCAGAGCCATTTGAACCATTTGAGCTCCCACAACACATAAATATAATTATTTGAGCTTCAGTAGAAAGCTTTAATCTGGTATCCATGTCCATATGTGGGACGATAATACATAATACAGTCTCAGCACACAATGATGGCCGTTCTTTACATTGAATAACATTACTGTAGTAGTCGCAACTATTTATAGTTCCTGCACTGGATAACTGTTCTGCACAGAAGCATTTTAGCCTAATATGACAGTCAGGAATAGCCTTTCACTAGCTCACTGGTCTGTCTGAACTATGACGAAGGTGCTGTCAGAGCGGGTGAGCGGCCCAGCACTCTGGTGTAAGTCGATTTCCTTGCAATCGCGGTGTACAGCACTTCTGGAGAGCGTGTCTTTGTCTATCATTTGTGGCTGCGTCTGGCTATGACTTTCTTTAGCTTGTGGTTACGTCGTGAGGTACCAACATTACCACGGGACCTCACTCTTCATATGACACCACATCCCTCTCCACAAAACCATGTGTCGAGCACTGTCGTTTTCATCATACTGTCTGCACCCCGGTGTCCACCTTGCGAGTGACCAGGAACACTGGGTGCAGAACTGGCCACAAGGTGCCCCCCCCCCCCCCTCCCCGCTGCCTACATCTAGGGACCAAGAAACCATTAGGCCGAGGGTGAAAAGCAGCAGTAGTTATATAGTTATGCTGTTGTTGGTACATAATTGTTGAAAATTTACTGATGTGAACCCTGGTCTTCTTGTCCACCTTGTCAGTGGAGTCACACTTCAAGACCAGGGCTCCTCTGAAGCAAACAGGGTTGCCTAATATGATCATCAGACAACTATGGGCAAAAGCACCAGTGCCAACTAGACTATATAGACTGTGTAAAATGCATAGGAGGGTGTCCCCCTACTCCCAATTGTCGGTAATGATGGGGCACCTACATACGCAATAGCCAAGTACCTGAAAACCCTGCTGTCTCCGTATGTGGGGAAGTGTGTTCACCACATTCGAATCTCAGAAGACTTCCTGCAATGCCTCAAGCAACTACGCATCATAGATTCAGAAACAATGGTTAGTTTTGATACGGTATCACTGTTCACTGGGGTCACACTGAAAGACTCACTAGAACTGATAGCGGAGAAATTTGACGGTGCTCTGTTGGACCTGTTCAAGCGTACACCGACATCCACGTATTTCTTTTTCGGGAACCAATATTACAAGCAAAACTGAAGTTGTAGCTATGGGTAGCCCATGTCTCCTACGGTTGCCCAGATGCTTATGGAGGGATCTCAGGAGAGGACATTAGAGAGAGCCAGATATAAAATACCACGCTTCTTCAGGTATGTGGATGATACCTTTGTGATGTGGCCTCATGGGAAGGACAGGCTCAATGACCTCCTTGAAAATCTTTAGTCATGCCACGCAAATATCAAGTTCACCATAGAACTGGAGAAGAATAGCCAGCTGTCGTTTCTGGATGTACTAGTCAAAAGGAAATCAGATGGATCAATTGGCCACAATGTGTATCGAAAACCAACACAAACTGATTTATATCTACAGGCCAGCAGCTGTCACCACCCTGTGCATAAGAATGGGGTACTTAAGATATTGGTCCACAAAGCAGGTGCCCTGTCAGACCACGAGCGTCTACCCATAGAAATAGAACATCTTAAAACTGTGTTCTGCAAAAATGGATATACGACCAAATAAACTGCGGCGGCACTCCAACCAGAGGCTACACCACAGGTTCCAGAAGCAGAGCAAGATGAAGCAAAGAAGATGGCGTTTCTGCCTTATGCTGGTTCTATTTCTGCCAGAATCAGTAGGATTCTCCGTGAACACAATATTAAGTGTGTTTTTCGTCCATCCAGCAAGATCGGAGGACTGGTGGGGAGTGCTGAAGACGACACGAGTTTACGAAAACCAGGGATTTATCATGTACCTTGCGAAGTGGCTTGTCTACCTTGGCCAGACGACAGTGCATATCAGGTGCAAAGAACATTAGAGGCACGCCCGATTAAGACAGGTGATGAAGTCAGCCATTGCTGAACACAGTCGAGAACGAGATCATACCATCAATTATGATGAAACCAAGATTCTAATTCAGGCACCCAGATAATGGGACAAAGTTATAAGGGAATCGACTGAGATAAAAGTGACTGACAATCTCATGAACCGCGACATGGGGTTACAGCTAAGTAGAGCCTGGGAACCTGCTCTGGAATTGTTAAGGGAGCAATGGGGACAGCTGCATCTCACCACGAATAGAAGAACGAAAGGCTTGGATGTAGAAAACGATCAACAGAGTGCCAGGCGCAGCGGGCCGAAGATGAAACGTCCAGGAGGGGGTCCAACGGGTGCGGATCGCAGACGGAACATTCAGAATCGCGACGGATCGGAAACGGAACGGCAACGCTCCAGCAGATCGCAGTGAGCGGGAGCCAACCGTAAGGGGAACGCCTGGTACCTCAGACGGAATTATAAACGCACCAGACCGAAGGTGGAACACCCAGGAGCGGATCTGGTGGGCGCGGATAACTGAGGGAACATCCAGAACCGCAGCGGACGGAAAACGGAACGGTAGTGTTCCAGAAAATCGCAGCGGGCAGGCGGGGACCGCAAAGGGAACGCCTGCCACCGCCGGTGGAGGGGGAAGTACACAGACATAGATACTGAACTAGGTCCACTCGAGGAGCAGTCCCATGTCGCACCTGATGAAGGTTACGAGCTATGTTACAGAAATAACGAGCAAATACGACGCCGATATCCGGCATAACATCCGACAACCCAAAATGTCATTAAATCGCAGGTAAAGCCAAGTTCCCCTTTAGCATTTGGTCTATTACTGGAGCACCTGTTTGTGACCCAGCTCTTCATGGACTTCTGCAATACATGAGCCATGGATGGTCTCACAGTTTGAGAGAAATCCCCCTCCCCGCCAGTGGCTTGTCGCTGCTTCTCCCACTGTAATATGCTATCAGTATAATCAAGTGTCCTGATGCTGCATACAGAGCATGACGATGCACAGATTGTGATTCCTCAGACCCTCGACTGGATAGTTTTGTCTTTGTTACACAAAAGCCACTGGGGCGTAGCAGCTCACCCGATGCCATGGCATCCACGTTTAAAGTACCTACAACGTTCACTGAAATATAAGTATCTCACTGATTGATGACTGTCACTTCCTTATGGTAAAGTAGAGCGCGCGCGGTTGAGCACATGACTAGATATCGCTGCGCCGTCTGTATAGGCCTAACGATACATCTGCGCATGCGCGCTGGGTTTACTAACTTTTTGTCTGTTGAGTTTACAATACATTAGGAGAAGGAAATGCTGAACTGACACATGCAGTAGAATGCCATTTACGTAAGATGAAGACGAGGAAGAGGGAACTGCCACGAGCTGTAACTCCTGGAACTTGTAATCGCCTTGTATATTCAATGCTTGAAAAAGTAAGACATTTCAAAAGTGACCGTGCAATGCGGAGGACACGAAGTTTTTCAACGACTGGATTCCATGCCGAATGCAATTCAAAACCGCCGTCTCGATTTATAAGAGACTCACTGTCAGACAGTCGTTTTTCCACGGATTCATTAACAACAGAACTCCAAAAGTTAGACGTATGCGCCACAATTTTTGTCTCACTGTAATTCATTACGTGACCAGTGGAAATACAGTGTTCGGTGATGGCAGACTTACAAGGCTGAAGGAGTCCAGTATGCCGTTGATGTTCTACAATGCGATCCTGCACAGTACGCGTTGTTTGCCCTATATAAGATTTGCCGCATTCGCACGGTATCCTGTAAGCACCTGCCTTGCGCAGCTCTAGGTCACCTTTGACAGATCCCAACAGCGACAAAATTTTTGCAGGAGGGCGAAAGATTGCTTTCGCTTTATATTATCTTAGTATTCTCCCTACTTGCGCTGAAATATTACCAACGTATGGTAAATAGGCAGTCGTTTTAAAGGCCTCTTCCTCTTTTCTGCTCTATCGTTTACAGGTCTGCAGCGCTCTCTCCACTTGCTGCGACATTCAGAAATACAGTATGGACGTGCTCCAGTTCCGCCTGCGAAGTATTAGTGTCAGAGATGACGTCGGCTCTTTGAATCAAGGTCTTCAAAACACCCATCGCTTGTGCCGGAGGGTGGCAACTAGCGGCTTGCAAGTAAAGGACTGTGTGAGTGGGCTTTCTATATACTGAATAACCAAGTGTGCAAGTGTGCGTCGCACCAAGACGTCTAAACATCGCAGGCAACCCTCCTTCCCCAACTCCGTAATAAATTTTATGTTTTCGTGTATGGAGTTTCGATGTTATAGGAACTCTCTCAGACGATTCAACCCAAGGGGTCAAAACTACAAAACTATCGTCAACATATCGCCAAAATACTGTTGGTTTAAAAGGTGAGTGCTCGCTCCTCAAATTTTTCAAAAAAATGGTTCAAATGGCTCTGAGCACTATGGAACTCAACTTCTGAGGTCATTAGTCCCCTAGAACTTAGAACTAATTAAACCTAACTAACCTAAGGACATCAGAAACATCCATGCCCGAGGCAGGATTCGAACCCGCGACCGTAGCGGTCTTGCGGTTCCAGACTGCAGTGCCTTTAACCGCACGGCCACTTCGGCCGGCTCAAATTTTTCAATAAAATGTTTGGCCACCAGGGGACACAAAGGACTTCCCATGGCGACACCGTATGATTGCTCATAAAACTCGTTGTTAAATAAAAAATACGTAGAGGAGAGGGTGTGCTCGAACAGCGCTGTAATGTCAGCTCCAAACCTATTGCCAATGAGATGTAGTGAGCCCATAAGAGGTACATTTGTAAAAAGTGAAACCACATCAAAACTGACAAACAAGTCATTACTTTGCAGCTGCAATAACTTCAGTCTGCTGATAAATAAATAGAACTCTTCATGTGATGTGGACATTTTCCCACCATTAGTTTGAGCAAAAACACGCCAAGTACTTTGCTAAGTAGTAGGTGGATGCCCCAATATTACTCACAATTTTACGTAATTGCACGTTATCCTTGTGGATCTTAGGCAATCCATACAGACTAGGTGGAACTGAACCAATTGGTTTGAGTCTCTTAATTACCTCCTTTGGTAAGGAACTGTTAGTCAGAAGTTCTGCTGTTTTCGCACCGCTCGGGTTGCAGGATCCTTATCGATTTTGCGATGTGTTGAGTCGCTTAATAAAACATTAATCTTATTAATATAGTCCTCCCGTAGCATTAAAACTGTAGCATTACCTTTGTCCGATTTAACTACGACTGTATCCGGGTCTGCTCGCAAATTCCGGCGAACTTCCTCAACTCAACCTGTAGCAAGACGGCGCATAGCTGCTTCGATGTAATGGAGCACAGTGAGACAAAAGTAGTGGCCCATAGGTCTAACTTTTGGAGGTCTATTATTAATGGATCCGTGGAAATATCACTGTCTGACATGAGTCTCTTATTAATCGAGACGGCGGTTTTGAATTGCATTCGGCATGGAATCCAGTCATTGAAAAACTTCGTGCCCTTCGTAGTAGTACTGTGATAAAATCGAACTGATATCGATGCGGCGGGTTTTCACCACGGAGGGCGCGCGCGCAGTAGAATCGAACGCTCTCAAGTAGCGCACGCGCAACGCCAAGTGAATCTACCAAGCATGTGCCGGTGCATTTTCGCCAGTATCACCTGAAGATGTCCAGAAGACTCTGCGCCGAAATATTGTGGCAGGTCTTCCGAAATTTTGTGGAAGGTGCATGGAATTGTTTAAAAGAAACATATCGTCTCTGGGACTGGGGGAAACAAGAGACCGGAGCGCAATATAGCTTTTTGAAGAAACTGAGATAATTGTGACTGTCATGTGAAGAAACACAAAGAATTAAAGACATTAGCTCCATTAGGCATTGGGAATGGGACATACTGAAAATTTGTACCGCACCAGGATTCGAACTCAGGTCTCCTGCTCACTAGGCAGATGCGCTGACTACTACGCCATCTGGACACAGATGTCACCACAGTCGCACAGACCACCCTAATACACCTACCCGTCAGACCCAAATTCTGAACTTATACCACACACTACTGATATAGTGCCCCCACTCATTAGCTTCATTACTCGCGGCATCTCGCCGACTCCCATAAGATTTCGAACTTGCTGTGCATCTGCACTGAAGAGGGTATTGCTCGTCATCGCCTTAATTATGTATGTGGTGCTTATTCTTTCGGACCTGTCCGAAACAACAGACATCACGTCTATCAAATGAAGATGGGTTAGTGCCCACCACGTCCGCGGCATCCTATGACTCTACGTGCGTCCTAGATCTTGACAAAAGGCGATCACTTCAGAAAGCTCAGGTTTTATTGGGTGGGTACGAGTTTGGCTAACGAGGCTTTCCAAAGCTGGGGATAGGTGTGCACCGGTAGTCGTCTGTAACTGTAGGTTCAGTGCCAACTTCAACGACCACAGTTCGGCAAGGCAGTGGAACACTGTGTGTCAGGGGATCGATGTTAGAGCTGAAGGGCTCGGCCCTCGAGGATAGTACACACCTTGTCAGAAAACAACCTCAGGTTGTGCTGTGTGCCGATGGAGTGGGTAGCTGTTGAGGAGAAACGTGTCTTTAGTAAGTAGACCCCGGAGAAGCTGCCGCATCTCAGTTATGTATAAGGCTTCACCAAAATAACTATGCTATACTTGCGCGCATCGTTCTTACCCTAGCCGCTCGTGATATCGAAGTGGCTCATGATTTAATAAAGAAAAAATGTTCCAATGGATCAGATGGACCTGTTCATCAAAGAGAGCTCCACAGACTATCCCCCCAGAGTAATTAACAATCTATATAAGAAGCATGGATAGTAGAGTGGTACAGCTGCATAAAAATGTATTTTTAGCTATTAAAATGTGAGGACTGAAGTTTGAAAATATGTTTCCTTCCTATCGCTCTGGAATGTACAGGTGTTGGACTAGACTAAATAAACAACGCGAAAAATGCATGCTTGAACGTAAATAGAGATGCTAGCCATATCTGCAGGGAGCGCTGCAGTATTTGCCCACGAACGCCAACTTGTGCAACGCCCTCAGTAAGTTTCAAGTGTCAGTTTGGTCGGAACAGTGTTGTCTGTAGTTGTTAGTGAATTATGTTGGAGCCAAGTGAGCTCGAACGCGAGAAAATTGTTGGAGCTCCGTAACCGAGGTAGCCGACGTGACCGGTGTTTCAGCATGTACCATACCAAAGATTTACGAGTATATTGGATACAGAGAAAGCGGAGAAACATCAGACGCTAAGCCACAAGGCGGACGGAACAGTAAATTTATTGATAGTGACAGAAGGCAATTGAAGACGATCGTGACGAAAAATAAGAGGACGACAGCTGCAAAAGGCACTACAGAACTGTCGTACCTGTAAACATGAACACTAAACCACACGAAGCCTGGTGCTATAGGGCGAAATAGAATTCCAAAACTACTCATTAGTAATACAAATTCCCGCAATGATGATGAAGCTATAAAAACGTCAAATACCATTACTCCGCGGAAGCTCTGTAGAAGTATGTCAAGGCCGCGCGCAAAATCGCGATTTAGTGGCGGGAGGGGAGGGAAGTACTGAATTTCAGTTCCTATTTGAGCTAGGAACGTGGTGTAAAACGCTTTTGGTTTAGTCCAGACCAGCAGCCATTTGCATTGCCATTCGAGCATCTATTTTATTGCAGTTATGTTACAGTCTATTGAGCAAAGTCTGAAAGTCGAACCGGGGCTGACACCCATGGAAGTTGTGTGAATCGATTAATTCCTTTTCCAAAATATTTTAATGAGGATGAAATTAATGCTTAGCTAATGCTGGCATGTGTATGTGCACATTTCGGATTTTGTGTGGAAAAACGTGGAAAACAGGTTTTTAGAACGCGCCTCTTATATATTTTACACGCGTACGAATCGTTCAAATTTTGCTACGGAAGATAAATGGATAAACTCAAAATGATTTTTTTTTCATCCAATAATCTTTATCGATTGTCAAGATACTATAGTTGACAGACGAGCTAAATCTAGCACGTAAAATTCTGTCTTATGTGTACTGAATGGGCGGAAACGGTTTAAAGTGATTCACATAAATAAAAAATGCATTCTTATGATAAAATTGGAAACTCGATTTTAAAAATTTAGCTTCATTCAGTTTTATGAAAGGTTTATCCCTTGCCTCGATATAAGCAACATGGCTTCAAAGACAATAAAAAACATACACCGGATCTGTCGTCGTCCGAGTCAACGAAAATCTGCATCGGTTACTAAGCTATGGTGGTATAATGTCGAAATTATGGCATAATAAAAGTTGAGAACCAGAATAAAAAACCCTCCTACCACGGAACAAAAAAAGGCAAATATGTCGAGGGCTGGGTTAGAAAAGTAAAGAAAGGGTTGTCTGGCAAATTTTAAGATATTTGAATCAAAACATCTTGACATGTTCGCGCGTTTTTACGAGATAACCCTACTGTACGAGGACAGTGAGCTCTCTGAACTGCAAGGTGTTGACACACCTTCATCCGCTGATCCTGTGCCCAGAATCCAGAAGATTGTTTCGCCATAGTAAACTACATACTCGTATAATGTCATACGGCTGAAGACCATACATTTAATAGCCAAAAAAGGTTTTTGGTGATAAAATTTCTGGACGTGGATTTGTTCCTGGGTGGATGACATAATGTGTCACGTTACTATACTTGATACGTTGTATTTGTATTACTTGAACTGGTTACTAATATCAACAAGTAGTTACGATTTAAATGTCTTTGAACTGCCAGATAAGTCGTAAAGCTAGTTCCCTTCTTCTACAGCCTAAACTCTCTCCAGAATATACTCGCCATTTTTGTGCTATGATAGGAGAATTTTTCATTTTGGTACAATAAGAGAGGAATGGCATTTGATCGGATGAGTCATGTTTCGCGCTGTTTCCAACTTCTGACTGCGTTTACGTCCAGAGAGTGAAGCATTTCAGTGTTTCCTTCATGATTTGGGGACAGCGACATCTCAGTATTATCGATCCTTTGTGATGTGCCTCGGAGAGAAAGGCGCGTATGTGGGTTCGTAGATTTTCCCGGCGAATGAGATGGTTGAAGGTCCCTCGGGCATGCAGCTGGGTTGACTGGTCGTTGTAGAACGAATTTTCGACGGCGTAACGTGCCATCATCATCAGGTTACTCCTGTTGACTGACGTCCTAGGGCGGCTGGTGGTGTGGTATATATGCCTGTCGCCTCTCCCCTCCTCTGACTCTGCGTATGGACCGAGGGATGTGCAGGCCGCGGTGGTGGGGGTAGCTTGCGCTGACGGGATGACTGATGGGCGTCAGTACGCATGCAGAACTTTTATTACTGGATTCCACGCTTGGCTGAGTTGAAATCCGTTGTCCTTGTTAATAAGGTTCTCGTGCAGCCGGATCTAGCAAAGCAGACAGCCTAAGTCGGTTCTAAATGAGACTTTGAAAGCTATACAGAAACTGTCTGCATCTGAATGTCGATACAGCGACCAGGATTGCGCAGATCACATTACGGTGGTAATCAATCCATCCCAAAGTCTTCACGAAATATTTGGAACCCTCTTACTACATGGTGATTTGGCGAGTGCATCTCTGCAGTCACGGTCAGGCGGATGGTTCAGTGTCCGACAAATTGCAGAGACCCTCGCATCTTTCCGTGTAACCTCTCTATTATGTCACATAAATGTTCGATTGGATTCACGTCGGACGATATGGGTGGCCAAAACTGTTCACTCCAATTGTCTAGAGTGTTCTTCAAACCAATCAAGAACAACTGTGATCCGGTGACATGGCGCATTGTCATCCCTTAAAAATTCCATCCTTGTCTCGAGACATGAAGTCCACAAATGGCTGAGAATAGTCTCCAAGTAGCTGAACATCCAGAGGGTTCAGTCCATTCAGTATAAATACAGAACACACCATTATGAAACAACCAGCAGCTTGCGCAGGGCCTTGTTAACAAGTTGGGTGCATTGTTTCGTGAGATCCGCGGCAGACTCGAAGCCTATCATCAGTTCTTACTAACTGAAATCGGCACTAATTTGACCATACCACGGTTTTTCAATTGTCGAGTGTCCAACCGAGATGGTCACCACACCAGAGGAGGCGCCTCAGGCGATGTCGTGCTGTTAGCAAAGGCACCCGCGTCCGTCGTCTGCTGCCATAGCCCATTAACGCCGCCAAATTGCGCCGTTCTGTCATAATGAATCTTTTCGTCGTACGTCATACACTCATTTCTGTGGTTATTTCATGCAATGTTGCTTCTCTGTTCACACTAACAACTCTACGCAAACGTCGTTAAGTGAAGAACGTCGGCCACTGCGCTATCAGTGGTGAGAGGCAATGTCTGAAATTTTGTAATATAGGGACACCCGTAACACTGTGAATCTCGGAATATTAAATTCCCTAACGATTTCCGAAATCGAATGTCCCATCGGTCTAGCTACAGCTACCATTACACGTTCAAAGTCTGTTAATTCCCATAATCACTTGGGAAATCTCTTCGCATGAATCACCCGAGTGCAAGTGAGAGCTCCGCCAATTCACTGCTCTTTGTACCCCGTGTACGCCGTACTTTCGCCATCTGTACAGGTGCGTATCACTATCCCATGACTTTCATCACTTCATTGTAGTTGTACACCAGTGGACCTTTTTACTAAGTATGCGCCCCATGTTCCTTTTATTTACGTTCAAGGTCAACTGCCAGAGCCTGCACCACTCATCACCACACTGCTGGTCATGTGCGAAGGGATACTGTGTTCTGGCGTTGCTACTTTCCTATAGACAATCGCGTTTTCAGCATACAGTCTTAATTAGATTTCAGGACTTTTTATTTTAGGTCATTTATATACAATGCAAACATTAACGGTGGTATCACACTTCCTGGGGTACTCCAGAGATTGCCTTCAGATCTGTCTACACTCCTGGAAATGGAAAAAAGAACACATTGACACCGGTGTGTCAGACCCACCATACTTGCTCCGGACACTGCGAGAGGGCTGTACAAGCAATGATCACACGCACGGCACAGCGGACACACCACTAACCGCGGTGTTGGCCGTCGAATGGCGCTAGCTGCGCAGCATTTGTGCACCGCCACCGTCAGTGTCAGTCAGTTTGCCGTGGCATACGGAGCCCCATCGCAGTCTTTAACACTGGTAGCATGCCGCGCCAGCGTGGACGTGAACCGTATGTGCAGTTGACGGACTTTGAGCGAGGGCGTATAGTGGGCATGCGGGAGGCCGAGTGGACGTACCGCCGAATTGCTCAACACGTGGGGCGTGAGGTCTCCACAGTACATCGATGTTGTCGCCAGTGTTCGGCGGAAGGTGCACGTGCCCGTCGACCAGGGACCGGACCGCAGCGACGCACGGATGCACGCCAAGACCGTAGGATCCTACGCAGTGCCGTAGGGGACCGCACCGCCACTTCCCAGCAAATTAGGGACACTGTTGCTCCTGGGGTATCGGCGAGGACCATTCGCAACCGTCTCCATGAAGCTGGGCTACGGTTCCGCACACCGTTAGGCAGTCTTCCGCTCACGCCCCAACATCGTGCAGCCCGCCTCCAGTGGTGTCGCGACAGGCGTGAATGGAGGGACGAATGAAGACGTGTCGTCTTCAGCGATGAGAGTCGCTTCTGCCTTGGTGCCAATGATGGTCGTATGCGTGTTTGGCGCCGTGCAGGTGAGCGCCACAATCAGGACTGCATACGACCGAGGCACACAGGGCCAACACCCGGCATCATGGTGTGGGGAGCGATCTCCTACACTGGCCGTACACCACTGGTGATCGTCGACGGGACACTGAATAGTGCACGGTACATCCAAACCGTCATCGAACCCATCGTTCTACCATTCCTAGACCGGCAAGGGACCTTTCTGTTCCAACAGGACAATGCACGTCCGCATGTATCCCGTGCCACCCAACGTGCTCTAGAAGGTATAAGTCAACTACCCTGGCCAGCAAGATCTCCGGATCTGTCCCCCATTGAGCATGTTTGGGACTGGATGAAGCGTCGTCTCACGCGGTCTGCACGTCCAGCACGAACGCTGGTCCAACTGAGGCGCCAGGTGGAAATGGCATGGCAAGCCGTTCCACAGGACTACATCCAGCATCTCTACGATCGTCTCCATGGGAGAATAGCAGCCTGCATTTCTGCGAAAGGTGGATATACACTGTACTAGTGCCGACATTGTGCATGCTCTGTTGCCTGTGTCTATGTGCCTGTGGTTCTGTCAGTGTGATCATGTGATGTATCTGACCCCAGGAATGTGTCAATAAAGTTTCCCCTCCTGGGACAATGAATTCACGGTGTTCTTATTTCAATTTCCAGGAGTGTATTTTGTTCCGTTAAGAGTGACGTGCTGACTTGTATTTGCAAAGAAACATTGAATTCACCGCTTTCATGAAGAACAGTGTCCTCTAAGTAGTATTTGGTTCACGTGTCTACAATTTCAAACCTAACAGTCATTAGTTACATATATTATTTTTATGCTGTCATTTATTCACACATAGGGTATGCAGTTAACGCCAAAATTATACAAAAAAGACAACTTACTTTGAATAATTTAATAATTTTCATATAACAATGTTTCCATATTATATCGATTCACACCTTATATACACATTTTTTCCAAGTGAAATAACATTGCATGCAAATTAAAAGTTTGCTTGACCGGTTTTCTCTTGCGTAACTGCATTTTTTCAGTATTTTGAAAAAAGATTTTGCATTATTCAAAAAATTTCCATTAACGATTTCTTATATACTTGAAAGCAACATATTCTAACAAATTAATCTAAAATAACTTTACAATTGCTGTTTTCTTACGTATTAGGACATATTACTACTAGTTGCCACCCGTAAAGCAAAACAATCATAATTTACATAATCAAGAACATTACTGTGAAAAATTATGTCAATAGAGGTCAAAACATGAATCTAAATGAGTATTCGCAGTTCTAATGTCATTTTTATTAAAGTTACTTGAATGAAAATGTGTAAATACTTTGTCAACCACAAACTTTACCAAATTAGTGTATAAAATGTAGTAGCATGTGAAACATTAATTATTAGTGAACTCATTCAAAACAGCTCACATAGTTTGTAATTCTTGGACCATGTTGGCGTTTGGAAGAATGGGGAGCGAGATGTATTGATGTATGACCCATTGTACGCTACATAATTGTGAACTGACCAAGGCTGATGGCGTACAGTCGTTCTATCACGCACGAAGTCGTAACATTAAGTAAAATTGTTACTGAAACAAAAACAGAAAATGTTGTTTATACGACTGAATGCTGAACATACGAAGATGCCCTCGAATTTTTTGTAAAAGATGTTAAAGTTTTTTTTAGATAAAAGAGACGTCAATAACATTCTCCAACTCTATTCTTTATGTCTACATATTAATTTCTGAACATAGTCAACCTTGCAACGAATACATTTCTTCCGAGATACCAGTTCATTGATACCGCCACCGTAGCATGTTTTACTCCTTTGACGAAGTAATAACCTCATCACTGCTTGCACCATTTCATGGCTATCAAAGTGAAGTCCTCGAAGGTGTTCTTTAGGTTTTGGATACAGATGAAAAGCGGATGGGGCCAATTCGGGACTGTATGGAGCGTGGCCGGTGTCAGTGACCCAAGGCAAATCTCGCAGTGCTCATGTGCCGCCCGACATTATCATCCTGAAGCAGAGGGTGCCTCGTGTGTGGACGGATTTTCAGAATTCGAAACTTGATTACAGCACCGCTGTTTCTCACATACCGACTTAGTTACGCTAGACACCGCCATATATACGCTACAATTCGGAGTCCTTTAGTGGCAGCGGGTTGCAAATATATAGAAGTAAAGAATAAAGATGTAGATTGTTATAATGTTTGTTTTACACTCTAAGACAAAACAAGACGACTGACCACGAAGATATTAGCCGGGGGCGGAAATCGGCAGCTGTGTTGTACATACACATACATTACTGGCAATTAACATTGCTATACCACGAAGATGACGTGCTACAGATGCGAAATTTAACCGACAGGAAGAAGATGCTGTGATATGCAAATGATTAGCTTTTCAGAGCATTCACACAAGGTTGGCGCCGGTGGCGACAACTACAACGTACTGACATGAGGAAAGTTTCCAACCGATATCTCATACGCAAACAGCAGTTGACCGGCGTTACCTGGTGAGACGTTATTGTAAGGCCTCGTGTATGGAGGAGAAATGCGTACCATCACGTTTCCGACTTTGATAAAAGTCGGACTGTACCCTATCGCGATTGCGGTTTATTGTATCGCGACATTGCTCGCGTTTGTCAAGATCCAATGACAGAGTATGGAATCGGTGGGTTCAGAAGGGTAATACGGAACGCCGTGCTGTATTCCAACGGCCTCGTATCACTAGCAGTCGAGATGACAGGCATCTTATCCGCATGGCTGTAACGGATCGTGCAGCCAAGTCTCGATCCCTGATGCGGTCGTTTGCAAGACAACAACCATCTGCACGAACAATTCGACGACGTTTGCAGCAGCATGGACTATCAGCTAGGAGACCATGGCTGCGGTTACCCTTGACGATGCATCACAGACAGGAGCGCCTGCGATGGTGTACTCAACGACGAACCTGGGTGCACGAATGGCAAGACGTCATTTTTTCGGATGAATCCAGGTTCTGTTCACAGCATCATGATGGTCGCATCCGTGTTTGGCGACATTGCGGTGAACGCACATTGGATGCGTGTATTCGTCATCGCCATACTGGCGTATCACCCGGCGTGATGGTATGGGACATAATTTTCGGATGTCCTCGTGAGGGATATTGTGCCAGATTTTGTCCAATTGGCACGTTAAATCGACAAAATCCCGATACGGTAGGAGAGTCCTGTCCATAACGTTGTAAACGTTCTCAATTGGGGAAAGATCCGGCTTCCTTGCTGGCCATGGAAGGGTTTGGCAAGCCTGGAGACGAGCCGTATAATCTCTCAATGTGTGGGAAGGGGCATCATTTTGCTGAAATACAAGCACAGGATGATTTGCCACGAAAGACAACAAAACTGGGCATAGAATATCGTCGACGTAGTGCTGTGCTGTAAGGGTGACTCGGATGGCAATTAAAGGGGTCCTTGTAGTAAAGGAAATGGCACCCCAGACCATCACTCCTGCTTGTGGGGCCGTATGGTGGGCGACAATCAGGTTGGATATCCTACCACTGCCCAGGGCGACTCCAGACAAGACTTCGCTTGTCATCGGAACTCAGTTCGAAGCGGGACTCATCATTGAAGACAATCCTACTCAGGGCTATGAGATCCCAAGCTGGATACGTGTTGGGAGATGCCCCGGGATTGTGGTGAGATGCCAACATGACTGTTGCCCGCCATACGGCCCCAGAACCAGAATTTATGGTCTGAGGTGACATTTCTTTCAATAGAAAAACACCGTTGGTTGTCATCCGTGGCATCCTTGTAGCACAGTAGTACGTCGACAATATTCTACGCCCAGTTTTTTTCGTTTCAAGGCAAGCCATCTTGGCCTTACATTTCGGTCACCTGCACACGGCGAGAGTTTCTAATGCTTGCCAAACTCCACTCTGGCCAGCAAGGTCACCGGCTCTCTCCCCAGTTGGGAATGTTTGGAGCATTCTGGGCAGGGCTCTCCAACATCTCGGGTTTTGATAATCTTACGCGTCAGTCGGAACGAATTTGGTACCTTATCGCTCAGGATAAGGGCCAGCTCAATTTGTGAAGCTTGAATAAATCATTCACTTTTTCTGAAATTGTAATCATTTGTTTGTCTGTACATGTACATGACGTCTACCGATTTCCGAACAGTCGGACAATTCCTTCTTGGTGCGTCCGTTTCTTTCTTACAGCTTATTTAAAAAGCTTATTTAAAAATCTTTAAGTGTTTTCACATAAAATTCGGAGGCATTATTTTTCAGCACCCCCTCGTATGTGAGATGACGTTGGAGACTGAAGACCCTTGGTAATGTTTAGGAAACAATCATCCGTTAGACAATGACAGAAGAAAGTATTTAAGACGAACGTAGACACACTGTCCGGTAAAAAAAGTGAAGCGTCCAGAAGAGGAGGCAGAAACGAAATGACACTTCACGGGTGTATATGACATTTGTGATGAAAAAATCGACTAAAAGTTATACTGATCTTGGCAGTATGAGAGCACTTATCAGTACGACGTTGCACACCCTCTGAACTGTGTGCATGCACCGATTCGGTGGAAAGAGCGTCATAAAGATGTATTTGTGCTCAGAATCACAGTTCTATGAAAGAACGCTGCACTGAACATCAGTGTTGCAGTAGCCATTTGGAACCAAGAGACTGTGCTATTTCCGGACAACGTATTTCCACTGCACATGCATTGGAGTATAATGGAACTATGATTCTGACCGCAGCTACATTTTTTTAGGACTCCATTATTAAGGGATTGGTGGAAATACGCCTGGCGAAAAATACGATGAACTGTGATAGCGGCTACCAGTTGGACAGTGCGTGGAACCACATGATTTCCACGATTTCTTCTTATCGAAGACGACAGGAGTGTGCCAACGGCCCCAGCGAGCGGTAACACACAGGAGACAGGAGAGTTCCACGGTTCCATCAGCGAGGGTGCTGCCGCCGTAAAGTCTGGTCCGCTTGCCAACTTGATTCTGACGCATGCGTGAAATACTCTCAGAGCGCTATATAGGGCAGAACAGGGCAGTCTTCGTCCTCCCCCCTCATCTGTCCGGGTCCTCCCCAGCCCCTTCCCCATAGCCATATGCCTTCGTACTCGATAGTGCAGTGTTTTCCATAAATGTTCTGTGTCATGCGTCCCCTTTTTTAAAGTGCTGCGAACAGAAACCAGACTGTCACCATTTTTTTAATTGTGTCTGTCTATTTCCTAAGTGTTTTAATCAGCATCACTGACCCCTTCGTTTTTTATGTTTTCTTGACAACTTTTTCACCATGTACTAGTTTTAAACAGTCACCGTTTATCGCCTCTTTTTGCTGTTATATCTCCTCATTCTGTTATTTAACTTTATCTGTAGGCTGCAGAGTGGCGTATTAAGCTTCTGCCCCCCTCTTGAGAGGGGGGGGGGGGGGGCGGGATCGAAATACAATAAAGAAAAAAAAGTCTACGTCAGTGTTCGATGACTCATCTGAAGATGACCGGCAGGTGCTCAGTCGATATATCGTGCCATGAATTAACCGACGATCGGCTGCAAGACCGAAATTTTTTTGAGTATTTAATTCGCCTGGAAATTTCTAAAATTCTCATTGACCTACGTTCCAGTGGCGTGTACACGTACGAAGTTACATTGACATCATACTTTGGCTTATGAGTGATTAACATTTTTCCTCGGGTACCGTAATTTGAGGAGTATTTTATTGTCTGCATCCAACTGATCAGTTCTACCCGTTCGGGTAGCTGAGAGCCCTAATGCGCTGCTTCCTGCACTCGAGTAGGCGCGCCGGCCCCGGATCGAATCCGCCAGGCGGATTAACGACGAGAGCTGGTATGCCGGACAGCCTGGATGTAGTTTTTAGGCGGTTTTCCACATCCCGCTAGGTGAATACCTGGCTGGTCGCCACGTTCCACCTCAGTTACACTACTCACAGACATCTGAAATTGTTCACACTATTTCTCGGCTTACACTAGACGCAGACAGCTGGGTTACCCTACTTACGTCCTGGTAGGTTCGGGGTGACGGCAGCAAGGGCATCCGGCAACCCTCTGCATCCAACACTGACAAACCCGTAATAACAAGGCCAACCCCATGTCGAAGTGGGATAAGGTCCAAAGAAAGAAAGAGAAATCCAACTGGTCAGTTCTGCAAGCAACTGCCAATCGTGCAAAGGACAATGCTGATGTCTCAGTTACACAATCTGACAATGCATTTGGAGGCTGCCGAAAATCGAAATTAACCTTCAAAATTTATTAGCCTTCATATTTGTTGTGAAGCTTATATCATTGCAGTATGTAAGCGACCTGTAAGAATCTTTCAGTTGATTATATGGAGCTGTACTACTGTGCTGAACTTTCAATAGCTTGGACTGCGACTGGATTTACAGCAACTGTGACTGAATAAATAAAAACAGAAATTTACATTTCCGATCATACATTCGTCCCTCAAAATTCTCTGTTTAAGGCCCTGTATTAATTGTGTAAATTTGAACTGAAACGTTTGAGATACTCCGTAGATCGATTGTGTCATGTGTGTGTGTGAAGACGCCATTATGTATCTAATCATTAATTTTGCGGAGCTGTGCAGGTGTCGGACAAAGGTTACATTTGTTGAACAGCAATATTTAAAAAAACAGGGAAATTATTCCACGAGGTGGCCTTGATAATGGAAGTCTATTGCAAGCCAAAGGAAACATCTAGTGCAGGTGAAACTAGATAATTTTAAGTTGACAATAAGCTTAATTTCAGAGTGTTTGCCGTGCAGAGTAGCCGTGCGGTCTGAGGCGTCATGTCACAGTTCGTGCGGCTCTCCCCCTCCAGAGGTTCGAGTCCTCCCTCGGGCATGGATGTGGGTGTTCTCTTTAGCGTAAGTTAGTTTAAGTTTGATTAAGTAGTATGTAAGCTTAGGGACTGATGACCTCAGCAGTTTGGTCCCATAAAACTTACCACAAATTTCAATTTCAGGGTGTTAAAAGCCACGTGCCGCACGTAACTATGCCACAGTGTTGTGGCGTCATGTGGCAATAAACTGAAGAACAGACTGACAGACTGTGAGCCAGTTAGTCTCACAGAGAGAGCAGCGGGGAGCATGCGCTTACCCCAATCCTGATATTCGCCACCACTGCGAGGCCCCTGCAGAGCGCCCAGACCACCACCACCAGCAGCTTCAAAGACCCCATCGAGCAGACGTAATGCCGCGTGAACACTGGCAGCCAGTTTACATATGGCGTCTTATCTGGCGCTATGACGCACGGCATACGGTTACCTCTTCCATTTCTGTGCACCTAGATATCTGTTGCCCTTCATAGTGACACAATCGACCATTATGCTAAACTACTAACAAGGCCAACAAGTAAAATGCATGCATTTAACGCAAATAAGCCTTCAGCTGCACTACAGAGCATTAAGGTTTGAGAAAGACATATTATGCACTTTGACAATTTTACCATTTTATGGCCAACATAACAATGTACTCATGATATTCTCTGACATTTAAAGCATTTTCTGACCAGCAAAATAAACTGTAGTCAAGATGCTACGCGGTTCAGCCACGTTAATTTCAGCATGCACCTATGTTTCACGTCAGTGTGGAACAACCATACATAGACGGCAGGACGCAGCGCTAGCAGTGGAGGGTATATGAAGCATAGGGGCGGGGGGGGGGGGGGGGAGGGAGGACGCGGAAAACAGTTCAGTCGTCGTCGTAATGCGGAAATGGAGCGATTTATCTTACGTCCACAAGGGCACGCACATTGCTTTCTGGCAAAGGGATGACGCATTTCCGAAACGGCTTAGTTTGTAACTGTTCGCGTGCCGCCATGATTAAAATATGCCATGCATGGCAAAATGGTGCTTTCCAAAGTCGGCGCCAAGGCAACTGTGGCGCTCCATGCGCCACAGACGACATGGGAAAACGAGGGCATGAAGAAGTGTACGGGCTAATAGATATGTTACTGAAACTTCCTGGCAGATTAAAAATGTGTGCAGGACCGAGACTCGAACTCGCGATCCCACAGCCTGGGGGATGCTTCCAGAATGAGATTTTCACTCTGCAGCGAGTTCGGGTCTCGGTCCGGCACACAGTTTTAATCTGCCAGGAAGTTTCATATCAGCACACACTCCGCTGCAGAGTGAAAATCTCTTTCTAGATATGCAACTGTTGATGAACCATGAGACTACCAAGATTGTCTTCTCAACGACCATTCAGCTAACGTAGCCCCGTAACAAGCGCCTGTTTCATGCAATCATGATGACTGCTGTTCACCAGCGACGAAGGCTGGAATTTGCACGCCTGTACCGCACGCCTGACGTCCACTGATTAGCGAAAAGTGTCCTTTTCAGACGAATCACGTTCTATGCTCCGTCTGACAGATGGTCGTTTGCTTCTACGGTGTGAAGCATCTGATAGCGAACTTCCAGGAACTATCGTTGGAAGTGTCCTGCCGGAGGAGCGAGTTTTATGGTCTGGAGACTCTTTCCGTGGCATTACCTAGATGATTTCTTCATTCCGGAAGGCACAATGGGGCAACACAAATGGTCTTCTATCATTGGGGATCATGTCCACCTCCACATGCAATTTGTTTCTCGTCAGCACGATGGCATCTAACAGCAGCGCACGTGCGTGATTCGAAGAGCACTAGGATTTACTGTACTCCTCTGGCGACCAAACTCCGCGGATTTAAACCCAGCCGAGTATCTGTATAACCACCCAGATAGGTCTGAGAATCCTAGAGCAGTTGACCACGGCACTTGAGTGGCCATAGCTCGTCATCCCTGTCGGTACCTTACAGAACGTAACTCACTCTCTTCGTGCACGTTCTCGAGTGGTCCACGTAGCATAAGGTTATTAACCATACTTTTGCCTGGTGGTGTCCTTAATGTTCCATTATCATTTTTGTCTTTTAATGAGAAAACGTTAAATATTATTTATAACCGCAGATGTCATTTATGTGGCTCAAACACTCATTATGACTGCGATAGACAGACTATCTCTGACTCGCGATATAAAAGCACTGTGGATAGAATGTGGAACATTACGTCTACAATGGACATACTTACTTCTGATTGAGAAATGCGGAGAGTAGAATCGCAGTGGAATTGTAATTAGCGACATTGTTGTAAACTGCCATCCTGAACACCGAATGTAATTTCGTGAACTGTGACAACATTTCATCTCATACAAAGGGATGATGTATACTAGAAAGTGGCTAGGAAAATCGTTTATGGAAAATTACAATTTCATTTATGGAAAATGCACGTTCAATTCTCTGGTTATTTTAACATCTACCATGTTTGTGGCTCGGAATGCTTTTTGGTGTTTCGTAACTCGTAGGGAACTTTACATTCTGGGAAATCATTAGAGCCTGGACCACGGTCGTTTATGCTCTATTTTCAGGGATTAAATTCTGGACTTAATAGAAACTAATACATAACTTGGACACTGATTCCCATGCTGCAGAGTGATTGCGTCATAGCACCCACGACGACTTCCCCACGGCGTACGATTGTGCCTCTGAATATTTTAAGCATTTTCAGATTCGACGAACTCCAGGATTCTGCAGAGGCACAGAGATTTTATTCCAGTTAGAGTAATTAGTTTCATACCCCGAAGAGGGAGAGATATTTGTGTAAGAATATTGGGGAAGCGACTTCACTCGCCCAAAAGTTTCCATTTAAGTGACTACACATTATTCAGTCATAATAATTTAATTTCAAATTTCAGATGGGGAGAGACGTTAAACTGGCGATCGTTTAGGCCACAACTCTGTGTATAACACTTGCGTGTATCTGTTTGGTTCCACAACGGAGCGAGTACTGCTGCAGTGACATTGGGTGCAGGCTATGCAGGTCTGTTACATGCGAATTTCATACCGCAAACTCGATGGAAATCTACATATAAAGGCAGGACCTCTAACCAGTTATCTTTCTGCATATACTATGGCACCAACTTTGCTCTCGCAGTGAGTAGAAGTAGCAACGACTCTGTTGCTGTTATAAGTTTCTATGAAAAGAATGATTTCCCATTTTCGCTATCATTTTGTAGACAAACTTCTGTAACGGTAGTTTGTGAAGCGCTACAAGATTTCAGTTACTTGTGAAACATTGACTCCTTTTATTCTGTGCGTCAATCAGAAAAATGGAGTTTATGAAACTGTTGGCAGCATTTCATGGTCTTAACTCGCTAGCAGTTTATAGTGAAAGCGGGACAAGAACGCGAAATGCCGTCAGCTAACGTAACGGACGCTGCAGAGTATAGAGGACCCCACAGCTGCGGTGAAGGATCTAGTTAGATCCTCAACGCATGTGATTGACTCCCTCACCGCAGTTATGCAAAAGCTTAGATTGCTATCTGATAGTGTGTCTCATATTGCGCAAGTGCAGTCAACCATGGACAAGCGCAAAAAGATACGATGATTCAAGTCGATCATATGGCACAACCGCAGTCAACCATGGCACAAGAGTAAAAGGATATGAAAATTCAAGTCGATCAAATGACACAGTCACCGTCGGCCACGTCACAAGCGTAGTCTGCAATCCAGCCACAGGCTGACTTAATTCCGCCGATCGTGCAAAATCGAAACGAAATACAAGAGACGATAGCTGATCTTACCAGAATGCAAGAGGCCTTGTCGAATGAGTGACAACAGTTGCAACAGCCTCAGGAAAAATTCCCGATAGGCACCGAAAAGATGGGTGATACTGTCAATGAAATTATAAATCGACAGAATCAGCTAGAAGAAACGGTTGCTAGCCCAAAAAAACAGTGCAAGATATTTCCTCAGGACAGATAGCTAAAGTCAAAGAAAATTTTGAGGTACATAAGCGTTAGTTTTCGGAGGAAATCGATAACTGGGCAAAGGCAAAGGAACAGCAGCTCAGTCGGGCGATAACAGATGGTGTAAAATCTGCTGTCTCATCCTTAACCCCACACGAATTACTAGAACAGAGTTTCTTTCAGAAAGGATTAGAAGAGGTTAAGACTCAGCTAGGTTCTGACTTTGTGAAATGGAAGGAGCAAGTCGAGGAATCTATGTAGATGACGAAAGGAAAGCTAGAAGAGTTTTGGGGGGCGATGAATAGTGATAGCAAGGTACATCAAGCTGAACGACAAGAAATTTCGGGCGACGCATCCAGTTACGGACATCCAAACGTAATTCGCCATACTATAGTCCTCCATACAGTCCACAAGAAGCTGCTGCGGGTCCGTACGTGTATTCTATGCCTAATATCGAAGAGAAAATGATCAAATGTTGGCAATTTCGGGTATTTAATCCCGATAAGAGGACCGTAAATCCCGTAGCGTTCGTGCAAAGCTTCAGGGGAGCTTTGCCAAGGAATTGGACTGATGCACTGTTTGTAAGCTTTGTATCAGGTTATATTCAAGGAGAATGTGCACTATGGGCAACCGATGCATGCGAATCTAGAAGGACGCACGATGAGTTTGAACAGCCGAACTTAGCAAAACACTGGTCGCGTGAAATTCAACAGCGGTTGCGCCAAGAAGTATTTTACTCTGAAGAATTGTCATTCAAACAAGGGAGAAGTTAAAATAAGCAGAGAATTGAACGTACCTTTTCCATTCATGAAACTGTAATTTTCCATAAACGATTTTACTAGCCACATTCCAGTATACATCATTCTCTTGTATGAGTTGAAATGTTGTCACAGTTTGCTAAATTATATTCGGTACTTAAGATGGCAGCTTACAAGAATGCCGATAATTACAATGCCACTGGGATGCTACTATCAACCAGAAATAAGTTAAGTCCATTACACACATAATGGTCCACATTTTATCCACAGAGTTTTTGTATCGCCAGTCAGAGATAATCTATCTCTCGTAGTCGTAATGAGTGTTTGAGCCATATAAATTACTTGTGCGGATACACACTAAACCATGACATGTTAGTATCTTTACTCAGTACAGTACGATGAAAAATGTCTACATCTACTACCCCATAATAATGCGTACTAGCAAAATTCATCTGATCTCAAGACAAAGAGGTGTGTAATTAATAACAAAAGAAAAAGGATAATGGTCTCATATTTCATATACAGCGAAGTCAAAATAAAAAAGGATCGCAACAAATATTATACACTCCTGGAAATGGAAAAAAGAACACATTGACACCGGTGTGTCAGACCCACCATACTTGCTCCGGACACTGCGTGAGGGCTGTACAAGCAATGATCACACGCACGGCACAGCGGACACACCAGGAACCGCGGTGTTGGCCGTCGAATGGCGCTAGCTGCGCAGCATTTGTGCACCGCCGCCGTCAGTGTCAGCCAGTTTGCCGTGGCATACGGAGCTCCATCGCAGTCTTTAACACTGGTAGCATGCCGCGACAGCGTGGACGTGAACCGTATGTGCAGTTGACGGACTTTGAGCGAGGGCGTATAGTGGGCATGCGGGAGGCCGGGTGGACGTACCGCCGAACTGCTCAACACGTGGGGCGTGAGGTCTCCACAGTACATCGATGTTGTCGCCAGTGGTCGGAGGAAGGTGCACGTGCCCGTCGACCTGGGACCGGACCGCAGCGACGCACGGATGCACGCCAAGACCGTAGGATCCTACGCAGTGCCGTAGGGGACCGCACCGCCACTTCCCAGCAAATTAGGGACACTGTTGCTCCTGGGGTATCGGCGAGGACCATTCGCAACCGTCTCCATGAAGCTGGGCTACGGTCCCGCACACCGTTAGGCCGTCTTCTGCTCACGCCCCAACATCGTGCAGCCCGCCTCCAGTGGTGTCGCGACAGGCGTGAATGGAGGGACGAATGGAGACGTGTCGTCTTCAGCGATGAGAGTCGCTTCTGCCTTTGTGCCAATGATGGTCGTATGCGTGTTTGGCGCCGTGCAGGTGAGCGCCACAATCAGGACTGCATACGACCGAGGCACACAGGGCCAACACCCGGCATCATGGTGTGGGGAGCGATCTCCTACACTGGCCGTACACCACTGGTGATCGTCGAGGGGACACTGAATAGTGCACGGTACATCCAAACCGTCATCGAACCCATCGTTCTACCATTCCTAGACCGGCAAGGGAACTTGCTGTTCCAACAGGACAATGCACGTCCGCATGTATCCCGTGCCACCCAACGTGCTCTAGAAGGTGTAAGTCAACTACCCTGGCCAGCAAGATCTCCGGATCTGTCCCCCATTGAGCATGTTTGGGACTGGATGAAGCGTCGTCTCACGCGGTCTGCACGTCCAGCACGAACGCTGGTCCAACTGAGGCGCCAGGTGGAAATGGCATGGCAAGCCGTTCGACAGGACTACATCCAGCATCTCTACGATCGTCTCCATGGGAGAATAGCAGCCTGCATTGCTGCGAAAGGTGGATATACACTGTACTAGTGCCGACATTGTGCATGCTCTGTTGCCTGTGTCTACGTGCCTGTGGTTCTGTCAGTGTGATCATGTGATGTATCTGACCCTAGGAATGTGTCAATAAAGTTTCCCCTTCCTGGGACAATGAATTCACGGTGTTCTTATTTCAATTTCCAGGAGTGTATGTCAGAAATGTATGCCATACCAGTAATGACTGAAGTTTGTTTCCCAGATGGTCATATCTGCGCAAAATAGAAAAGTCACTATTCCACAAATGATTTAATGTGTGTTATGTGATCAAGTCTTTTACTCATTTTAGTGAGTATTGTTTTCATTTATACTGTGTAGTCGTGTGCTCTGCGACGAATTCTATAAGGTCTGTTGCACACCAATAAAAACGTATAACTTAGATGCTTATATTTGTGCAGTGAAGGAAGGGATTTCACAAGTACTTTCTGACCAATGTATAATTTCTTCATGTTTATGTTAGCTGTTAACTCTTAGTGATATAGTAAGCGTGAATTAAGAAATGGTACAAGCTCTCTGATGCGGTGTGGTGGCTGCTTCTTCTTAAGCAAAAGTAAAGGCGATAATGAAGTACAATCATGTGGCAATTCGTTAAAAATGTTCTGACAAATTTGTATTTGCTGTCCCAATCCTGATGTTGGCGGTGACAATATAATCTACAAAGTTTATTGATTTCGCACGCCATGCGTTCTGAAGCATTAGCTTGTGGACAACAAAGAGAGATAAATATGGGTTTAATTCTGTGATTTCTTAAGGTTCTTGCCCTGAAGCGTGACCGAAACTGGGGACCATCGTCCGAAATTGTCTTGTCAACATGTCCTACTTGACGTACGAAATACTTCACGATTGCATGTGATACAGTTTTCCCAGTGGCTCTTCGTAACGGGGGTGAGTGACACAAATTTAGAAGTTAGCTCTACGGCAACAAAAATGTATGAAAATACATTGCTGAGTTCTTGCGAGTTGGCCTAGAAGACCTATAGTGGCTAATTCTGTTAACTTCGTAGGAATGATGGCAAATAGTTGGGCATGGTACGTAATTGTAGATGGCTTTGCCATTGACACAATTTACATAGAGATAAAACTTTTCTGATTTTCTTTTCCATGTCATTGAAGTAGCGTGTTATGCAGAGTTCGTTGAAACAATTACGTGCTCAAAAATGAGCGTAACTGGCAACGTGTACCAAATGAGTTTCTTTATGAAGTCATAAGAAGTACTAAGAGCGAAACGTAATCGTTGGTCGTACGTCACTTAAAGGGAATGATTTTGTGTTAACGGTAATACCGTCTTATCACTGTGTTTGGTCATGACATTTATTTTTCAGGTGTCTCCACATGGAATCCTTATCATTTTCCTGTGCAATATCTTTTAAAGAGGAAGCAATGAAGTTCTCAATGGCAACTTTCTGTATATACAGTATACGGAAAGTTTTCTGAAGATTCGTTTCTATATTTAGTTTGTAAATCTGTTGAATGCAGCTTTACTAATCACAGATATGCGGCTACCTGAGTCAACAGCAGAAAGAAACATGTATCAATGGATGTGCGACAGCATTCTGTGTGTTACTTGATCCCTGTAATAAAATATCTCGTATGTCTTCATGACGTATGAAATTTACTGTTTCGCAGCGATGTCTTCAGACTTGTCTCTTATGTCGTCAGTTACTAACGCTGCGAGTCATTGTTGTGTGTTATTTCCACGCCCCTCATCGTCGGCTAAGTTAGGTAGCCTCACTTCAACTGTCTGAACGTGTCGTGGCGGGTTTGATCTCATAGCGTTTTGCCAACGTTGACTGTGTAGTTGTCTATAATTGTTTTGATAATATTGCGTATCTTGACGACTGTCTCCGTATGTCCTGTTCTCTTGTGAGTTATGCGAGCTTGATCTGTCAAAGTTTCATCTGTCAGAATACGAGATGTGCCTATAGATTTTCTCGTTAAAGTGGTTATATCTGTGCTTATTCATGGTCAGTGTTCTGTCGATTACGATGCTGTGAACGTTACTACGGAAAAAGCCTCTGTCGCGGAAGTTGTTTCAGTCTTGCCAATGTGAAACGTACGGATGATGTCTCTTATGTTCTCTGTAGTTGTCTCTGTGATAATGAGTTTTGCGAGAGCGTTCATCATTTCTATGATCTTACGGGGGAAACGAATATAGCGAATTCTGATTACTGTTGCCACGTTTTCTTGTGATAGAGTTGTCGGTGTCTAGTTCCAGTTCTTGTAGCAAACACTGGAAAGCTTTGAGGTCGTCCTTGCATCCTCCTGCTAACATCGCGTGACGCAAATGTGAAGTCATTATTTTTTAAGCAAATGCGTATCAACTCAGTCGGACTTTACGGTTTTGTGAGACATTGGTTGCTACGTAACATCTCCTCAAAATTATTGAATAATTCATCGCTATTACATCTGTGACCGTAAAAAAAAGAACAAAAATAAAATTGATCCAATCACGCTTGAAGGTGGATGTTGCTAAGACTTTCGAATTTACAAGCAGTGTAAAAGTGCTTATTGTCGAAATTGTGGCTGCGGTGAGAACCGGATTATTTCAAAAGTGATATTAAGGTCGTCATGACGTTCTGTGAAATGCGAGACTACTGCACTCGGTCCGGAGGTATTTATTTTTGCAAGTAACTCTTCCTTGTCGTTGTGTTGCGCAGTTTTTGAATTATTTTGTTCAGTTTCAAGGCTGCGCAGCTTGGTCTCAGACCTCGTAATAACAGGTTGTAAGTAATTTCTAATCTCTTGTCGGATGCGTAGAGACAGGTTTTGCCGTTTTTCCTCAATTTTCTTCATATATTTACTTACACTGATAAACCAAATCATAATGACCACTGGCTATCACGACGCTGGATGCCGCCCGGTGGCGTTGTGGGCACGTGGCGCGATAACAGAAGTATGTAAGCGGAGCAGACACGGACGGGGCATCACCATAGGGTAGACATGGGCTGCAGTCGGGGATATCAGCTGAGGTAAGCAATTTGGCAAATGGCAGATTATTATTACGTAAAGCCTATGAACGCGTATCCCGAACACGGCGAAGCTAGTCGAAAGTTCACGTGCTACTGTCGTGAACACCTACGGAAAGAGAAAGGAAGACCGTGAAATTACCATTAGGCGCTAAATGATTGGATGTCCACGTCTCTTCACAGTAAGTGGGTTTCGAAGGCTTCTCTGCTCTGTAAGATAGGATAGATGGAGATCTGCGGCATCTCTGTCGAAAGAGCGCAATGCTCGTGCACGCACAAGTGCTTCGGAGTACATGTTAAAATATATATCTGCTCAACCACTTGTTTATAGTGTAAAACACTAAGATTGACGCGTTTCGGAAGTCAAGCTTCCATCAACAGAATAATAAAAAGTAAAAGAACCTGTTAAAACTCGCTAAAATGGAACATGCACCAGGCACAATAAAATTGATAATAAAATTAAAGCATCGTGGCTAATTGCCTTGTTGCAGCCGTGTCTTCCAAGGTACATCACCACATAGTCGTCAAAATAAAGAACTCTAAAATGGTGTCGCCTATGGTGTTCAACATCTAACCACATGGCTCTCTCCTCTATCGTCGTAAACCGCCCGTGCGTCTTCGTTGATACCACACACCACGTAGCCAAACACGACACTGCAAAGCGAGTGAGCTCACGCGCAAGTAAACAAGGTAGTCACAGGGATGTCTATACAAACAGATAACGTATACATGTTCCAAGGACCTCACGAAATGATGGTATCCTACCAATAGCTAAAAATGTAGTTACTAACAGAAACCAGTGAAATGTTTGAAAAAGTTATTTGTATCACCAGTTAGCTGTTCATTCAGTGTGTTCTGATTATCCACGCTATGTAGCGTAATTTCCAGCTGTTCTAGTAGATCCAGCTTTTTGTTTTTGTCTTGTCTTTGTAAAATAACGAAATCCTGATCTATACCCAACATGGGGTGTCCCGTTTCCCAAGTATGCGTGGCTACAGCTGACTTTTCGAAATTATTAAGCCGGAAAACATCACTATGTTCTTTGTAACGTACTTTAAAGGACCGACCAGTTTGGCCTACATAGCTTGCGTTGCACGTTTTACACTGAATTTTATAGACCCCAGCTCTCTCATATTTATCGCTTTCCTGCTGCAAATTATTTCTTAGTTTAAACCGCAGCGTATTATTGGTCTGAAAAGCTGTTTTTCGACGATAGATGAGAGAGCCATGCGGTTAGATGTTGAACACCATAGGCGACACCATTTTAGAGATTTTTATATTTTGACGATTATGTGGAGATGCACCTTGGAAGACACGGCTGCAACAAGGGAAGTAGCCACGATTTTAGAGAGCTTTAACAGGTTCGTTTACTTTTTATTATTATGATGATGGAAGCTTGACTTCCGAAACGCGTCAGTCTTAGTATTTTACACTATAAACAAGTGGTTGACCCGATATATTTTGTGGTGTCACCGCCAGACACCACACTTGCTAGGTGGTAGCCTTTAAATCGGACGCGGTCCATTAGTATACGCCGGACCCGCGTGTCGCTCTGTCAGTGATTGCAGACCGAGCGCCACCAAACGGCAGGTCTAGAGTGACGCACTCGCCCCAGTTGTACAGCCGACTTAGCCAGAGATGGATCAATGACAACTACGTTCTCATTTGCCGAGACGATAGTTAGCATAGCCTTCAGCTACGTCATTTGCTACGACCTAGCAAGGCGCCATAGCATTTGATATTATTTTATATTGTGGTTATAACACGTACCGTCAAGAGAGGTTCTACAATTGTGGATTAAAGTTAAGTATTACATCAACTACGTACTTTATTTGCTACTATTAATTCCTTTAACTGTTCCAGACCTCACGCCAATCTGCGTGAGCTTAACGCGTGCCTTTCGGCTTCCTCTCATTGTGACTCGGCTGTCTTGCCAAGTCACAACATACTCAACAGCTGCCCACCTCGTCCTCTGAAACGGTAAAGGCGACTTTAACAATTCCGGTCATTAGTCGATTCGAAAACGCATTGACCATGTCGTATTGTACCTGGTATTAACGTCTAAATGTCCTACCGCAGTGCGCCAGCCGGTGTGGCTCAAATGGCTCTGAGCACTATGGGACTTAACTTCTGAGGTCATCAGTCCCCTAGAACTTAGAACTACTTAAACCTAACTAACCTAAGGACATCACATACATCCATGCCCGAGGCAGGATTCGAACCTGTGATCGTAGCGGTCGTGCGGTTCCAGAATGAAGAGTCTAGCACCGCTAGGCCACACCGGCCGGCTAACAGGTACTTTTCGGTATTTCTTTGGTCTCGGTTTTAACGGAAGTTTTCTTTATTTTTTACTGTCAACCGAATACACCTGTGTGGCCGAGCGGTTCTAGGCGCTTCAGCCTGGAACCGTGCGACCGCTACGGTCGCAGGATCGAATCCTGCCTCGGGCATGGATGTGTATGATGTCCATAGTTTAGTTAGGTTTAAGTAGTTCTAAGTTCTAGGGGACTGATGAGCTCAGCTGTTAAGTCCCATAGTGCTCAGAGCCATTTGAACCATTTTTGAACCCTACTGCAGTGCAGATGATCTAACTTCTACAGGTGAATCATTTAACGATAGGCATCCGAACACGTCGGCACCCGACAGGCGGCAAATCATCGGCGCACTTACTTTCTGCAGCAGTATGGTTTGTATTGTCCTGCAGTGCCGTCTAAAGGACAAGAAAATTGTCATATGCATTCAGTATTATGACTTGTATTGTATTTTATTGTATGGAACTGGGGGCGTAGAAACGACGGGGCGATTTCGTCCCCGCCGTAGCCCTCTGTGGTTCACAACAGCCCAACTCACCCCACAACCGCCCCATACCGAAGAACCCAGGGTTATCGTGCGGTTCGGCCCCCACAACAGCCCCCCCCCCCCACCCTGGACGTCTCACACCAGACGAGATTAACCCCAAATGTTTGCTTGATAGAGTAATTATAGTGTACGCGTACGTCGAGACAGTGTTTGCGCAGCAATCGCCGACATAGTGTGTAAATGAGGTGGAATGAGGGGAACCAGCCCGCTTTCGCCGAGGCGGATGGAAAACCGTCTTAAAAACCATCCACAGACTGGCTGGCGCAACGGAACTCGACACTAATCCGCCAGGCGGATTCGTGCTGCGGACCGGCACGCCTTCCCGCCCGCCTTATCCCGCACGGCAACGTCACGTACATCATGACTTCTGGTTCGCCAATATTAATTCGTCACCCTTATTGGCTTCGTGTCTGGTACTGCTTGTGAAGGTTTGTTAGGAAGAGCAAACCATGTTCTTCCTACCTGAGTGTGAATGTGGTATCCTCAAGGTCGTCTATTAGCATCTTATCACGTACGCCAAATGTGCGTCGGAGAGAAATTGCGTATTAAAATGTGGAAATACGTAACATTCGAATACTCGTTTTCGTCGTGATGTACTACGTTAGGCATATGTGAGTGGTGACTCCAACTGTTGGCGATGTGATACAGAGATACGATGGCGTCCAATGCTTTGGGCGACCACTGGTGACGGTCGTCAGCGCAATCGCGTTGTCGGAATACAGAATGTCGCTAGCCACAAGTTGTAGTGCAGCTGAGGTATTAAAGGCGTGATACGTTACAATGGTTGTGCGATGTGTGCAATTAAACAGAACTCATCCTTTGTCGTGGTGTCATTTCATCTTGGGGGGGGGGGGGGGGGTTGTGTTCAGCATTTCTTGCAGACGCTATGTGCTGCGTATGAGTTCCTTTGCTAGTACTGAACGGCGTTTCGCGTGTAGAAGCAGAGACCAGAAACGAGTTGTTTATGCAAAATTATTCGGCGAGGAAGGTATTCGAACCAAGCCGTGCAGAGCGAATTGGATTAGCAGTTCGACGCCTTAATCACTTTCTTTTATTAAAAAAAAAACTTGTTCTGTGTAAATTACCTTAGAAAGAAGTAATGCCGGTAGCTGGAAGGAAACTGTATGTCTTGCAGTGGGATCCACCAAGGAAACGGCAGGGAGAAATAAATTATTGGACAAACTTAAATGTGAAGCGACAATGAATGTTGTGGAACAAGTTGTTTTGAAATCGATCTCGCTGGTTAATAAGAAGAATGATCTGGATTCTTGGGCAAATGTATCCTCTTCTTTATGCAGTATCTTTTTTGAGGGTCTAGTTCTACATGCTTAAGAATACTGTTTATTTTTCGTTTTATTGCTTTAATTTGTTTGTGGTTGTTTATTTTTCATTTTTTGATTGGTTTTATTAAATGCTGCGTTTCAAGAGTAGCACAGCGACTTCCACAATGTTGGTGTACAAAACAGTTCGATAAAGTATTCCGTGCCGATCATCGGTTCTCTATGCTGCCGCTGCTTGAAGTTTGCTCCTAAATTTGGGAGCTTCACCCGCCAAGTTACAAGTATTGCTATACGTATATTTCATAAAATATGTGAATAAGGAATGGCCGTCTGTAGATCAGGAAGTGCTTGAACAGAATCTACTTCGCAATAAGCATTGTAGTGTGAATCAAACGTTCTCGGTTTTACAGCCGCGTCAATTCGAATAAAATCTTCGAGCTTTCGATGGCCACCTCCACCGTTGTCGTCAGGAGTTCACTGACTGCCGCCGCTGCTGCGGTTTCTTGCTTATATAGGCATAATATCATCAGCAGCCAATCTGATCGACGGAACGTGGCGCGCGCGCGTATGTCGACCCGAGAGCTATCGCTTGTGGCAGCACCGGTGACGTCAGGTGGCGCCAGGGGTAGCGCCACGATTGAGACTGCCGCACCCCGTCGCCCATCTGTCTTTTCTTTCTTTCGATGTCCAACACCCGTCCCCACGCCCTGCTGAGTGTGTATCCCCGGTCTCTGTTAAAATTGTTGTTGTTTAAACGAATCTCGGCCGCTTCCTTTATAATGGAGTCCCAATATGTAGACGCATGAGCCAACACTTTTGTATTTTAGAACTGTATTTTATGTCTATTTTCTAGGCAATGCTCCGTTATGGCCGACTTGTGAAGCTCCCTTTGTTTTATATGGCGCTTGTGCTCAGTACCACGCTCCGCTACCGTGCGAATTGTTTGCCCAATATACATGCTGCCACATTCACAGGGTACACCATACACGCCGGATCCTCGAAGAGCAATGTCGTCTTTAACAGGGCGCAACATATCTCGTATCTTGGGGGGCGGGCGGGAACACTGATCTTAGCCCACGTTTCTGCAGCAGACATCCTAACTTACTGTTAGTTGCTCCCCAGTATGGCAGGAATACAGTCCGTTTGGCCTCTTCTACTGATTCGCCAGGTGTCTTTCATTCAGACTGTAGGTGGTAGTCGTCAGAGGTAATCTTAGCTCTATGAACCAATGTGTTCAGGACCGCTTTCTTGTGTACAGGGTGGTGGAAACTATTGGCGTTCAAGTACCGATCAGTGTGTGTTGGTTTCCGGTACAATGAATGACCAAGCTGGCCTCTTGCCTTCCGCTCAACCAAAACAACCAGGAATTGTAGATTGCCGTGCTTCTCCATCTCGACAGTAAATTTAATGCCGGGATGGACACCATTCATGTGATCGACGTACTGCTATAGTGTATCTTCACCATGAAGCCATATCAGGAAGGTGTGATCAAAGTATCGAAGAAAGCAAGACGGCCGTAATGTCGCAGTTTGCAGAGCCTGCTCCTCAAAGTGCTCCTTGAAGAAATTTACGACTGCTGGAGACAGTGGTTATCCCATGGCTGTGCCGTCCGTCATCTCATAATAATCATAGCAGCACAAAAGTACTTTGTCGTTAGGACGTGACGAAACTACTTAATGATTCGAGATGGAAAATGCTGGGTCAAAAGATCAAGCGTATCTTGTATTGGTTCGTAAAAAGTGACACAACGTCCAAGCCAACCATTAGGTCGTTTGCGCCTATCTTAATTCTTTTGAATGCCTCAATAAATTTTTGCGAGTTGACAACATAGTGTTCGCAATGTCCCAATTTTGGTGCTAATCATCCTACCAGATGTTTAGAAAGTCTGTAGGTGGGCGAACTGATTGCACTAACAATGGGCCTCAGAGGAACACTTTCCTTCTGTTACTTTGGTAATTCATAAAGCCTGGGAGGTCTGGCGGCACGAGACGTTAATTTCTTCACCACTTTATCTGGTAAGCCAGAATCCTTCAATAATTTCCCTGTCTTTCTGACAATAGCCCGTGTGGGATCACGACTAAGCATGCGGTACGTGGCGTCTACTATTAAATGTAGCATCTTCAGGTGGTAGTCTGCACAGTTCAGAAGCACGGTGGCAATCACTTTGTCGGCTGGCAAGACAACCAAGTCTTCATTTTCATGTAATAACCGTAAAAAACGTCGTTACTCCTGGCTAATTTGTCACTTCGAAAACCCATCGTACTGTAGCTGGCGTTAACGTCTCAATCCCCTGTTGTAGTGCAGCTGACCAAGTCCCACTCGTTAATCATTTAATGATAGCATCCGTCCACGTCGGTATCCAATCAGGGGAAAATAGTGGGGCCCGCTTACTTATTGCCGACATAAGCACTGAATCGTCATGCAGTGTCGTCTAATGCAAATGACAAATGTCCTGTGCAGTCAGTATCACAACTTACTGCAACGACGCGTATATCTCGATGCGCAACATTTATTCGTCACCTTCGTTGATCTCATCCTGATATTGCTTGCAAGTTTCTTTCGAAGAGCAAGCCGCGTTCTTCCTGGTCGACTTGCGTGAGCAAGGGCCTCCTGCTGTTAGTGATGGCGCTTGGCCCGATCAGATCGCTTCCGTATATGGCGACCTGATGGAAAACAGACTGTCAAAATGATTTTTTTTTGTGATATGTTACAATACAGCATCACCGGTCTATTGCGGTCTAACTGTGTTGGTGAGGCAGTAAATTTATCCACAGGGCAGTGACTGCGTCACTGCAATTCACTTTGGAGGTATGGCGGTGGGACTTGTAGTCCCGTACCACCCTCTGACGGTGACAGTACTACATGAGTCAGGCAGAAAAATTTAGCCTAACGTGGGCAGGTATGATTGGAAAGTATTGGACGTAGAATGGGGGCTAGTCCCGTCAAAGGATGCGTCCGTGGTGGGCGTGCCAGGCCTATCGTTAGCCATGGTCGGAATCCGATTCCTCTAGGATGGTTAGGGGAACCGGATGTCGATGCCAGCGGCGTGGAAGTGTGGTCCCAACGTGGCGTAACTCATGGACAGTGTCCTGCAAGGCATCTACTTTCTCATAGAGCCGCCGCGCGTTGTTGCGTATGGTCGTCTTTAGGGGGACGATATCCGCTTCCTCGTGGAGAGTGACAATTCTCGTGAGTGGCGGGGCGTGTAGGCTCCACCTGAGCACCTTGTTCTGCAGGCGATGCAATGTCAGCATCCTGGTGACACTAATCGTGGCCCAAGCAGCAGATCCATACGTGAGGACAGGCAGGATAACTGTTTGGTAAATGCGGAGCTTGGTGTGCAGGTTAAGTTCCCTACTGCGAAAGAGCGGGTACAAAGCCCTGGTTAGCTTTTGCCCCTTGTTGGTGACATACTCCGCATGACAGTAGAAGAGCAACTTGTGGTCCATCTGGACCCCGAGATAGGTGGTTGTCGGGGACCAGGGCACCTGCACGCCTGCAATCAAGATATTGCGGCGGAGGACTGGGCGCCGTTTCGTGAAGTAAACTGCCGTAGTTTTGGCGACACTGAGAGCTATTTTGTTTGTCCGGCACCAGGTGATAGTGGCGTCAACCTGTCGCTGGACGGCGTCAGTAATGCGGCCAGTGGTGTATAGCGCTGTGTCGTCAGCGTATTGTGCAAGGTCGCACTCGGGGATGACCGGCATATCATTGACATAGATATTAAACAGGATGGGAGATAGCACCGATCATTGCGGAGTGCCTGCCGACAACTGGTGAATGCCAGAACGCATTCCCCGTTGAGCCACTAGAAAAGTCCTACCACGGAGAAAGTCATCCACGATCTTGACATAAATATCCGGTATAGGGGTCTGTGTCAGCATCTTGAGTACGAGGTTGTCTTGCCTGATCTTATCGTAGGCGTTTTGCAAGTCCAGAAAAACGGCAGCTGTCGACTTGGCAGTGTTGAAGCCTTTGCTGATGTGTTCAGTGATCCGTAGGACCTGAGGTTCAGCAGAGAGGTGCGAAGTGAATCCGAACTGTTCAGGACGGATCGTCCCAGCTGCTGCAAGAGGCTGGGAAAGTCGGTGAAGGATCACAGATTCAAGGACCTTCGCCATAGTGTTTAGGAGGCTGATGGGCCTGTTGTTGGTGGGGACTGTAGGGTCTTTGAACCTCTTGGGGATCGCAATCAGCTTGGCTTGTTTCCACTGAGGGGAGAAAAGGCCAGATGTGAGACAACAGTTTAAAATCTTGGTGAACAAGATGAGTGGTGTGCGGGGAAGGTGGCAAAGATGTTCATTTAAAATTCCGTCCAATCCAGGGGCCGACCAGCCACGTTTCCGTCGAAAGATGGGCTGAATTTCTGCCATGGACGTAAGAAGGGGAGCAGACTGGGGTGGGCGGTTGCGGAAAGCAGCAACAGCTGTCAGGACTTCATGTTCTTGCTGTAGTTCGTTCGGAGAAAGGTCCTGGACCAGAGGGCGGTTTTGGGCCTCGAACGCATCTGCCAGCATTTCCACAATTTGCAGGGTATCATATGACAAGCCCGCTGCTGTGCGAGTAGGATGGGCAGTCGCTGGCTTTGAACGCCGCAGGGTGCGAATGACAGGCCAGTCAGATTTTTGGTGGAGTAGGAAAGAGGACATCCTGTCCTCCCAGTGTTCAGACCTCCATTCGGCGAGCCGGTGGCTGAATTCGCGTTGGAGGCGTCTCATTTGGCATTTGTCCTGGGGGTCACGAAACTGCTTCCACCTCCGGCGGTAGCGGTTCTTTTGCACCTTCAGCTCTCGTAACAGAGGGGGCAAGTCGTCCAGGGGTGTTAAATTTCGAGGTGCAGTGGAGGTGGAGAGTTTCACTGCTTTCTGTATTTTGGCGACAAAGGTAATCCACAGCACGGACTATATTGGCCGGTGTTGTCAAATCGAGGTCGTGTCGAGTGGTGTTATTAAGTACCCTGGTAAACTTGTCCCAATTGGTGAGGGTCGCAGTGGAACGAGCATCAAATGAAAGGGCAGCATTGGTGAGGTGCAAGAGTACTGGCTCATGGTCAGAGGCCAGTTCGAGGAGAACTTCCAGCGAAAACTGAACGGTGATGTTTTTGAAGACGGCCACATCCAAAATTTCTGGCTGGCAGTTAGTACGGACTGGGATATGGGTAGGTTCGTGGGGGCCATAGAGTGATAGTGCTAAAGTATCCTCCAGGTCAAGGAGGAGCCGGCCTTTGGGGTTAGACACGCGAGAATGCCAAGCTGGGTGCTTGGCATTGAGATCTACCCCAATGACGAGCCTGTCAAAGGATGACAATGTGCGGAGGTCTGCTTCCAGCAGTGGCTTGTTTGGGCTCAAATACGCTGCTGCAAAGGTAATGGCACCAACGCGTGTGGAGATGGTAACTGCTGTGGCCACTATGTGTTCCATTGGCTGGAGAGTCTCTTGGGTATGGACAAGAGCTGTGTTGAGGAACACAGCTGTGAATCCACCACGGCGGTCGAGGCGGTCAGAGCGGTAACACACCATGTTGCGAAGGCGGAAATCGTCTGCCGGCTGGTTGGTTGGTTGGGTTAAAGATTAGAGGGACAAAACTACAAAAGTCATCGGTCCCTTGTTTCGTAAAAACACAGAGCACAGTGAAACTATCCACCAGTAAGGCGAAGCACTAAAAGAAAAACTCCGGGGGAAGAAAAGCCCCATACTCCATTGTAATACAACACGGAAAAAAGAGCACAGCAACAAAAACAACATAGAGAACAAAGGCAGAAGGAATTAAAACTGCACAGCAGAGGACTGTGGCTGGCTGATCACGAAAATAATAGGGTGAGCCAGCCACTCTGCAACACGTTAAAACCTCCAGCCTAAAAGTTTAGGGTGGAGTCGAATTACAACACAAAACTATTTAAAGATACAGCTCAAAAGAGGGTGATGTTAAAAAAATTAATTTAAATGGACCTAGAAAAGCCGCTTGCGCGAATAAAACTGAAAACCCGATCTGCCATAGAGACATTGTCACCTAAAAAAGTGGATAAATCACCCAGGAGATTAAAATCACGCCTGAGAGCGGTTAAAAGAGGACATTCCAACAATATATGGGCCACCGTCATGTTCGCACCACAGCGACAATGAGTGGGGTCCTCTCGACGCAGCAGATGACCATGCGTCAGCCAAGAGTGACCAATGCGGAGCCTACACAGAACAACAGAATCCCTGCGAGAGGGCCGCATAGAGGAACCCCACACAGTCGTGGTCGCCTTTACCTGCCGCAGCTTGTTGGGTGCAGAAAGAGTGCGTCATTCGTCTCCCCACATCCCAAAGACCCGACGGTGCAAAACCGTTCGGAGATCAGTTGCCGGGAGGCCGATCTCCAACGGCAGTTTGCGGGTGGCTTCTGTAACTAACTTGTCGGCGTGTTCGTTTCCCGCTATCCCAACGTGTCCCGGGGTCCATATGAACACCACCGAACGACCACGCTGTTCAAGAGCGTGAATGGACCCCTGGATGGCACCATCAATGGGATGTCGTGGGTAGCACTGGGCAAGAGCCTGCAGACTACTGAGCGAGTCGCTGCAAATGACAAAGGACTCTCCAGTGCGGGTACGAATATGCTCAAGGGCACGGAAAATGTATGCCAATTCTGTGGTGTAAACACTGCAGCCTTCAGGCAAGGAGCGCTGGTCGACATAGTCCGCATGAGCATAAGCGTACCCTACACAGCCATCAACCATCGAGCCATCGGTATAGATAACCTCCAAGGCATGGCATGCGCTTAGGAGAGCAAGGAATCGGCGGCGCAAGACTGCAGGAAGAACTGAATCTTTTGGCCATCAGGAAAGTTCCAGCCGAAGCTGCGGCCGACGAATGCACCAAGGTAGTGTATGGGGGCGGACCTGGAAAGCAGATGGAAGAGGCAAACACTCGAGTTCATTAAGGAGCGACCATACACGGAACCCAATGGCATGGCCCGATCGCGGCCGCCGGTGTGGTATATGGACTGCCGCATTAGTGAAAAGGAGACGATAGTTAGGGTGACGGGGCGAACAATGGACGTGGGCAGCATAGTTGGCTAACAGTTGTTGACGCCGAATACGAAGTGGAGGAACCCCAGCCTCAGCAAGGAGGCTAGTAACAGGGCTGGTGCGGAATGCTCCTGTCGCCTGTCTAACCCCACAGTGGTGAATGGGGTCCAGCAGTTGCAACGCAGAGGGCAACGCTGAGCCATACGCCACACTCCCATAATCCAGTCGGGACAGCACAAGGGCTTTGTAGAGCTGCAGCAGCGTGTTACGATCTGCACCCCAAGTTGTGTTGCTGAGACAGCGGAGGGCATTCAGATGTTGCCAGCACTGACGCTTGAGCTGACGAATATGTGGAAGCCAAGTAAGCCGGGCATCGAACAGCAATCCCAGAAAACGGTAAGTGTCAACAATCCTGAGCATGACATCCTGAAGATAAAGCTCAGGGTGGGGATGGACTGTTCGACGCCGACAAAAGTGCATAACACAAGGCTTCACAGGAGAAAATTGAAACCCATGGGCTAGGGCCCACGCCTGCGCCTTGCGTATGGCTCCCTGCAACCTACGTTCTGCAACACTAATGGTGGAGGAGCTGAAAAAGATGCAGAAATCGTCAGCATATAACGTGGGTGAGATAGACGACCCTACTGCTGCTGCAAGGCCATTAATGGCCACAAGGAAAAGGGGCATACTCAATACAGAGCCCTGTGGAACGCCGTTCTCCTGGATATGAAGTGAACTATGGGATGTGCCAATTAAAACGCGGAATGTCCGAACAGATAAAAAATTCTGAATAAAAGTGGGGAGAGAGCCCCGGAGACCCCAACCGTGCAACGTGGCGAGAATATGGTGCCGCCACGTCGTGTCATATGCTCTGGAGAGATCGAAAAAGACGGAGACGAGGTGTTGGCGCCTGGAAAAAGCAGTACGGATTGCAGACTCAAGAAAGACCAAAGTATCGGCGGTGGAACGGCCCTGACGGAAGCCGCCCTGGCGCGGAGCCAGAAGACCCCGAGACTCGAGCAGCCAACACAGCCGTCGACTCACCATGCGTTCCAATAGCTTGCACAGAGTATTTGTCAAGCTGATGGGCCGATAGCTATCCACATTAAGCGGGTCCTTACCAGGCTTCAGCACCGGAATGACGGTACTCTCCCGCCACTGCGACGGAAAGACACCATCACCCCATATGCGGTTGAGGATGGCGAGAACACACCGCTGCCATTCCGGGGACAGGTATTTGAGCATCTGATTGTGGATGCCATCTGGCCTAGAGGCTGTATCGGGCAATGTGCCAGGGCGCTTTGGAATTCCCACAAACTAAATGGGGTGTTATACGCCTCAGGGTAGCGAGAAGCAAAAGAAAGCCGTTTGCATTCCCCCTGGCGTTTTAGCGCGCGAAACGAGGGCGGGTAATTCCCCGACGCAGAGGCCCGAACATAGTGCTGAGCGAAATTCTCGGCGATTGCATCGGTATCGGTGGATACCGCCCCGTTGATGAGAAGCCCTGCGACGCCTGTAGAGTGCTTCAATCCAAAGATGCGCCGAATCTTCATCCACACCAGCGAGGGTGAAGTACGGGAACCAATGGTGGAAACGTACCTCTCCCAGCACTCCTGTTTCCGCCTTTTGATAAGCCACCGTGCCTGAGCACGGAGACGCTTGAAAAAATTAGGTTCTCCAAAGAAGGGTGCCGCTTATGTCGCTGAAGAGCCCGCCGACGTTCTTTAATGGCTTCAGCGACCTCCGGAGACCACCAAGGCACTGACTTTCGCTGGGGGCACCCTAACGAACGAGGAATGGTACGTTCCACAGCGGAAACAACCGCTGCAGACAGTGTCTCAACCGCCACATCGATGGTACCGTGGGGGAGAGATTCAACAGTGGCAGCAGAGGAGAACGTTTCCCAGTTTGTCTTGCTAAATGCCCATCGAGGCAGGCGTTCATGGGATCGACGCTGGGGTAGTGAAAGGAAGATGGGAAAATGGTCACTACCACACAAGTCGTCATGGACTCTCCAGTGGACCAATGGTACAAGCCCTGGGCTGCACAATGACAGATCTATGGTCGAGAACGTGCCATGCGCCACACTGAAACGTGTGGCGGCGACAGTGTTTAAGAGGCAGAGGTCGAGTTGGGAGATGAGATTCTCGACCTCTCTGCCTCGGCCAGTAACCTTCGTTCCACCCCACAGGGGATTGTGGGCGTTAAAATCCCCCAGGAGAAGAAAAGGCGTGGGGAGTTGGGCGACAAGTGCAGCCAATTCGGTCAGGGAGACTGTACCACCTGGAGGGAGATAGACACTACAGATGGTTATGTCCTGGGTAGTCCTTACGCGTAGAGCCACAGCTTCCAATGATGTTTGAAGGGGCACAGGAGCACTATTTACAGAGGTAAGGACATACACACAGGCTCCACCTGACATACAATTGTAAGTGCTACGGTTGCAGTAATAACCCCTTTATCCATGAAGGACAGCGGTCCGCATTGCCGGAAACCAGGTTTCCTGGAGGGCAATGCAGAAAGCAGGTGTCAGGCTTAGAAGCTGTCGTAGCTCAGGGAGATGGCTAAAGTAACCGCCACAATTCCACTGGAGGATCGTACAAAGCGTGTCCCGTAAGGGCGTGAAGGTACTGAAAAAGCAAATTACTTCACAGAGTCACATGCTGCCACCGACTGAGTGACTGACGTCGCAAATGCCATCGTTTCTGAGACAGCGAGATCGAGGTCATCTGAGGACGCAAAGAGCTCGACCTCATCCTCAGAGGCTGAGCTGACAGGAAGCGTTGGCGCGGGAACCACTGGGTCCTTAGGGTTCTTAGAGAGCTTCCTCTTCTCTCTCTTGTCTTTGGGAGGAGGGTTTGCATGCTGGGAGGGCTTTCCGGATGCATTGTCAGGAACAGAGGAAGAGCGTGAAGGCCTTCGACCAGCAGCTGGTGGCTTCCTCAGCCACTGGCTAGCGTCTAGCGAGACACTGGTAAAATTCTTGGAAGGGAGTCCCCCAAGGGACCCCTTCCAAACGAGTGAGGCCGGAGGAGGCTGTTGCCTCTCCGGCTGAGCAGCCGGAGGAGGCTGTTGCCTCTCTGGCTGAGAGGTGGGGATGGATGTCCCCAGTTGTTCAGGGTCCACTGCCCCCAAAACCAGGTATTTTGGGAGCAGTGGAAGAGAGTGTGGCCCCTACCAGCGGTGGGGCAGGCGTAACTTTACCGTTCTGTCCGCCAACTGAGAAGGGAGTCTTTGCAGGAACTGGTGGCGGCAGAGTTGCAGCAGCATAACTCCTCAACGTAGATGTGGGGTTCAGCTGGTCTAGCTTCTTCCTTGCCTCTTGGTAAGTTAAACGGTCCAGGGTCTTAATTTCTTGTATCTTCTGCTCTCTTTGGTAGACTGAACAGTCTGGCGAGCAAGGAGAATGACGCTCCCCACAGTTAACGCAGGTGGGAGGCGGAGCACATGGAACATTAGGATGTGAAGGTCGTCCACAATCACGAAACGTGGGGCTGGCAGTGCATCTGGAGGACATATGTCCGAACTTCCAGCACTTAAAGAATTGCATAGGGGGTGGGACATGGGGCTTGACATCGCACCGGTAGATCATGACCTTGATCTTCTCAGGCAAGCAGTCACCCTCAAAGGCCAGGATGAAGGCACCGGTAGCGACCCTATTATCCTTGGGCCCCCTAAAGACACGACGGACAAAGTGCACACCTCGTCATGCCAGGTTCTCCCGTAGCTCGTCATCAGACTGTGGCAGAAGATCTTTATGAAAGATAATCCCCTGGACCAAATTTAAAGACTTATGGGGAGTGACATGAACGGGGATGGCACCGAGCTTCTCACAGGCGAGTAACGCTGGTGACTGTGCAGATGAAACTGCTTGTATAAAAATAGCCCTGCTCCTCATTTTGGAAACAGATGCCACTTCCCCAAACTTATCTTCAAGATGGTGAACAAAGAAGAGAGGCTTAGTCCCCAAAAACGAATCCCCATCGGTTCTGCTGCACACAAGGTATCGCAGTGAATACGGCTCCTGTCTGTCTGCAGCCCTACGTTCCTCCCATGGCGTGGCTAGGGAAGGGAACGATTTGGGGTTATATGTCACAGCATTAAATTCTGTCTTACCATGCTTAGAGACGTTGGCGGTCGTGCGACCACCGGATTGAGACTTCACCTGCTTCATTGTGGGGCATCCGACCCGATGCCACCCACTCCTACCTGGGGCTCTCCCCATGGGCGCCACCCAGCCACAGCAAAGGCCACCTGGCAGGATGGCCGTTGTCGGGAGTCCTGATGCCCCAGAGAGACGAGCATCGACTCCTTGGCTTACGTGGGGAGGTGTCAGCTCAGGCATCGGCAGTACGATCCCTGTGTTGTCAGGGGGCTACAACCTAGAGGGTACATGACGACCCCACCACAATGGGCTGGCTACCCTGCTGGATTTTGGGTGCCATGGGTAGTTCATAGTGATCGTGGGTGCAGATGGTGACGCACTAAGGGCGTTACGTACACAATCCATCAGGTGTGTATGCCCAAAATGACGGATGGTGGGTGCAGTTACGACGCCAAGACGATCAAGAGTACCAAGGCCTTAGGGCACAGAGGACTGATGGTGCATCACGTAAGGTGTCCTTCCCCAAAAGGCTCGTACTTCTGTGGAATTTGGAAAAATGGAGGTCAAACCCTAATGGGGACCATCACATTAAGGCCGAAACGTTTGAGACTCCTTTTAGTCGCCTCTTACGACAGGCAGGAATACCGCTGGCCTATTCTAACCCCCAAACCCGCAGGGGTGGTCTGACGCTTTGAGGTGTGTTTCTGTGATCAGTAAAACATCCACACGATAGTCATGGAGGAAGGTGTTCAATTCCGTCTTCATACGTTTTATGCCATTGGCATTAAAAATGCAAGTGACAAGATCCCGAGGCAGCTGGTGCTGGTGTGGAGGTCAATTCGCCATTACAACAATATTTGAATAAGCCCCTCCACTAGGGCGATGACCTTGGAGAGCCCACCCTCCGACTGACGGAGTTTTTGTGCAGTGTCACGAATAAGAGCCCGGATGTGGGGTTTCGTGAAAAAGGAGATGACCTGGAGGATTTCACGCATGTCAGCCCGAAAGGACGCATCAGTCTCCATCACTGGGGCAGGGTCCCGGGTGGTCTGCTTGCCCCAACGGCGCGGAGGTGCAGGTGTAGTAGTTGGCAGAGTGGGGGTAGGGGCAGAGGGCTGAGACAGAGCCACAGATGGACTGGAGGGAGCTGCAGCTGGCTCCTGTAGTTGGTGAGCAGTGTGAGCCGCCACAGAAGACAGACAATGAGGAGGAGACCGGGCTGCAGCAGCAAAGGATGTCGTGGGAGTCTAGGTAGGAAGGGGCACAGGAGCCACCGAACCATCTGGTGCCTGAGTGGCTGGTACCAGAGTGGCTGCTGGGACAGTGCACCAGGCTGACCCCGCAAAACAGGGTAGTTGGTCATGTCCCGTAGCGGTGGGGGAGGTCGATTTGTTCTTGGTTTCTTTTTGGGTGGACAAGAAGACTTCAGTGCCTTCTGGTAAACGGGGCACCCCCTCCAGGATGCCATGTGGTGGGGATCGTGCGTCGTTCCCAAACATCTGGCACAGGTAGGTTTCTCCAAAGCAGGGAGTGTGCAGTTCTCCACTAAATGTGGGCCAGCACACTTAACACACCGCAACAGCAGAGAGCAGTAATTCCCAGTATGTCACAAACGTTGGCATTTGCGACTGATGGCTGGCCCGTTGCGGCCCTCGTATAATTCAATCCGGACTTTCGTGTACAGAAGATAGCGGATATGGTAAATCCGCTCTATGTCCTCCCTCCGGGAAAGGGAGACGACGTCGGTAGGGCAGGGGATCAATGCCCTGGTCTCAGGATTCCTCTTGCTATACTGGTGGACCAAAGGATCTTCTAAATCGAGTCGAAGCAGTTCCTCCTTGACCTCCTCTGCCGTAACCTCTGGTGGCAAGTCCTTGATGACGATTTTGGTGCGGCGATTACCCGACGTCTGGTGGGTAAAGTAAGGGATCGCCTCTGATTTTACGAAATCGAGAATGGTAAGATAGTCATCCCTACTGTCAAGGAGGTATTTCACATGATCTTTTTGGTAAACAGCTCTCAATTGGCCGACAATGAGCCGCTGGAGCTCAGTGTTCAGTTTCGTGTAATTAGTGACATTATATACCACAATGGGGGGTATCCTCTCTTTCTTCAGAGGGCTCGACAGGATCTCTTGAGAAGGAGGGTCGGGAGCATGAGTCATTTCCTCATCCACAGGACCATCCAGTGAAGCGTACCCCGGCAGGGGGGTATCGGAACACGATCCGCTGCCACCACAGCCCACGTGGGCGGAGGGGCGTCTGGAGCGACGGCCAGAGGACTTTCCGACTGGGCCAGGGTGTCCAGAGGACGGCGTAGAAAGAGGTGCAGGTACAGCCGGGTGGTGGTCAGACAGAGCCGATGTGTTCGCCGCCTCACTACGAGAAAGATCAATTACTAGGCGGTCAGGTGAATCGTCGGACGACGACGACGACGCGGATGAACGGACCCTGACACGCGACGGTGGACAGTCTTCATGATGATCGGTTTCAGTGCCGGTGGTGTCCACCGGCGTTTTTTGGCGGTTGGCGCGATTCAAGCGATCCTTTGCCCGTTGCGAGGTGGGCGCAGCATTGTGTGCGACAGGGAGCCGGGGCGAGCGGCGTTTCCAACGCGGTTCTCCCCGAAGGGTGCAAGAGTCAGAGGGTCGCGAAGGCTGCCCCGCGAGCTTCTCCATAGTGGACACAGGTCCCCCTGACATGACCAGGGCCCCGGCACGAGACGACCACGCACACCAAAAGCTTCCCAGCTATCCTGGGGTAATAACTACTAAGACACCAACGCCGAAACAGCAGGTAGTGCAAAAAATTACATGGGGGTATTATAGGCTCAATACGTTAAAATGATTGTGAGAAGTGAGCACTTAACTATGAATAAGAACGCACCGTTCCCAAACACCACCATGGTGCCAAACTCCGATTCGTTTATAGATCTTGAGATGATGCTTGATTCAAAAGGCGTACGCTATCGAATGTTGTGTCCTTCCATCTGGTAGGCGGTTTAGTTTGGTATTTCTTACAGATGTTATCTGCCACCTACACGTTCCATTGTCAGTAATCAGTGGCGTTTCGCATGTAGAAGACGTGATCCGAAATGGGTGCTTCACGTAAAATTCTTCGGCGAGGATGGGATTCGAACCCACGCGTGCAGAGCACATTGGTTTAGCAGTCCAACGCCTTAACCTTTTTTTTTTTCAACGCCTTAACCACTTTTTTTTTTTTTTTTTTTTTTTTTTTTACAACCTCCATCCACCTCTTATAGCCTGTCGTTCTGCTCGCCATTAAGTCGCCTTCGTCGGCGCGGCACCAAAGGCCTTGAATTAAGGAAAATGAAAACGTGGTGGATTACATGCGTCGTGCACGATACAATCATCCATATGATGGAAATATTAACTGAAATGTATCGCGACTCCATCGCCTTGTGGTAACAGAAAACGGCAAAGAAGTTAAAAGAAAAGTGAAAATCCATTTCTTCTAAAATTAAAAAGCTGTGTTCTGAACTCTTCGAAATTGAAAGAGAACTAAAATATTCCTCGAAACAGGAAACTGAATTTTCTTCTTCTTACGAAATGAAGCCTGAGCTCTTGCCAATCGATTACTTCAGTATGTTTGTACTTGTGATTCGGTCAACCTGACATTTTATTCGCCTTATAGATGGTCCGTCTTATCTGGAGTATCTGCTGAATGTTCGTTAACATGAAATTCAATCAGTTGATCTGTTAGTCTCTTTATTTTACGTTACAGTATTGAGCAGGTAGTTGGCGAAGTTATCCTTATAGTTTTTCGTTTTCATTAGCATATGGTGCTGAGTTGTAAGATAGACCCAGAAGTCTTCTTTACTCTTTTCTTCTTTTGTAAATAAGTAGTGTACCGTTGCAGCTTTTAACCAGTATAGTGCGTTCCTTCTCATCCGTGGGTACGGAGTATCATCCGGCGTCAGAAAGGCAGCAGATGTTATATATCTGGGCGATGTTCTACTGATGAGTGCTAACTTGTTCGTGATATATTCCCATATATCTTTTACTTTGTCGTACACAAACCTGTGATCATCAGTATCTATTAAATTACACGTTGTGCACAAAGGCGATTCTGCGAGGTGTATGTTATGTAGTTTGGAGGTAGTGGTCACATTTCTGTTAACTGCGAAATACCAAGTGGCTTTCATTGTTGACGGCAAGTATAGACAATGGATGTTCTCCCAGATTACCTTCCAGTTGTAAAAGTTGTATTTTTCTTCGATGCTATTTTTCTTCTTATCTTTCATGAGTTCCTCGTACACGTGTTTCACTGTCTTCATTTCTTGTTCGGGGATCCTTGTTTGTACATAACTGTACTCCAGTAAAAACCATTTTAAATGGTAAAGTCCGTTTGGAATATGTTGCACCGTGATAGGTGGACTGAGGTCGGCCGGAGCTATCTCAGTAAGCAGGTGAGCAGCGAGACTATCAGCTGAGTGTTTCCATTGGTGGAAAGTTTTTGATATGTATAAAGTTTGCGCCTTCTTTCCAACATCGACAAGATTTAAGCCACCATTTCTTGTGGCAAGCGTTAAGGTGTCAAACTGAACTTTAAAAATGTGATGATAGCTGACAAACTGTCCTAATGCTGATATAATTCGTTTTGCAGTGAGTGCAGACATTGGCAAAACTTGAGCGATATAATTGAGTTTTGAGGTGAGGTATACATTTGCGACCGTTACTTTCTGAATTTCATTTAGTTTTCGTACACTGTGTTCCCGCATGCTGGCACGAATAGTCCGTAGAAGCTTTCTATAGTTGGTTGCAATTGTGTGCCGAATATTACTCTGAAAATCAATTCCAAGACACTTGAAGATCTTCAGCTGACGTAGTTGTCTGTGAGGATGCGATCCTAGGCCGCGGCGAATATTGATTATTCCAGACTTTGTCCAGTTTAGTTGTGCGACTGATGCTTGCTCATATTGCCTGATTATCTGTAGTGCGGTCTCCACTTCAGTTCTATTGAGTACAAGGAAACCGACATCGTCTGCACACTACTCGGGATCCATGTATGACGATGCCCTGTAAACTTTGCGATAGGGTAGCTAACAAAGGCTCAATGGCAATCGCAAAAAGCGCCATGGAAGTTGGGCAGCCCTGTCTGACGGAACTGGCTATCTCTATTGCTCGGGTAGGCTGGCCATTGATGATGACTCTGGATAAATTAGTCGCTACCATCTGTTGTATAATTGCGACGAACCCAGATGGAAAACCCATCGCATACATGGTACAAAAGAGATACAGGTGGTTTACCCTGTCAAAAGCTTTGTCCAAATCCAAGGACATGATGGCACACTTCCGCAATAGAGATTAAATCACGGTAGTCGCACAGAGTCTGTTGAATTTTCCGATCCTTGCCCACGCTGGTCTGGTAAGGGCCAATGATACTGGTCATTGTAGATTTAAGCCTTTGGGCCAAAAGTCTCGCAAAGATTTTATAGTCGCTGTTGAGCAGCGTTATCGGTCTTAGATTTTTTACGTTTGCACTGCCTGAGTTTTTTTTTAATTAGAACGATTATGCCTTCACAGAATCTGGTGGGGATCACGTTGTTGTGATCTAGAAGTTCGTTACAGATGCAAGTGATCTTCGCCTTTATGGTGTTCCAGAATTTTTGATAGAATTCGGCGGGAATTCCGTCAGGCCCGGGGGATTTATTCTTAGCCCTTTCCCAGAGTACATATTCCACGTCTTCTTCGGTTGCCACGGCTAATAGCTTTTACGCGTCCACTAGACTGACTCTGTTGCGCAAATTATTCAAAATATCATCCTGCGCTTGCACGTTAACTTCTTTATTTGACATCAAGGTGGTGAAGTAGTTTAGCACCGCCGCTTTAATCTCGTTGTGCGTAGTCAGCGTTGCGCCATCCTCAGCAGTTAACTCCGTCAGTATTTTACGGGACCCTTTCCTACTTTCTTGGATCATATGGTAGACTGAGGTGAGTTCTTGGTGTACAGTAGTCTGGACCCGCGACCTGACTTTGTAGCCTTCTAACTGCGTCCTCCTTAGGGTTAGAATTTTGGCCTGGATTTTCTTAATTCGTTGACAATTCTCGGCAGCCGAAGTGCCGAGCATATGCAGTTCCCGCAGACAATGAAAATAGAAATTGATCGTCCTTTGAAGCCAAAAGCTCTTTTCCCGTGCGTAGTTCATGAAACACCACCTAATTTTAGGTTTGGCGCACCTGAGCCACCAATCAATGGCCGAATTATAAGAGGCAAATCTTTGCTCACATTCTCGCCAGGTATTGAGGAAGGCTTCTTGACACGCCGAGTCTTGTAGATGTGAAACATTTAATTTCCACAGGCCCCTGTATCGACACGTTCGTTGTCGGTCTAGAGTGACAGTACAGATGTATGCAGCATGATCTGAGAACGCCACTGGCCGTACTTCTGACTGCAGAATGTTATTCCTCAAAGTGGGTGTGACATAAATTCGATCGAGACGGCTTGCCGAATGGGTCGTGATATGGGTGAACCCAGGTGCTGCCCCATGCTTGAGCTCCCAAGAGTCAACTAAGCGCAAGTCTCGTACAATTCGTTCCAGTTCAAGTGATTTGTTAAGATTGGGAGTCTGGTCCTTTGCACTGATGACACAGTTAAAGTCACCGCCGAAGATGACATTGTCGTGGCGGACGCCAAAGAGAGGAACTATTTCTTCTTTAAAAAAGTCTGCTCTTTGACGTCTATTACTGGAACCGGATGAGGCATATACATTAATTAGTCTGTTGTTATAAAAAGTGCCCGCAATGCCCCTACTGTTCGGCAATGTTGTGACGTCATTAATAATGATACCTTCCTTCACAATAAAAGCTGTACCTAATTTGCAACCGGCCCCAGGATTAGTGATCACATTATAACCTGGTATGCAATCAAGTCTGATCTCTGTTACTTCCTGTACAAATAAAGTGTCTACATCAGCTGCATATAAAAAGTCTTTTAAATGTTGTAATTTAAGAGCGCTACGTATCTTATTAATATTGAGAGTAGCAAGTCGACAGGTCTGTGGCGGAATCGTGGTTGACTAAACAGGAGCAATGCCTAAAATCAGTCCAATATCAAACATAAATATCGCTGGAAAAACACGTCACGTCGAAATAGCACTTTGGAAGCAATTCCAGAATACAAAAACATGTATTGACAGTCACTTTAAAGGCAGAGTTAAAAATATTCTCCGTTTGAAAAGGGATCAGTCGCGCGTTCTTTTTGCGTGGTAGTTTCTGTCGAGGCGTTATCTTTCTCATTAACATCGCAGTCTTTGGAGACTGAAGTTATGGCTGTCACCGTTTCTGAAGTATCCATACTGTCTACTTCGCCATTGGATTCTGTATCGTCTGCCCAACTAGCTGGCGGTGGCCGTGTCGAGGTCGTTACTGACTCTTCAACAGGATAGAGTTTGACCATGCTGTCATCACAGTCCGCTCAAAGTTTAGCTGACTGTTCGGGGTTCAGAGGTAGAGCATCTGATACACTGTCAAGAACTGATGGTAAACTGGCTGAGAGATCATCACCGTTTGTGCTATCAGATGCTTTTCACTGAGTTGTTCACCTATCTGTTTAGCCTTTTCGCGTAGAACCGTCCAATCTATTCTGCGCCCTGGCGGGCAACTCTCCGTTTTTTACTTTTTCTGGGAGATGTACGATTTTGTGGGCTTTGATCGTATCCTGCTGGACATTCCCCCCGTGGAGTAGCAGCGGCCGATGGGGACGCAGCCGTTTGCATGTCGGATGCCTGCTCTTCTGTGACTACGACAGACGTCGATATTTCTACGGGTGTAGGTTGGGTCTGTTCCGGCGTTGCAACAGTCTCCATTCGCGTCACTGTCTCAGGCACTACAGTGTTTTCACTGACTTCGGTGACCGTGGATGTAGCCGAAAGCCCACGCGCTACGGTGACGTACGTCACAGGCAGTGTTGTCATCGCGGGGGGTCTGGCAGCCTCGCCAGCAGGCAGCTGCGCCACTCGCCTCTGCATGCATTCGGCCCGCACGTGACCTGTCGAGATGCATGCGGCACTCGTTCGAGGCTGATCATCGTACATTACTATCGCACGATACCCGCATACGTTAATATAAGACGGGATGTGCGTCTGCAGCTCGATTTTCAATTGCCACACCCCATTAAGAACCGGGAATTTATGTGCACTAGACCAGCGTTCCGCAATGTTGCTTATGATTTTACCGTGCGGACAAAGCACTGCGTTGATCTGTTCATTGGTTATTTCAAATGGAAGTTCAAAAATTCCATCAGTCCGTATTCCTAGGCCGGCATGCGAAACAGCAACTCCTCCCACATTTCCATCGCTATGTTTAAACTTTAGGATACCACCACAAGATCAACCATTTTCTCACACATGTCTGATCTAGATAATTTAACGAAAACGGTGCTACTGACAACCGAAAGATGTATCCCGATTATGTCCTCAAGTCCTATCTTTACTTCATCTTCTAACCATTGTTCAACTTCGAAAGATTTAGGTCGGAAAAAGTTTCTGTCAAAAGTAAACTTCAGTGTATCTTTCCTACTCGGTTGAGACATCACGAAACCGAGTTCATTTTCAGATCACACCAAAACACTGGTAGACACTGAAGCAAGCGCAGCGAATCACCACACGTAAACAACGACGGCGCAGCGCGCAGCACAGCACGTCCGGCCTCAACCGCGTCCGCCGGCTGACTACCAACCACTCGGCCACCTCGTCTGATGCATCCGAAACTGCGTCCCTCTGTAGTCATTCCGGAAAGAAATCGTTTGTCGATTCGAAAACGCATCGTAATGTGGCTGGTGTTAACGCTGTAACGCCCTGCTGCAGTGCGGCTGACCAAGCTCCCACTCTTGAATCATTTGATGATGGCATCCGTCCACGTCGGTATCCGATCGGGAGAAAGTAGTCGGCCCACTTACTTACTGCAGACATAAGCACCGAATCGTCGTGTAGCGTTGTCTAATGCAAATGAGAAATGTCCTGTGCATTCAGTATAACAATTACTGCAACGACGCGATTACCTCGATTCGCAACATTCATTTGGCACCTTCGTTGACCTCATCGCTGATGTTGCTTTCGAAGAGCAAACCACGTTCTTTCAAGCCGAATTGTGTGACCAGAGGCTGTTGCTGTAGGCGATGGTGCCTAGCCCTATCAGATCGCTTCCGTATATGATGCCCAGACGGCAAGCAAACTGTCCTACACTTGTGGGTATTATATGCTCGATACGTTAAAATGACTGCGAGAAGAATATGAATAAGAACGCACCGCACCCTAACACCACCATGGTGCCAAACTTCGATTCGCTTATAGATCTTGAGATGATGTTTGATTCCAAAGGCGTACGCTATCGAATGTTGTGTCCTTCCATCTGGTAGGCGGTTTAGTTTGGGATTTCTTACAGATGTTATCTGCCACCTACACGTTCCATTGCTACTACTGAGTGGCGTTTCGCTTGTAGAAGGCGTGATCCGAAATGGGTGCTTCACGTAAAATTCTTCGACGAGGATGGGATTCGAACCCACGCGCGCAGAGCGCATTGGATTAGCAGTCCAACGCCTTAACCACTCTTTTTTTTTTTTTTTTTTGGTCTCCTTCCTCCCCTTCAACCCATCCTTAGGCTCGTCAGAAATTGCCTTCTCGGCCTGGCTTCATCGTCATTAACAGAAATTGTTCTTCTTCACGATGAAATGAAATACTTCTTCTGTAAAGAAAAGAAACCTGTTTTCCTTTAAATCATTCCCCTGCGTAATGTTCTTCTTCATGACGAAATAAAAAGACTTCTTCTGTAAAGAAAAGAATAGTATTTTCCTTGAAAACATTCCCCTGCTCGTCCTCCAACAAGGTGGCACTGACTCAGCTGACACGCGATCCTCAATTCTCGTCTTCTCGAAATGAATAAGCCTTCACTTTATATACCCCAAGCATTAAAGCTTGGCTTCGTCCGTTAAGTGATCCTTTCTTTTTCGCCCATGTTTCCTTCTCGTAGTTGTGAGGGCAGACGTCGCTGAAGTCCGTGACCGTCGTGTGGTGTGCTGGAGTGTGATGTTAGGCAATGTTCCTCTGGATAAAGTGACATTCACAACGTGAGTCACAAACTGAAAATTTTCTCCCGACTATCGATGATAATACAAAACAAAGTCCAAAAAAAAAAAAAAAAAACGTACAAGTACAATATTTGTGAACTTGGGTTTTAAAAACTGAACACCTGTTTGTTCCTCGATCTGTTCGTCTATCATCCTTTTATAAGTCTCTTCATCGTATGTGTGTCACATAGTAACTAGTTGTAATGCCGCGATATAATTGGCAAACTTCCTCTTATATTTTGGGTCCCTCAACAGTAACTTAGCCTGTGTGGCTAGGTATACTCTGTAGCCCATGTATGTCCGGTCTTCCTGGGCATTAATGATGTGGTGCAGTGTGTGCGCTGCCAACCACGTCCACGTGTTCTTTTTGGTTACCGGATAGTAAGTTCCATCCGGTTGGAGAATCGATGTTAGAGAGATGTTTTGCTTTGTTGTCCTGCAGATCGATGTCATGGTCCTACGACACCAGTTCAATATATGGCCGTTCTCACCACAGCCACAACGGTGTTGTAAGGTGTCGATGACATTACATTTTCGACACTTGTCTGACACTGACAGATGTATTTTATGGAGTCGCTCTCTAGTTGGTATTGTCTGATTGACAATTTTGTACCAAGTCGATCGGACGTCAGTGCCTAGAACACTGTTATTGATGTTTGTCCAGATTCTAGTCCAATGTGTACAGGGGTACTTCGTCACCATGCGGTTGGCTCTTCCAGTTTCGTTCATCAGCCGATATAGTTGAGTAGATGTGACATCACTTAATGGAGCACTCGATTTCGACTTCAGGTAGCTGGATTCTAAGAGAAATATCCTGATATGATTCGCCTTATAGTGCACTTCCACCAGGTTTATTGGTATTAGCATGTTGTATGGTTGATATGTCCTTACGGCCATACGAAGTGCACTGTCGGGGTATTTGTGCCACAGCTGCAGTGTATTACGTACGAGGAGAGCCTTGCATTTCGTTGGGACATCTGTTAGACCCAGGCCTCCTTCCCCCGGAGGGAGAGTGACGACGTTGATCCCCACCTTGAATATCTCACCCCTCCAAACATACCATCCGACTGCCGACATGATGCCCCTGGCAATAGTGTCTACCACAGGGAGAAACTGCCCAATATACCAGGTTTTGGAAAGGATCTTGGTATTGATGAATTGATCTCGTTGAAGCAGATTCTGTTCTCTGCTTTTATTTTGTTGAAGGCATGCTTTCGTGATGGCCAAGAATTCTTCCCAATTGACTGCCGTTGTTCTTATAGGGTAACTGCTCATTTTTATACCTAGCAGTTTGACAGTCTCGCACAACCTCTAGGGACAAGTTACATCTGTCGGAAAGCCTCCCCAATCGGCAATAATCTGGTCTTCGTATAATTTAATTTGGAGCCTGATGCTCGTTCGTATTCAGTGATACTGTCAGTGATCTCCCGTAGCTCCTGTTCCGACCGTATGACAGCACTCACGTCGTCCGAATAGGCAATACATTTTATGTTGCATGAGTAGACAGTTAAGCCTTGAAGTTTGCAATGGAGCATCCGGAGAAGACCCTCAATTGCTATTACGTAGAGAGGCATAGACATGGGGCATCCTTGTCTTACTGATCTTTCAATAGGAATCGGTCGGGTGAACTGACCATTAACAATGACCTTAGAAATGGCAGCGGTATACATATTTTGAATCACTGTAATGAAGTCGTCACCGAATCCAAGATGTTTCATAATTTGGAACAGATAGCGGTGCGAAACCCGGTCAAATGCCTTACAATGGTCTAAAGCAAGAGTTGCTGCTGTCGGCCGTGTAATTGCACTGAACGAGATGATCTCTCTGTAATCGGCAAGACTTTTGAAGATAGTGCGTCCAGGCACTGCTGCTGACTGGCTGTGATGGATTATCGTCCCTAGGACGTTTTTAATTCTATTTGCAAACACGTGGGCCACAATCTTATAGTCGGAATTCAGGAGGGAGATTTGTCGAAAATGATTGATGTCTTCGTGTGGGTGTTGTTTCGGAACAAGTACAATTAAACTGCCATTGAAGTCTTCTGGTAGTTGGAGACCTGCTCTAATTTCGTTTCATATATGCACAAAGCAATTTTCCAGTAGATGCCAGTATTCCTTATAAAATTCAATGGGAAGTCCATCCGCACTAGAGGATTTATTAGGCTGAGCCTTCCTCAAAGCCATCTTAATTTCATCCGCAGTGACTTCACTCATCAGTGACTCCCTGTCAGCCTCGGCTAGTTTCGCTGTTAGAAGATCTTGCATGGCGGAGATGATCTCATCATCTGTCGGGTCTGCCATATAGAGTCTCCGGTAATAGTCAGTGATATAATCCTTTATTTCCATCTGAGTCGTCAAGAAGCTGCCATCTTCCGTTTTCAGTTTACTGATCAGTTTTTGTCTTGCTCGCCGTTTCTCTCTGCCGAGGTGGAACGAGGATGGATATTCGTCGGAAGTACAGTTGATGTCTCTAGAGCGGATTTTGGGACCTTCCATTTGTTTCCGTTTCAATAGTAACAACTTCGCCTTAATCCTTTTAATTTGTACGATGTTTTCGTGCGTGACAGACGTTTCGGAGTATAAATCACGTAGGTATCTAAAATAAAATTCATAGGTCTCCTTTTTCAAGCGGTTCCTGGCGTAGCTATAGGCCTTCAAGCACCTAATAAGTCGAGGCTACGTATAGTGGCACCACCACATCGTGACAGACGGAAAAGCAGCCTGCCTGTGTAGACTCGATTCCAAGACGTCCTGCAACTGTTCTCGTAGCCCTTGCTCTCGGAGGGTGTCTACATTTAATTTCCATCCTGTTTTGCCTCGGAACGTTTTCTGCCTGGTCATACGAGTGGTACAGTGGTAGGCCAAGTGGTCTGAGAAACATATTGGCCACGTTTCCGTTGCCGATATTTGCCCCCTCAGAGTTTTCCCCACATAGATCCTATCGATGCAGCTGGCAGTTTGTGCGGTGTAATACGTAAAGCAGCTTTGGCCCCCATGTAGTATTTCCCATGTGTCCTCCAGTTCGAGCTGACGCACTGTTTCTGCGAGAGTTGGACAACCATTCAAATTCGGCCTTTGATCTTTAGGCTTTAAAACGCATTTGAAGTCACCCCCAAGTACAACGTCTTCTGGATTCCGTCGTAACAGATATAACAGGTCAGTTGCAAAGAACTGGGCTCTGCGCACTCTATTTTGATTACCAGAAGGGGCGTAGATGTTTATAAATCATATACCGTGAATTAGACACGAAATGCCTCTCCCGTTTTCCAGTAGTTCGACGTCAGAAATGGTCACTCCCTCTTTGATTAGGAAAACCGTACCGGAGGAGCTATCCGGAGTGGATTTTTTTACCACTTCGTAGCCAGGAATGTCTAGGTGAAGGTTGTCGTCCACCTCCTGCAGCATCACAACATCCGCGTCACAGCTGTAAAGGTAGTCGTGAAGACTGTACAGCTTCTGAGTCGAGGTAATTTTATTGATATTTAACGCGGCTAACTTGTAGTCCTGAAACGGAGGAGGCATTTATAGCTAGTGGTGCGAGGTCTCAGTCCAAGTATGGAAGCGAGACGTCGGTGGGAACCATTAATAAGTATCAGAAAAGTAATCAGCGTCCCCTGTTGGAGTTGTTGAAGCAGGACCTGTCCTTTTGAGTTCTTCATCCCTCACAGCTGAGGAAGCACCTTTCGCCGAGCCGACCTTATTCGATTCAGTGTCCACTGACATGCCGTCTACGTCATCTGCCCAATCGCCGACATTAACAGAGTCCCTCTTGGCGTGTGAGGCTGTCTCAGCCAAACGGAGGTGTGTGGAGCTATCCCTGAAGACCCGTCGTGTAGTCTTTTCCCCTGCAGCGAGAGCGTGGTCTCCGACCTCTGAATGGGGCTTCGTGGTGTCTGCCAGATCGCTGGTGCCACTCTGTTGCTTCTCATCAGGGTTTCCATGTAGGGCATCGGTAAGGTCGCGGGCAATTTGCAACCCTTTCTCACGCAAACTTGGTGCAGTTTGCTCGGCATTCTTGTGGGCTATCCTCCTTTTCTTATGTTTCTTCGGTGAACTGCCTCGCCTTCCATTTTCGTCAGCCGCTGGAGATGAAACGCTATCTTGCCCACCAGTTAATCCTGCCGTTTGCGCTGAGACAGGCATCTGTTTGTGCCAGTGTCCGAATCGTTGATGTTCCCTTGGGATTGTACATCACAGTGAAGGCTGGCCAAATTCGTACCCACTGGCTCGTTAGTTTCCGTTGGAACCTCAGGGGTTACATCTGCGATGTCCTCTGTGATGGAAGTTTCCATTGGCGTCACTTGGTCGTCGTCCAAGGCGTTGGAAATTGTGTCCACAACTGAATGTTCCACGTTATGTAACCTCCCTGCAATGAAATGTACTGACAAAGGCAACAAAAATGTGAAATTCGCAATCTGACTCTGGTGTAAGCTCCCACAAAAATAATGAAAAACAATTCAGTGCTAATGAAATTCAATTAAACCGAAATATCGGTCCATGGCCCTGTGCAAATCAGAATTAAACTCTTACCTCATTGTAACTGCCAGTCAAATTTCTGCTCTTATTCTTGCGCACAGCTTGGAGGAACTGCATTGCAAATAATAATATTCTTTTTTTTCTGAAACTTTTCTTTAAGGGAAGTGGGACGAAATCGTTAGTTCAATTAAAAAAAAATAAAAAAAATTTTTTTTGTAAAATTGCTTTTGAAATAAAAATTATTATTGGGGCACTTGTTGGAAATTAATTACAATAAATAAACTTTACATTATCTGATGATTCCCTTAATTAAAAGTATACCTCATTCAGCATCTTGACCAGTGTTGCCGACAGACTACATCACACAACCGCACTGGGCTGCTACTACTGACCGACTGCTCTGCATGACGACTACTAGCGTAATGGACGCAACTGAACAGAGCTACTGACTGAGAACCGCTCGCAACACTTGCGCGGTCAAGCGCCTACTCTCTGGTCAGAGACGCTGCAATGCCTCGCCATCGCTGCTACGTTACATACGTGTTTCATAACCCTCCACTGGGGGGGCAAAAATTTGGCAGCGATGGTGAGTCATTTGGACTTGCCAAGCGCGGCAAAATTTTTCTTTAATTAATAAACTTCTACAATTTACAGAATATTTAGATGTAGTACATGAATTAAATGTTGTGCACACGCACTAAGTACAAAATATATCAGACAAAGACAAAATGTGAGTACAAAACATAGTAACAAATCAGAAAAATGTATATACAAATTATTTGATAGATAACAAAGTGCACAGGCACTGAAAAAATTCTTTAGCATAAACAGAATGAATAAACAGAATGGCAAAAAAAAAAAAAATCATGTTAACAAGTGACATGAGTGCACATGCACTGCAGTTGAGAACATATCAGCAAATGATGAAATGTGTATACAATTATTAACAAATGACATAAGTGCATACGCACTGAAGTATTGAATATACAGAATGAGTACAAATCATATTGAAAAATGAGAAAAGTGCACAGGTACTGAAGTTCAGTAGAAAACATATTAACGCCTAACATAAGTGCACATGCACTGTAGTTCAGAACATATCATTAAAATAAAAATGTATATACAATATAAAAGACAAGAGTGTACATATACTGTACTTCAGAACAAATCGAAAAAATGTCTTTAGCATTTTCGCAACAAATAAACATAATGGCAAAAAAATCATATCGACAAGTGACATAAGTGTACTCGCACTGGAGTTCAGCGAATCGAAAAAAATATATAACCCATGAACATAAATGATGTTAGCAAAAAATGATTTTCACTATGTGACAAGAATTAGGATAGGAAAGGGAGGATTGCATCATGGTTGTAGCACTTTAGATTGCACACAGCTGTTCTGAAAGTCCATATCTCTCCACAGAAGTACAACACCAAGTGACACAACTTGAAGTTCTTTTCCCATCAGAATTTATCAGTGTAGCCAAGACACTGAATTGTCGTAGTAATATTCCATGTTTTCATTTTGGCAGTACATTAGGTACACCAAACAGTGGGACCATAATAACGTCTTCATCGCTCACGGTGGTGGACAGCATGTCGTGTCAACACCACGCTCTTACAAGGCACACCAACGTAGAATTAGTGCAAAACCAAAGATAGTGCTCCATGATCACTAGGATAAACAGGACAAATGGACATTGCAGTAATTCAGGGTAGTTAGCTCATGAGGTGAAGGACATCAAGTCACATAATATTGACAATTACAGTCTTCATTACTAGTTTGCGGCATTCATAGCCCAGTTATTGAACATTTCTGTACCAAGTATGTAGTATTACAGAAAAATGTTCATGAATTGTTTTACATAGAATCAGTAACCTTCTTTTCCTAGTTACAAAGCATTATCAAATAATTGCATTCTTTTCCAGTTACAAAGTATAGCATAGTTAATTAATCATTTGTCATTCCAATAGTAATAATCATTAGCCTTTTCCTAATTACAAAGCATTATGAAACAGTCACATTCCTTTCCAGTTACAAAGTATGGCGTAGTTAATTAATCATTTGTCATTTCAATATAGTAAGAATCATTAGCTTTTTCCTAATTACAAAGCATTATGAAACAATCACATTCTTTTCCAGTTACAAAGTATGGCATAGTTAATTAATTATTTGTCATTCCAATAGTAATAATCATTAGCCTTTTCCTAATTACAAAGCATTATTAAACAGTCACATTCTTTTCCAGTTACAAAGTATGGCATAGTTAATTAATCATTTGTCATTCCAATAGTAATAATCATTAGCCTTTTCTAATTACAAAGCATTATTAAACAGTCGCATTCTTTTTCAGGTACAAAGCATAATTAAGAATCATTAGCCTTCTTCTAATTACAAAGCATTATTAAACAGTCGCATTCTTTTCCAGTTACAAAGCATAATTAAGAATCATTAGCCTTCTCCTAATTACAAAGCATTATGAAACAATCGCATTCTTTTCCAGTTACAAAGTATCAACATTGAAAACAAGAGCTAATCAATGGCATAATTAATAACAATTCATTGAGTGACATTAATTATTGGCACTCAGTGGCCAGCAAGTATTGAATAGAGTAAAAGATAGTTCATCATTCAGTATTATTCAGATCATTATGAAGTCATTATTAAAAATCAGCTAATTACAATCATAGCATTAATAATCATGGGCATTATAAGTAGTCTCATTACAATAAACAGTGGCAGTTATTAGCCAGTTACAAAGCATTATTTTAAATATATACTTTTTTTTGTCTCATTATGAAGTCATTACTGAAGTGACATACTATTCAGAGCTAATCAGCATTACTCAGAACTTTCTCAAACTGGTATCACTATTTGGGACTGGTAATACATTTTTTTTTTGTTAGCAATGCATTGCGTTGGGATCGATAATTAATTGCTGAGGCATAACACTACTTGCTTTTGACCTATTGCTGCAAATGAGGATAGGTAACGCCATTCGTCATGAGTCAGCTGTAGCAAGATTATGTAACAAGGCAGTATATGTGATCACATTTATAAATGATAGACACAAATGGGTAAAAAATAAAAATGCAAGTACTAGAACAGGTATAATAAGTAACAGGTTTAGTAAGCATCATGAAAAGCTTCTCCTGGAAAAATATACGAAATGGATTATTGACCTGAAAGAAGAAACGCACACTATGCTGAAAAGTAGTGAACTTCGAATTAACAGGTAGTGAAATGTGTATAAAATGTGTTCCATAGCTGTCCTTTCCAAAACTTTCCATCATCCTACTATGCAATATAACACCTGCTGTCAAAACAAACTGCAACAAATACTTAAATAACTACGTAGCATAAATACATAACTTCAGCATTATCCTCATCTGTAAAGAAAACTTCATTATCCATATCATCAAAAACTCCATTATCATCATCACCTGTAAAGAAAAACTTCATTATTCATAGTAGCATACTCTTCATCATTATTCATCAGCATTCATTATCATCTGCAAAAAGTTACTTCATTACTCATTACACAACTAATCCTTATCTCTAGCATATTTCATCACTAAAACTAAGATGTGTTGTTCAGTCTGACAGCCTGCATCAATCACCTTGTATTCTGAAAGAAAAAATTAGTTAAGACTGCTATTCTACGATGAGTATAGTATATTCTTGTTAATGCTTGTTAATCCTGATCCATTTACTCTCCCTCATAAAGTTATTGCATCTTCTTTCGTTTATTCCGTAGGTGAAACTTCCATTTCTGTTGAATTTATTTCTTACACGCATCATTTCTTTCTGAAATTGATGAACAAATATTAATGTCTTGCATTTAAATCATATACCCACTAAATAACGACTGGTTTATGGTAACATAATTAACCATACAGCATAACATGACAGAAAACGTAATATCTCAAAGACATTGACAGTGTTCAGATGCAAAACTGTACACAGAATAATACAATGCAGCAGCAAAAAATGGAAAACAGTCACGATGTTGAGATATCATAGGGCAAAAAAAAAAAATGTCAAAGTCAACTGGTGTGTTATATCTTAACTATTTCACAGTGCATATAAACGAAACTGGAGTACAATCATACACACAAAAAATGGAAAATGTGCACGTTCTGATGTGTAACGACAAGAAAAGCGACCTGCTAACCTTACCTTGCCAGGCACTTGCCAAGAAAAAATACGATAATCATCAGTAATTAGTCACGTGAATATAATTGCATTAGTGAATAGCATCATAGTGTGTTGAATCATAAAGTGGTTTCATTCAATAAACGGTTTAATGTTTGAGATATGGTGATTGCCTTTCGATTTTCTGGTTCTCAAAGTTTCGACGTGTACAACATTGGGGTGAGGGATGCTGCGAATCCGATATGGACCTGCGTATAGAAGTTCAAATTTACTGCACTTACCTTTTAATTTACTGGATAAATAGTGTGTACGTACTAATATCTTCTGTCCAACGTGAAAGTCTCGGCGTGTACAAACCTGTTTTTGCTGTCTTCTCCGGCGCTCTGCGGCACGTTTGATGTTGTTCAGCGCAATGTCAATTATTTCGTGGTGTCTTAGTCGACGACATTTGGGGAAGTTTACTAATTCTTTAATTTTGTTTGGTGGTTCTACGTTTTTCAGTATAACAGACGGAGATAGCATAGTGGATTCATTTGGAATGGAATTAATTATATCTTGGAATGAGAGTATGTGTGTATCCCAATCAATATGTCTTTTGTGGCAGTATATTCGGCACAGCTTACCAATTTCTTTCATTAATCTTTCACAGGGGTTCGAAGAAGCATGGTACTTGGATATATAGATCGGAGAAATGTTTCTGGCTCGTAACATGCGTGTCCATACGCTACTACGAAATTGAGATCCATTGTCAGAAATTACTTTCATCACATGCCCTACATGAAATAGAAAATGTTTTGCAAATGCTTTCGAAACAGTTTTAGCAGTAGCTTTGCGTAATGGAGTGAAAGTAACAAATTTTGAAGTGAGCTCAACAGCGACAAAGATGTAGCAAAAACCTCTGTTAGTTCTGGGAATCGGACCAAAAATATCTACAGCGGTCATGTGTCTTAATTTAACAGGTATAATGGGATATAATGGAGGAATATGTGAAGTGGTGTCTGATTTAGCTTTCTGGCAAATTTTACAAGACTCTAAAACTCGTCGTATACGTTTCTCCATGTTGGTAAAATAACAGTTCCGTCTTAGCATAAGAAAACATTTTCGTGCTCCGTAATGTGCGTAACTTAAATGAGTGTACCAAATTAATTTGTTAACCAGTTCGTCAGGAATGCATAATAACCAATTGTTGCTGTCAGGATGAGAGCGGCGAAACAGAATGTCATTGCGTACAGTGTAATGGTTTCTAATCGTAACATTATTCTTATCCTGTCAAAGGTGTTTAATTTCTTTCCACACATTGTCTTTATTTTGTTCTTGTGCTATGTCCTGTAATGACGATGAAATAAAATTTTCAAATGCAACTTGCTGAATGTACATGACACTGAAATTTGTTTTGCAGAAGTTGGTTGCTACGTCTTGCTCATTGTTGCTCAGAGAACGCGATAGTGCGTCTGCTATAACATTTTGTGTGCCGGGAATGTGGACAATCGTAAAATTAAATTCTTGTAAATAAATTTTCCATCTACTTAATCTGTCGTGAGTAAATTTAGCTGAAAGTAAAAATTGTATAGCTCTGTGGTCTGTGTAAACTGTGGTATGTCTGCCATAAAGAAAATGCCTAAATCTCGTAAAAGCCCATACAACACATAATGTTTCCAATTCTGTAACGGAGTAATTTCGTTCAGCAGGTGACAAAATGCGGCTTGCAAATGCGATGTTTTTAATTACTATTGAACCATCTTCTTCAATTTCCTGGAAAATGTGTACGCCTAAAGCGGTGTTGGAACTGTCAGTGGCAATGGAAAAATTTCTGGTAAGATCTGGGTGCGATAACAGTGGTGCATTCAACAAAGCATGTTTCAGGTTCACAAATTCAGAATGTGCTTGCTTATCCCAAGACCAAATAGTATTTTTACCTGTTAATTGGCATAATCTGGGTGTGTCTAAAGCAGAATGATGAATAAATTTGCGAAAAAAAGTTAATTAAGCCCAAAAAACTGCGTAGTTGTTTCTTCGTCGTAGGAACAGTAATGTCACGTAGAGCTTGAAGTTTTTCCGGATCAGGCGCAATGCCTTCTGCTGAAATCACGTGTCCAAGAAATTTTATAGAAGTTTTACCAAAGTGCGATGTACTGAGGTTAACTGTAAGTCCTTGTGCACGAAAAGTTTGTAACAGTTGTTCAAGAATTAGATTGTGTTCAGACCAGTTAGCTTCTGCGATAAGAATATCGTCTACGTACGTCGTAATTCTGTCCTTAATGCAAACGTGTGTCGGATGGCGTCAAAATTAATAACATTTTCGTGAACAAAATTCTGCGTGTCAAAAGTAATGTTTGCGTTACTGTAATATGCAATCTGTGCTGTATCTGGTTAAAATCTATCGTACGTGTTATTATTTACGGGACAATGTTGTGGCATATCCACTATATGAACTGTTCTGTTATTTCTTACTGACATGTTACGCTATGGATGACACCTATTGTCTGTTTCATTCATGATTATTCGTTGTTGCTGCTCATAAGATCGACTGTTATTAAATGTACGCTGAAAATTGTGCTCATCATTTTTTTTTACGTCTGTCATGATAGTAATTTCTATACGGCGCATTGCGATACGGGTTGAAATAGTGTGTTATCTGTACGTAGTTATTTCTTTGCTGCCATGCGTTACTATTTGTTGTAGCTGAGACTATACGTGCACGCGGCGGAACATTAAAGTTTGGTTGACCTTGTAGACTGCATTGTTGGTTACGTATGCTAAGCGGCTTACTTTCATGCTGTTGTGGTGAAAAACATCTATTGTTACAAAAAAAATGCGTTTGCTGTTAATTTTACACATACTGATGATTGCGATTTTATCCGTTATTAAAATTCTCGTGATTCTGGAGTGCCTAATGAAAATTGTCACTTTCAGTAAAAATTTGTCACATCGGGTTTTCTTTAGTCATTTTTCTTAATTCTAGGTAGAGCAATAGTTAAAGAGCAGTTTGGATAGATATAAAGGATAGTAGAAGAAAAGGCAGCAGTGCAGAAAACTAAAGATGAAACAGCACTACTACAGCTCGGGGCCCTATGCTAGCTACGGCACATATTCATTAAAGCGTAAAGAATCCCCTGAGGTCAATTACGCACTGCAAATAAATTTTAGCTTTTGCGTTGCAGGCAATGGCGGTAAAATTGCAAAACCAAATTGTTGTAACCATGTTAATTCCAATTTCTGCATAATAGATAATGCTGATGAAAATACAATAGCAAATTGTCGCCTCAGATTCAAAGCTAGTTTCTGCATTACAGGTAATAGCGGTGAATGTACAAAGATAAATTGTCGTATACAGTGTAAAGCGTGTACCTGTACGCTGTCATTATTAAATTCCTTACATTTTCTTACAAATGCAAACTGCTTATTATCAACGTTCTCGTCACTGAATTTGAGAACACGTTCGGGTTTGTGTGAGAATTTGTTTGTCTGTGTCATTTCGTACTTCAAGTTACGTAGCTTTTCAGATTTTAAGTCGCGTGGCTTTTCGGATTTTAAGTCGCGTAGTTGCTGTAAATTGCTCACATTATACACGCTGCGTTACTCTGACAAATGCTCACAACGTGGCGGATTCTGTGACGCATTGGTGACTGAAATAGTTTTTAATTCTGTTACTTGAAAACTTTCGACATTTTGGTTGTTCTGTCGTTCACTTTTATTATTGACTTCCGTATTCGGAGTGTGTGAAACTTCCACTGACTCTAAATTAACTTCGTCGCGAATCTGTACTGCGTTTTTAGGGCATTGTTCAGTGATTGCATTAATTTCGTGTATCTGTGTTTCGTTTGCTGAACATTGTTCGGTGACTGCAATAATCCCGTCTTTATGTGATTCTGTTGTGTCTACACGTGTACTATTTAATTCTTGTGCAACAGTGCCAACTTCTTTATTACTGTTTTTAGCACAAGCCTCAATATCCTCACGTAATTGTTCTTTAAAGTCCTGGCATTGCACAGTAATAGCTGTATTCTGTTCACTAACTTGTCTGCTCCGTTCGTTAAGGTTGTCTTGTTTTTCGTTCGTCAGTTTGAAACTTTCATTAATTGTTTCGCTAAGTTGTTTGTAATGGTTGTCGACACTTTCATTTACCTGTTTGTAATGTTTGTCAAAACTTCCATTAAGTTGTTTGAAATAATTATTCATCATTTCCTTCCGCTGTTTGTACTGTTCACTAAGTTGTTTGAAATTGTTATCTGTTTTCTCACTCTGTTGTTTGATATCTACACCAAGATCGTTCTTAAACTGTAGCATTATTGTCATAAATTGATCCAAACTTAAAGTAGCTGTTGCATTCTCAGTACTCTGTGATGGAGTACATGCAATTGTCGCGCTTTGTGTGACCATTTGGTCATTCTGCAACTTACAAAAAGGATTATCAGTCGGATGTACACTGTCAGACACTATTTCGGAATTAAATGGATCCGTCATACTCTCACTACACTGACCATTTTCATTCGAAAAATTTGTTTGTATGTTACTTGAATTTTCCAAACCGGTTGTATTAAGTTGGGTAGCGCTCATTACAATAGGGCGTCCCGCGTCATCAACTGTCGTCAAACTAACAGAAGAGACAATTGAGTTCGTTTGTTCATCATTAAGATAAAAGTCATCATTAATGGTCGGAATGCATTGATTGTCAGTGAACGCAGGATTGTCATCATTACACTGCGTGTCACAATTACTATCGGTCACGTTGTTTAAGTCGGTAATTTCGTTCATAATACCTCGCGATACACTATTCACAGTCTTTCGCGGCATTTTTACAGTAATCACAAATATTCACAAAACAATAAGCACAATCCAAAAACAACACACAAATACAACAGAGCAACGAATTGCCGTTGACCTGTAGAGAGAAAGTCAGAAGATTAGTAAAAGCGTTGCGCCAAATCCTAATTATATCTAAGCAAATAAGAGCAGATATCTGACTGTTTTTCAAAAGATTCTCAACGAAATACGATCCTGGACTGGGTGTCGCCAAGTGTAACCTCCCTGCAATGAAATGTACTGACAAAGGCAACAAAAATGTGAAATTCGCAATCTGACTCTGGTATAAGTTCCCACAAAAATAATGAAAAACAATTCAGTGCTAATGAAATTCAATTAAACCGAAATATCGGTCCATGGCCCTGTGCAAATCAGAATTAAACTCTTACCTCATTGTAACTACCAGTCAAATTTCTGCTCTTATTCTTGCGCACGGCTTGGAGGAACTGCATTGCAAATAATAATATTCTTTTTTTTCTGAAACTTTTCTTTAAGGGAAGTGGGACGAAATCGTTAGTTCAATTAAAAAAAATAAAAAATGTTTTTTTTGTAAAATTGCTTTTGAAATCAAAATTATTATTGGGGCACTTGTTGGAAATTAATTACAATAAATAAACTTTACATTATCTGATGATTACCTTAATTAAAAGTATACCTCATTCAGCATCTTGACCAGTGTTGCCGACAGACTACATCACACAACCGCACTGGGCTGCTACTACTGACCGACCGCTCTGCATGACGACTACTAGCGTAATGGACGCAACTGAACAGAGCTACTGACTGAGAACCGCTCGCAACACTCGCGCGGTCAAGCGCCTACTCTCTGGTCAGAGACGCTGCAATGCCTCGCCATCGCTGCTACGTTACATACGTGTTTCAGTTAGCAATGTTCGTGCGGGCTGCCGCCACATATGTCAGCGGTAGTGAAGTCATCGTAATAGCTGGCACGGCGTCTCCCAGTGGCAACTGCGTCACCCTTCGTTGGATACATTGAGCACGAACGTGATCCGTGGCACCGCACCCAGAGCAGGTACGCGGTTGACCGTCATATATGACGATCGCCCTATACCCACAAATAGTAACGTAAGATGGTATGTGCCTCTGCAGTTCCATTTTAACCTGTCGAACACCGTTCAGGACAGGAACCTTAAACGTCGCCCATTTTTCGGCAACATTGCAAAACAACTTTACCATAATTTTTGAGCACCGCGTCGATTTCAGCCGCAGGTACTTCAAATGGTAACTCAAAAATTCGTAGACCAAATCCTGCATGCAAAACCTTAACCTCTCCTATGTTCCCATCACGGTACTTAAATTTAAGCTTACCACTACGACTGCAAGATCTGTTCGCAAATATCAGCGGTAAGAAACTTAATGTAGACAACGCTACTAACGATCGACAGGTGTAAGCCGATAATATCGTCAAAGGATCGTATCAGACTTTCCTCAATCCATAATTCTACCTCAAAAGACCTCGGTCGTCCATAGTTGTGATCGAATACATATTTCAACGTGTCTCTGCGCGTTATGCCGTTCATGTTCCAGTTCTAAACATTGTCACACAATAACACGTTATTGTGGCCGCTAGAACAGCGTCTACTCACCAGTAAACAGCACACAGCCAGCGGCAGCGAGGACGTAAAGACGCCGCGCGTCCGCTCGCCACGGCCGCTGAAGGCCGACTACCACTCGGCCACCTCGTCTGCTGGAACTACAACTGTGACTTTGGCGAGTGCTTGCGGAAAGAAAGACATTTGTCGATTCGAAAACGCATTCAAAACATCGTACTTGGCCGGTGTTAACGTCTGATGCCCAGCTGCAGTGCAGCCGACCAAGCTCCCACTCGCGAATCATTTAATGACAGCATCCGTCCACGTCGATATCCGATCGAGGCAAAATCACCGGCCCACTTATTTATTGCAGGAGTAACCATTGTATCGACATGCCGTGTCGTCTAATGCAAATCAGAAATGTGCTGTGCATTCTTTTCCACGACTTACTGCAACGAAACATACATCTCGAATCGCTACACTGATATTGCTTGCAGGTTTTTGGCGTTCCTCCTAGCCGAAGATTGTCCTGCTGTTTGCGATGGAGCCTGGAGTTTGGGCGGCCACTAGTCGTCTAATGCAAATCAGAAATGTGCTGTGCATTCTTTTCCACGACTTACTGCAACGAAACATACATCTCGAATCGCTACACTGATATTGCTTGCAGGGTTTTGGCGTTCCTCCTAGCCGAAGATTGTCCTGCTGTTTGCGATGGAGCCTGGAGTTTGGGCGGCCACTAGCGACAGATGTCTGCAAAGTCAAGTCTTCCCAGTTGTTGTTGTTGTGGTCTTCAGTCCTGAGACTGGTTTGATGCAGCTCTCCATGCTACTCTATCCTGTGCAAGCTTTTTCATCTCCCAATACCTACTGCAACCTACATCCTTCTGAATCTACTTAGTGTATTCATCTCTTGGTCTCCCCCTACGATTTTTACCCTCCACGCTGCCCTCCAATACTAAATTGGTGATCCCTTGATGCCTCAGAACATGTCCTACCAACCGATCCCTTCTTCTGGTCAAGTTGTGCCACAAAGTTATGTGATCTACCCATATAATCTTCAGCATTCTTCTGTAGCACCACATTTCGAAAGCTTCTATTCTCTTCTTGTCCAAACTATTTATCGTCCATGTTTCACTTCCATACATGGCTACACTCCATACGAATACTTTCAGAAATGACTTCCTGACACTTAAATCAATACTGGATGTTAACAAATTTCTCTTCTTCAGAAACGCTTTCCTTGCCATTGCCAGCCTACATTTTATATCCTCTCTACTTCGACCATCATCAGTTATTTTGCTCCCCAAATAGCAAAACTCCTTTACTACTTTAAGTGCCTCATTTCCTAATATAATTCCCTCAGCATCACCCGACTTAATTAGACTACATTCCATTATCCTTGTTTTTCTTTTGTTGATGTTCATCTTATATCCTCCTTTCAAGACACTGTCCATTCCATTCAACTGCTCTTCCAAGTCCTTTGCTGTCTCTGACAGAATTACAATGTCATCGGCGAACCTCAAAGTTTTTATTTCTTCTCCATGAATTTTAATACCTACTCCGAATTTTTCTTTTGTTTCCTTTACTGCTTGCTGAATATACAGATTGAACAACATCGGAGACAGGCTACAACCCTGTCTTACTCCCTTCCCAACCACTGCTTCCCTTTCATGTCCTTCGACTCTTATAACTGCCATCTGGTTTCTGTACAAATTGTAAATAGCCTTTCGCTCCGTGTATTTTACCCCTGCCACCTTTAGAATTTGAAAGAGAGTATTCCAGTCAACATTGTCAAAAGCTTTCTCTAAGTCTACAAATGCTAGAAACGTAGGTTTGCCTTTCCTTAATCTTTCTTCTAAGATAAGTCGTAAGGTCAGTATTGCCTCACGTGTTCCAGTGTTTCTACGGAATCCAAACTGATCTTCCCCGAGGTTGGCTTCTACTAGTTTTTCCATTCGTCTGTAAAGAATTCGTGTTAGTATTTTGCAGCTGTGACTTATTAAGCTGATAGTTCGGTAATTTTCACATCTGTCAACACCTGCTTTCTTTGGGATTGGAATTATTTGGGATTGGAATTATTATATTCTTCTTGAAGTCTGAGGGTATTTCGCCTGTTTTATACATCTTGCTCACCAGATGGTAGAGTTTTGTCAGGACTGGCTCTCCCACGGCCGTCAGTAGTTCCAATGGAATATTGTCTACTCCGGGGGCCTTGTTTCGACTCAGGTCTTTCAGTGCTCTGTCAAACTCTTCACGCAGTATCGTATCTCCAATTTCATCTTCATCTACATCCTTTTCCATTTCCATAATATTGTCCTCAAGTACATCGCCCTTGTATAGACCCTCTATATACTCCTTCCACCTTTCTGCTTTCCCTTCTTTGCTTAGAACTGGGTTTCCATCTGAACTCTTGATATTCATACAAGTCGTTCTCTTATCTCCAAAGGTCTCTTTAATTTTCCTGTAGGCGGTATCTATCTTACCCCTAGTGAGATAGGCCTCTACATCCTTGTCCTCTAGCCATTCCTGCTTAGCCATTTTGCACTTCCTGTCGATCTCATTTTTGAGACGTTTGTATTCCTTTTTGCCTGTTTCACTTACTGCATTTTTATATTTTCTCCTTTCATCAATTAAATTCAATATTTCTTCTGTTACCCAAGGATTTCTACTAGCCCTCGTCTTTATACCTACTTGATCCCCTGCTGCCTTCACTACTTCATCCCTCAAAGCTACCCATTCTTCTTCTACTGTATTTATTTCCCCCATTCCTGTCAATTGCTCCCTTATGCTCTCCCTGAATCTCTGTACAACCTCTGGTTCTTTTAGTTTATCCAGGTCCCATCTCCTTAAATTCCCACCTTTTTGCAGTTTCTTCAGTTTTAATCTACAGGTCATAACCAATAAATTGTGGTCAGAGTCCACATCTGCCCCTGGAAATGTCTTACAATTTAAAACCTGGTTCCTAAATCTCTGTCTTACCATTATATAATCTATCTGATACCTTTTAGTATCTCCAGGGTTCTTCCATGTATACAACCTTCTTTCATGATTCTTAAACCAAGTGTTAGTTATGATTATGTTGTGCTCTGTGCAAAATTCTACCAGGCGGCTTCCTCTTTCATTTCTGTCCCCCAATCCATATTCACCTACTATGTTTCCTTCTCTCCCTTTTCCTACACTCGAATTCCAGTCACCCATGACTATTAAATTTTCGTCTCCCTTCACAATCTGAATAATTTCTTTTATTTCATCATACATTTCTTCAATTTCTTCGTCATCTGCAGAGCTAGTTGGCATATAAACTTGTACTACTGTAGTAGGTGTGGGCTTCGTATCTATCTTGGCCACAATAATGCGTTCACTATGCTGTTTGTAGTAGCTTACCCGCATTCCTATTTTCCTATTCATTATTAAACCTACTCCTGCATTACCCCTATTTGATTTTGTGTTTATAACCCTGTAGTCACCTGACCAGAAGTCTTGTTCCTCCTGCCACCGAACTTCACTAATTCCCACTATATCTAACTTCAACCTATCCATTTCCCTTTTTAAATTTTCTAACCTACCTGCCCGATTAAGGGATCTGACATTCCACGCTCCGATCCGTAGAATGCCAGTTTTCTTTCTCCTGATAACGACATCCTCCTGAGTAGTCCCCGCCCGGAGATCCGAATGGGGGACTATTTTACCTCCGGAATATTTTACCCATGAGGACGCCATCATCATGTAATCATACAGTAAAGCTGCATGCCCTCGGGAAAAATTACGGCTGTAGTTTCCCCTTGCTTTCAGCCGTTCGCAGTACCAGCACTTCAAGGCCGTTTTGGTTATTGTTACAAGGCCAGATCAGTCAATCATCCAGACTGTTGCCCTTGCAACTACTGAAAAGGCTGCTGCCCCTCTTCAGGAACCACACGTTTGTCTGGCCTCTCAACAGATACCCCTCCGTTGTGGCTGCACCTACGGTACGGCTATCTGTATCGCTGAGGCACGCAAGCCTCCCCACCAACGGCAAGGTCCATGGTTCATGGGGGGGTCTTCCCAGTAGGCCCTGCCAAATCGCTTCTGTATATGGCGGCCTGACGCAAAACAAACTGTCGGAAGGGGTTATTATAGGCTCGATACGTTAAAATGACTGCGACAGGTATGCACTTAAATATAAATAACAACTCGTCGTTCGCAAATGCCAACATACTCTTTGCTGGAGCCGAAATTTGATTGGTTTATAGATCTCGAAATGATGTTTAATTCGAAGGGTATACGCTATGGAATGTTGTGCGCTTTCATCTGGTATGCAGTTTTGTCTCGTATTTCATACACACGCTATCTGCCACGTACACGCTTCGTTGTTACTACCGAGTGGCGTTTCGCACGGAGAAGGAGTGACCGCAAACGCGTGCTTTACGTAAAATTCTTCGACGAGGATGGGATTTTTTTGCAGGACTTTTTTTGTTTTTTGTTTTTGTTTTTGATTTTTTTTGAGTCGGCAGGACTTTTTTTTTTCTTTTTTTAAAAGGTGCAACCAGAGCAACAGGCAGGCAGAGGCAAAGAGGGCACGGGTCGAATGTCCCGAGGCCTGGCCACAATGCCTCCCCCATACCTGTCATCAAGTCGCCACCTGATTGTGTTGTAGATAACTGGTTTACTGTTTTTTTTGTGTATTGAATTTTTTAAATATATATTTTTTGTTTTATTGTTTATTTGTTTTCTTGGTTTTTTATTAATTGCCGACTTGCATGATGAATAGTGTGGAACTCACACATTGGGGCCTGTTGGCCGTAGAAAGACGAGATAATATTTGGGGATACAAAGGAAAGAAACACCGCCCCAAAACTAAATAAATTCAGCGTTTCCTGCCGGAAGAGAACGACAAGAAGTGCAGTGGGAGAAGAACACCTCTCTTGGAACGGAGTGTGAAGGGAATGGGATAGTTTGAATGTGCTGTCTTCACGGAAAAGAGCGAGTAAAACAGGCATCATAGAATTCAAAGCAAGCGATCTCCGTAGGAAAGAAGAAAGCGAAATACCAAATGAAAGAAAGGAAGACTAAGCCCTCGAAAGGGAGTAAAATGCTCACTCGAATAAACGAAAGTGTGTTCCAATCACAAAGAAAGGAAAAGGAAAATTATGAAAATAATCAAAGAAAAGGAAGAAAGGAAAGTATTTCCGTATTTCATTATTCTTCATTTCAATGTGTTTCTAGCGTCTTCTTCAGTTTTCTGTTTCCGAATTCTTTCGTTACGTCAACACGCTATTAGATCTGTTCACATTTCAGGACCATGATAGACGTCGTCATTAAGGTTGGAGAACAGACGGTGCCAGATTGAAGACTCTCCGAAATTGCTGTTCAATGGGGATTTGTAAAAAGCGCTGAAAACACCTCTGATATGAGGCTGTCCTCCGGAGCGTTTGATGGTGCTCCCACAGATAAATCAAGTAGTCGACTGTATCATTTATATTTTTGGCAAATATAGCGTAGGTGGTATGCCCTAAAATCCACACTGTAGCATTTCGCTTAGATTGCGGAAAAGGTTTAATGTCGGGAATGACAGCCGTTAGCGGGGACAACGACCGTTTGTCAGTCCTGTTAATGAGTGCGAGCATGTCGCAGGAAATAGCCCACACATCTCGTGTGGTTCTGCAAAGAAACCGATGCTCAAGTGTACCCCGTTCGTCACAGTACTCGCATTTAGAGGACGGACTTAGGTGAATAGTCGCCAGTCGATCGCTGGTGGTCACAGTGCGAGTCATGACCGTATACCACGTGCTTCGCACTTCCGTCGGTAACAACTTGTTGCTGACGTTTTGCCAAACAAGAACCCAGTTATTGTGGGGAGATTGACGTACTAAGTTATTCGGTGGTGGCAAACCAACTATCTCATGATACAAAGAAGTTGCAGACCGCGTCCTGCGGTCGCGAGCTAGTGAAACGTGGTAACTTCGGGACAAGAAAAAATCTCTGAACACAGCAAGCTTGTAAGGTATCCGCGAGACATTGATCGGTGCACTGTCAGAAAGGGGCTCATGGGCGCGGAAGAGGGCAGCCGTCGTACTGTGAGGGCTGTTCTCCACAATGGTGGCAATTCGGTTGATAAGCAGGGCAGAACATTTCTTTCTGACATCTACGAGACCCAGTCCTCCGCGAGACGGAGGCTGGGTACACGTGGCAAGTTTCACCTTGAAAATGTGACCACGCCACAGCAGCCAGTGTGCTGCTTGGCTGATCATGCGTGCCAACGGAGGTGGGACGTTGAGTACTTGGGCCACATACCACGCTTTAGCCAGAATGTGAACATTGATCAACTCGACACGCTGTAGAAGATGTAATTGCCGGGTAGCGTGACGGACCATGAGACCCTTGACAGTTGTCGAAATACGGTGCCAGTTCTGAGCGGCCATCTTTATGGGGCAAGCAAAGAAGTGAATGCCGAGCAACATGTGGGAGGCAGCTATGGTGTACCAGGAATCGGCAGCATAGCTGCGACAGGCACCTATTGGGAGCGGCACCGTTTTATGCGGGTTCAGTTCCGCACCTGTAGCCTGGGCAAAAAGACTGAACAGAGATTTAACTAAAGGGATGTCCTTCTCTTGTCGTATAAAGACGCCGACATCGTCGACGTACGCAACGCACGACGCCCGCGCACCCTCTACATCGATCCCACTGACAGTGCACCCAATTCGGCGGAGGAGGGGGTCATGAGCGATAACAAAGAGGGACATAGAGAGTGGACACCCTTGCCGCACAGACCGTGCAATCCTAAAGGGAGCCGAAAGGGTACCATTTATCAGAATGCGAGAAGACGCTCTCGTTAAGACATATTTAAGGGCGGAGACAAAGTTCATATGAAAGCCGATGTGACCTAACAAGGCAAAGAGGTAATCGTGGTTAATCCTATCAAAGGTCTTCCTAAATCCAATCGATAGAATCGCCCCTGGAGTCCATGTGGCCCCAGTGTGAGCCACGACGTCCCTATACGTGCTCACGGCGGCAAGGATACCTCTCTCTGTCACAGCGCACATCTGGAAAGGGCTAATGATTTTTCGCATCGCAGTGGGCAGCCTGGTTGCGACGCATTTGCTGAAAAGTTTATAGTCACTATTCAACAGCGTGATCGGGCGAAAGTTTTCAACTTTGTCAGCCCCAGCGGTCTTACAGGGTGTGGTAGATAAGTAATGAGACTCAATGTAGAAAAACAAATTTATTGATCCAATTTGTACAAAACGTTAATATTCTTCAAAGTACTCGCCTTGGGCGTCGACACAACGTTGCCAGCGCGTTTTCCAAGCTTCATAGGCCCAACTGTAGTCCGTTTGAGTTATCCCAGTTAGTGCCTTCGTGACAGCACGTTGGATGTTCGGAATATCGTCGAAACGATGACCCTTCAGGCATCTTTTGACCTTCGGAAATAGGAAGAAATCAGGAGGACTCAAGTCAGGGCTGTATGGTGGCTGTGGCAAAACTTCAACTCCAATTCGGGTCAAGTAGGAGGTCACGAGGAACGCTGTATGCGCCGGAGCGTTGTCGTGGTGGAGACGCCAGCGTTGAGCAAGGTCCTGTCGCTTCTGTTTGACGGCTCTGTGCAATCGCTGAAGGACTTCTTTGTAGAATTCGGCATTGACAGTCTTCCCCTGAGGGACAAACTCTTTGTGAATTAACCCCCGCTTGTCGAAAAACACATTCAGCATTGTCTTGATGCAGGACTTTGACATTCTTGCTTAATTCGGCCGCGGGGATGCCGGTGTATGCCACTCCGAGCTCTGGGCTTTCGTCTCCGGGTCGTACTGGAATGTCCACGATTCGTCGCCTGTTACTACATTGTCTAAAAAGTGTGGATTATTTTCCAAACCATTCAACATCTCACGGCAAACGTCCACTCGTTGTTGCTTTTGTTCGGCGGTGAGCACTCGGGGAACCAATTTTGCGCAAACTTTCCTCATCATCAAATCTTGCGTAACAACTTGGTGAACCGTAAATTTATTCACGGAGACCTCATCGGCGATCATTTTGAGACTTAAACGACGGTCGGAGTCCAGGAGTTCTTTCACTTTGGCCACCGTTTCATCCACACGACTCGTTGAAGGGCGTCCAGATCGTTCCAAGTCTTCAACGGATTCCCTCCCGTTTTTAAATTCATTAAACCACCGGAACACTTGAGCTCTTGATAGGGAGTCTTCTTTATAGGCCTCCGTACTCATAGCAAAAGTTTCTGAAGCAGTTTTGCCCAAGCGAAAGCAAAATTTGATTGCATACCGCTGTTCTATCGAGCGATCCATCTTCAGCGTTTTCACAAGTGTCACGGTCACACAAACAACGTAATACGCGAAGCTCGTCCCTCACTGCACCAGAGCTCCGACGCGACTGCGAACCGGTTCTATTGTTAGCTCAGATCCCCCACCACGTGACGTACAGGTGGAGACCGCCCTGCGAGCGACTGGGGCGCCGCGCGGCGGCCAGTCTCATTACTTATCTACCACACCCTGTAGGGAGAAGAATGACTATACCCTCTAGGAACTCTGCCGGACACGGAAGGCCACTCAACAATGCATTTGCGACCTTTGTGAGGATAGGTTCTAAGGTATCACAGAACGGGAGGTAGAATTCTAAAGGAATTCCGTCAGGGCCTGGGGACTTGTTTCGAGCAGACGATCTGAGTGCATCGCTCATGTCCTCCGTCGTGATGGCGGAAAGGAGGGTGTCATTGTCCTCACGTGTAAGCAGGTTTCGCATTTCACCCATGAGTACATGTGCGGCCGCCCTATCGTGGTCGCTACGTTGAAACGCGGCACTAAAATGGGCAAAAATGTGCACACGAATGTCCCTCTCAGTGGTTAGTCGCTCCCCAGTCTTCAGTCTAAGACACCGAATAAACTTTGTAGCACCCCATCTCCGCTCTCTTTCGATATGGTGAATAGTCGATGACTCATCAAAGGTCCCTACACAGCGACTTCTATGTAAGGAGCCCGGAAAATCTTGGGCTTGCAATTTAAAAATTTGAGCTTTCACAGATTTTAACTGAATCAGAAATTGCTCATCGACAATATCTGGCAAAGAGACGGCATCTTTTAAAATCTGATAATAATATTCAGTGGTTCTGTGTTCCCACACCGCAGCTTCGACGCTATAACGCTTTAAAACAGCACGGGTAGACGGCTTGGCCAGGTGAACCCACCACCTGACAACCGAGGCATAGTTAGCCAGCTTTTCGCCGCAACAAGAGAGCGTATCGTGAATCTGCCGACGCAACGAGGGGGCACGGACATGGGCCACGTTAAACATCCATACCCGAGATCGACATAACTGGCGGAGGTGCGGCGCGCGAAGGTCGCAGAAGAAGGCGCAGTGATCAGAAAAACAGACATAGGCGACGTCGGCACTAATCAGGTGATCCGCTATGCAGGTCGACACATAGAACCTATCAAGTCTACTAGCCCAATTTCGATAGAAATACGTAAAGACTTGCTAGTAAGGATAAAGAACACGCCACACATCTGCTAACTGGAAGCTTGCAATCAGACGATTAAGGTCGACGCACTTATAGGCCGTCCGCAACCACGCAGTTAAAATCATCCCCCAACACGACGGGCAGCGTCGGGCTACCAATCGAGGTGGGTACATCATCATCATCATCATCATCATCATTTAAGACTGATTATGCCTTTCAGCGTTCAGTCTGGAGCATAGCCCCCCTTATAAAATTCCTCCATGGTCCCCTACTCAGTGCTAACATTGGTGCCTCTTCTGATGTTAAACCTATTACTTCAAAATCATTCTTAACCGAATCCAGGTACCTTCTCCTTGGTCTGCCCCGACTCCTCATACCCTCTACTCCTGAACCCATGAGTCTCTTGGGTAACCTTGCTTCTCCCATGCGTGTAACATGACCCCACCATCTAAGCCTGTTCGCCCTGACTGCTACATCTATAGAGTTCATTCCCAGTTTTTCTTTGATTTCTTCATTGTGGACACCCTCCTGCCATTGTTCCCATCTACTAGTACCTGCAATCATCCTAGCTACTTTCATATCCGTAATCTCAACCTTATTGATAAGGTAACCTGAATCCACCCAGCTTTCGCTCCCATACAACAAAGTTGGTCGAAAGATTGAACGGAGCACAGATAACTTAGTCTTGGTACTGACTTCCTTCTTGCAGAAGAGAGTAGGTCGTAGCTGAGCGCTCACTGCATTAGCCTTGCTACATCTCGCTTCCAGTTCTTTCACTATGTTGCCATCCTGTGAGAATATGCATCCTAAGTACTTGAACCCGTCCACCTGTTCTAACTTTGTTCCTCCTATTTGGCACTCAATCCGTTTAGATTTCTTTCCCACTGACATTACTTTCGTTTTGGAGATGCTAATCTTCATACCATAGTCCTTACATTTCTGATCTAGCTCTGAAATATTACTTTGCAAACTTTCAATCGAATCTGCCATCACAACTAAGTCATCCGCATATGCAAGACTGCTTATTTTGTGTTCACATATCTTAATCTCACCCAGCCAGTCTATTGTTTTCAACATATGATCCATAAATAATATGAACAACAGTGGAGACAGGTTGCAGCCTTGTCTTACCCCTGAAACTACTCTGAACCATGAACTCAGTTTACCGTCAACTCTAACTGCTGCCTGACTGTCCATGTAAAGACCTTTAATTGCTTGCAAAAGTTTGCCTCCTATTCCATAATCTCGTAGAACAGACAATAACTTCCTCCTAGGAACCAGGTCATATGCCTTTTCTAGATCTATAAAGCATAGATACAATTCCCTGTTCCACTCATAACACTTCTCCATTATTTGTCGTAAGCTAAAGATCTGGTCCTGACAACCTCTAAGAGGCTTAAACCCACACTGATTTTCATCCAATTGCTCCTCAACTAATACTCGCACTTTCCTTTCAACAATACCTGAGAAGATTTTACCCACAACGCTGATTAAAGAGATACCTCTGTAGTTGTTACAATCTTTTCTGTTTCCATGTTTAAAGATTGGTGTGATTACTGCTTTTGTCCAGTCTGATGGAACCTGTCCCGACTCCCAGGCCATTTCAATTATCCTGTGTAGCCATTTAAGACCACTGTACTTGATGAGTTCCGACTTAATTTCATCCACCCCAGCTGCTTTATTGCACTGCAATCTACTGACCATTTTCTCCACTTCCTCAAACGTGATCCTATTTCCATCATCATTCCTATCCCATTCTACCTCGAAATCTGAAACATTACTGATCGTATTTTCACCTACATTGAGCAACTCTTCAAAATATTCCCTCCATCTGTCCAAGGTATCCACAGGATTCACCAGCAGTTTTCCTGACCTGTCCAAAATACTTGTCATTTCCTTCTTACCTCCCTTTCGAAGACTGCTAATTACACTCCAGAATGGTTTTCCAGCAGCTTGACCCAATGTCTCCAACCTGTTTCCAAAGTCTTCCCAAGATTTCTTCTTGGATGCTGCAATTATCTGTTTGGCTTTGTTTCTTTCTTCAACATAACTTTCTCTGTCTACCTGATTTCTAGTATGTAGCCATTTTTTATACGCCTTCTTTTTCCTTTTACAGGCTGCCTTGACTGTGTCATTCCACCAAGCTGTTTGCTTCCTCCTACTTTTACACACTACTGTTCCAAGACATTCTTTAGCCACTTCTAGTACTGTGTCCTTGTACCTTGTCCATTCCTTTTCCAATGACTGTAATTGACTACATTCAACTAACTGGTACCTTTCTGAGATCGCTGTTATGTACTTGTGCCTGATTTCCTTATCCTGAAGTTTCTCCACTCTTATCCTCCTACATATGGACCTGACCTCCTGCACTTTCGGCCTCGCAATCCCAATTTCACTGCAGATTAAATAATGATCAGTGTCATCAAAGAATCCCCTGAATACACGTGTGTCCCTCACAGCCTTCCTGAATTCCTGATCTGTTATTATATAGTCAATGACAGATCTGGTTCCCCTGCTTTCCCAAGTATATCGGTGAATGTTCTTATGTTTCAAAAAGGAGTTTGTGATTATTAAGCCCATACTGGCACAGAAATCCAAGAGTTGCTGCCCGTTCCTGTTGGCCTCCATATCCTCTCCAAATTTACCCAGTACCTTTTCATACCATTCTGTTCGATTTCCAATCCTGGCGTTAAAATCACCCATGAGCAGAACACTGTCCTTGTCCTTTACTCTAACAACTACATCACTGAGTGCCTCATAAAAACTATCTATCTTATCTTGATCAGTCCCTTCACAATGCGAATATACTAACACAATCCTAATTTTCTTGCTAGACACTGTCAAATCTATCCACATCAGTCGTTCGTTTACATACCTTATTGCAACTACGCTGGGTTCCATTTCTTTCCTGATGTAAAGCCCTACACCCCATTGTGCTATTCCTGCTTTGACTCCTGACAAGTACACCTCGTATTCTCCCACTTCTTCTTCTTTCTCACCCCTTACCCGAATGTCACTAACAGCTAAAACGTCCAGCCCCATCTTACTTGCAGCCTCTGCCAGCTCTACCTTCTTCCAAGAGTAGCCCCCATTGATATTAATAGCGCCCCATCTCATTACCATTTGTTTGCCAAGTCGTATCTTAGGAGTCCCTGGTTTGTCAGTTAGAGGTGGGACTCCGTCACCTCCAAAGGTCCGAGGCATTTTGCTCTGATTGTTGCCAGCATCATATTTAAAGTACCAGGGAAGCAGGTTGCTAGCCTTACTTGCCCCGAGTCCCATTGAGTTTTACCCCTAACGGCTGAGGGACTAACCGGTGGATTTGGTAGTCTTTGCCGTATGAGCACAAAGGTGACCACGACTCAGAATATGTCCGAGATGCCCAGCCTTATTCCAAAGTAACTGGGATCCCGACTGTCGGGACCACTTACTTGGCCACTCATACGTTCCCCGTGGTTCATGAACTAGGACATGACTACAGGAACCGACACCATGAACCACATCTTCAATGAAAAATCTCGCTCTCGCCCTCTTTAAACTGGTGCCAGACGGAGCGTAAATGTTAACTAGTTGCAGGCCTCCGATAACGCACGAGATTCCCCTGCTGGTCGGTAGTCGTTTGACTCGCGTCGGCTCTTCTGCAGACTGATATAAGATAGCGGTACCACACCGAGCTGCCGGGTCGATATTATAAATGGCGGAATACCCCGTTAAAACATCAAGGGACACAACGCTCACTTCCTGCAGAAAAATAAAATCATACCGACAATGTTGGATAAAATTTGCCAAGACTTGCAATTTCTGAGGAGCCGCAATACAGTTGATATTTAATGTGGCTATTTTAACCATGTAGCTATAGGACGCATGGGTGTAGGGCGCAGAGATAAAATTTTTTTGAAAGGGAGTCACCGGTAAGGCGCAGACTCACCGGAGACGGAAAGCAGGATGCAGTGGCAGTTACATGTTAGCATCGTCCGTCCAGGAGAGCGGCGCAGGATTGGTCGTGTCTCCGTCTGACAGACTGCCGCCGGTAGAGTCACCCGACGGGGTTTTCCGTGACGCGCGAGTCTTTGATTTGCGCTGTTTACGAGATTCCGTATCAGTACTGATCTTTTTCGACGGGGGGGAAATTTCCCGGCCGCCGTTACTCTTTCCTAGCATATCCTTAAGCTTCTGACTTTACTCTCGCACACGTTTTTCTCTTTGCGTGACAAAGTCAGTATCCTGCAACTTGGTCTTTACGTTTCCCACTGAGGCAACAGAGTGCGGTTCTACATCCATAACCAAATTCTCCGCGTGGGGTGGAGAAATGCGCAAAGTATTCGCTGGAGCAGCAATGTTACTGGGGGATGGGTTGGAGCACGCGACCTTGTCAGGAGTGGCAGTAGGTGCACAGTCCCCAGCAGGGATGTCCGACACAACAGGCACTGAAGTTGCAACATCACATGGGGAGGACGTTTGACACTGTAGAACCATTGAGGCAGGCGCGGTCTCGCAAACTGCGACAGTAATGGCACCTGATTCCGGAACGCTCTGAACACGTTCATCAACAAGTGAAGCCACGGAAGTCGACTTCTGCAACGGAGCAGAACGGTTGGTCGGACGACATTCAGTGCTGCTAACGTCAGGGACATTGTCAACAACAGGCGTATGTGGAACAACAGGTACACTAGGAAGAATAGACATACCCGCTACAACCGGTTCACGAACTAGCGAGTCAGCCGGTGGCGGAGAACCTCTAAGAAGGGCACCTGCGTAACTACCTGAGTTTTCCAGGGGCAACTGCACAGGGCGCCGTCGGGGACAAGAATTCCGCATATGTTCAGTGGAATGACAGAGAGAGCACGTTGGAGGTTGGCCGGTGTAGGAGATGAAATCCCCTTTCATCTGGTACGCAGTTTTGTCTTGTATTTCATACACACGCCATCTGCCACGTACAAGCTTCGTTGTTACTACTGAGTGGCGTTTCGCATGGAGAAGGAGTGACCGCAAACGGGTGCTTTACGTAAAATTCTTCGACGAGGATGGGATTCGACCCACTCGTGCAGAGCACATTGGATTAACAGTCCAACGCCTTAACCACTTTTTTTTCCTTTTTTTGTTTTTTTTAGTTTATTTCTTTTTTTACCATAAATATAGAAACATATCATCAGTCCAACCTTTTTTTTTTCTCGGGCCTCCTTCCTCCCCTACAGCCCGTCCTTCCGCTCGCCATTTGTGCCTTCTTCGGCTAGCTTCTGTGCTGTGTTTGGTCCATAGGAGATAGTTGACCAACGAAGTAAATGTATACAAGTAAACAAAATCCCTTCTTTTGGGGTTGTGGAAAGAAAATAGGTCCGCTACATTCTTCCATCATTGTGCGGGAGCGACTTTTATGGGAGAGCGAGGCGTACTTCAGCCTGCTGGCGTCTCATGTTTGCGTCAGCAACCTATTAGTGCTTCTACACGAGGGCAAAGGGTAAACGAAATAGTCACCTTGTTGGCGTAAAATGAATGAGAAACTTAATAGATAATTTCATAAAGAACAAAAAAAGGAATCCTGAGAGTGAAGAAAATATCGTTTGATCTTTCTTCAGCTCTGTCGGTAAGACAATGTTCGGTTCAGGAGATTTGCGTAATTTTATTTGTATTTCTTTTGTCGTTCGAGCTTTTGATGTTCTGTCATCAGGAACATCCAATAATCTGCTTCAGTCTTCGTCATAGCCGTTGAGATGTAATGGACTGTCAGTCCTTTGAGCCAGTTGGCTGACCTTCTTTTAGTGTTAGGATATGGCACGTCATCAGGCAGAAGGACGTGTGTCGGTGTAATCGTGTTAGGTGACGTGCGGAGCACATGTGCTAGTTTTTGCCTGAAGAGATTCCATACGTCTTTCACATCATCACAGACGAAGCGATGTTCTTCAGTGTCGACGACATTGCAGCTGGAACAGTTTAGTGTGTGTGCCAGACGTATCGCGTGCAATTTAGAGTTGTTGGGGATTTTTCTATTGATTGGGAGGTACCACGTCGATCGCACATTGGATGGTAGATGGGGGTCAGATATGTTTTCCCATATGTTTTTCCAGTTATAATGTCGAAACTTGTTTTCTATTCGATTGCGCAATTTTCCTTCCAGCGAGGTGGTGTAAACATCCTTAACCTGATATATGTGCCTCTCCGGTATTCTATGGCGTACATAGCTGTGTTCCACAAGAAAATGTTTATAGTGGTACAGGGCGTGGGAGATGTGATGCACATCGATTGGTGGATCTCTACTGACTGGGGGGATTTCACGTAAGAGATGAGCCACTAAGGTCCGCGGTGGTCGTTGCCACTGTTTATAAGCTTTGCTAACGTATAGCGCTTGCGCTTTAAGGTAGATGTCTGTCAGATGTAGCCCTCCATTGCGTGTCGGTAGCGTCAAGGTATCATAGGAAACCTTAAATATCTGACCTCTGCTGACAAAATAACCAAGCGCTGCTTGCATTTGGTGTGCTATGGTTCGTGGCAGAGGCAGCACTTGAGCAACATAGTTTACTTTGCAAGTTATATAGGTACTGGCAAGTTGCACTTTTTGTATTGCATTTAAATTACGCAAGCTGTGTTGTTTTATGCTTGCCCGTAATGTGGCAAGTAATTTTCTATAATTGAGAGCGGCCGTGCGGCGGGTATTACTTGTATAGTCTATTCCAAGGCATTTTATTTTATCCATAGTGTTGATACGTCCAGCGGCTCTGATCTCTATACCCCGGCCAATATTCATAATACCAGATTTCTTGCGGTTGAGTTTAGCTCCTGACGCCAGTTCGTAGGTCGCCACAACTTCAAGTACTGTTTCCACCTCGCTTTCGTCAGTCACAAGTACCCCTACATCGTCCGCGTAGGCTTGACATATGATCTTCTGTCCGTGTATATGTAGTCCACGGAGTTGTCGAGTCAGGGATACTGATAGAGGTTCAAGCGCAATCGCGAAAAGCGTGATGGACATGGGGCAACCTTGTCTTACCGAACTCTGAATACTGATCGGGTGACTGAGTTGTCCGTTGACACTGATTCTTGACGTGCTATTCGTCAGTATGTTTTTCACGGAGGCTATAATTTTCTGTGGGAAGTGCATGGATGTCATACACCGGAACAGGTACGAATGATTAACTTTATCAAAAGCTTTTTCAAAGTCAAGCGACATCAGAGCACAGCGAATGTTGCAGGCTTCCGATATCGCTATAATGTCTCTGTAGTCGCATAAGGTCTGAAGTATCGTTCTATCCTTTCCCACACTTGTCTGGCAAGCTCTTGTCACTGTACGAATAACTGAATTGAACCTTTGCATCATGATACGGGCGAAGATTTTATAATCACTATTGAGAAGTGTTATGGGTCGAAGATTCACCACGGCTTTGCCTTCTGGTGTTTTGGGCACTAAGAGCACTGTACCTTCACAGAATTCAAATGGCTCTGAGCTCTATGGGACTCAACTGCTGAGGTCATTAGTCCCCTAGAACTTAGAACTAGTTAAACCTAACTAACCTAAGGACATCACAAACATCCATGCCCGAGGCAGGATTCGAACCTGCGACCGTAGCGGTCTTGCGGTTCCGGACTGCAGCGCCTTTAACCGCACGGCCACTTCGGCCGGCCTTCACAGAATTCCTTCGGAAGGTCAGTGGCGCATTTAGTATTTAATTGCAGACGAGTGTCAATTTAGCAACTATCTGTTCGCGAAAAGTTTGATAAAATTCAGTGGGTAGCCCATCTGGTCCAGGTGATTTATTCTTTGGGCTCCTCGAGATGGCATCTTCGACGTCTTCGTCCGTTATTCTGGCTGCGAGCACATCAGCTTCTTCTGGAGTGAGTCGCTCTGTCGTCCTAGCAGTAAGAGCTTGCTGCGCTGTTTCATCTGTCTGTGTATGTGGCCAGCAATTCACTAAAGTGTCGATGGATCTCGTCTGGTATTGCAGCTTGATCTGTCAAGAGTCTCCCGTCTGAAGTTTTGAGTTCCGTCAGAATTTTCCGTTTTGGTCTTTTGTTCTCTTGGAGATGTGGTACATCGATGTTGTTTCTTCTCGTGTACCGTTCTGCAAACGCGTTCGTATTTTACAGCCTTCGAGATGGTGTCTCTGCAGGGTGAGCAATTTTGCTTTTATTCTGTTGATTTGCCCATAATTTGTTATGACTGTAGCATCCCGAACGCACAAGTCTCTCAGACAGCTTAAGTAAAATTCTAATGTCCGCTTCCGCCAGGCGACTTTTTCACGGGAGTAAGTTTTCATTGTCTTTATTATTACGGGCTTCGCGCAGTTTAGCCACCAATTCAGCGCCGTACCGTACAAGTGGAACTTCCTTTCACTTTCTGCCCAAGTGGTGTGGAAGGCGGCGTGACATCCAGGATCCGAAAGATGAGCAACGTTTAGCTTCCACTGACCTCTCGCCCTGTAAGTTCCTTATTTCTCTAAATTTATCGTACATATGTACGCGATATGATCAGAGAAAATAGTGGGCCATAGCTCGGACTGTAAAACGTGTCTCCTTAAATTGGATGTTGCGTAAATCCTGTCGATACGACTGGCAGAATGGCTGGTGATATAGGTGAAACCCAGCTTATCACCATGTTTTAGTTACCAAGTATCAAATAGATGGAAGTTTCTGACGGTGTTCTCCAGCTCCACAGATTTGTTAAAATTTGGCGTCTGATCTTTGGGACTCAGCACGCAATTAAAGACACCCGCAAATATTATTTGTTCAAATCGGACCGCGAAACGGGGGGGCGATGTCCTTGAAAAATTCGGCTCTGCGGCGCTTGTTTCCGGTTCCCGATGGGGCATATATGTTGATAAACCTGGTGTTGTTTATCGTGACAGCGAGACCTCTACTGTTCGGCAGTGTCGCCACGTCTGTAAATAGGATCCCCTCTTTAGTCATAATCGCTGTGCCGAGGCTATTGTCATTGCCAGGATAGATGACGGCGTTGTAGCCAGTGATGTCGTCCAAACGGATAGCCGTTACTTCTTGCAGCATTAAGATGTCAACATCAGCGGCGTACAGAAAATCTTGGAGATTTCTCAGATTGAGGGTGCTGCTAATTTTATTTATATTCAAGGTCGCAAATCTGTACGCCTGCATGGACGTCATGTCAATTATACCGTGTCAGGTGGGATACTGTTTGCCAGGTGAAGTGGATGTTTGCTCTACTTAGAAGAAGTTGAAATGGTTCAAATGGCTCTGAGCACTATGAGACTTAACATCTATGGTCATCAGTCCCCTAGAACTTAGAACTACTTAAACCTAACTAACCTAAGGACAGCACACAACACCCAGCCATCACGAGGCAGAGAAAATCCCTGACCCCGCCGGGAATCGAACCCGGGAACCCGGGCGTGGGAAGCGAGAACGCTACCGCACGACCACGAGATGCGGGCTTAGAAGAAGTCGGCATCATCATCTGCTGCACGAGTGTCTTTGATGGTGGTTTGTTGCCGGATGGACACATCTTGTACACGGTCGGGTGCCGTCCGTCCAGAATGTTGTGGTATGTCAGCCATCTCTGCATCATGGCTTTGCTCCTCCATGTCATCCGCCAAATCTCGCGAGCACGTAACTTCCTGCGTGTCCGTTTTTGGTACAGGTGAAGGGCCCTTCGGACTAGTTGTACCGTCTGGAATGTGGATTCCACGGTCGGGTTCAGTGTCTTCATTTCGGGTCTTCTTTTTTGTTGTTCGATCTTCCAGAGGAGTTGCCTGTGTCGTCGCCGCCAGTTCTTGGCCTATCTGTTTCGCCTTTTCACGCAGGATTGGCGCGATTTCTGCTGCTCCCTGACGGGATATTCCACGTTTCTTCCGTTTCTTTGGTGAAAAAGTTGTAGGCTGCTGGTCATTATTCTCCAATGTTGCAACTGTGTCCTCTTTGTGGTGCCCGACTTCTTCGAGTGGTTTGCACATGCCTTCTTTCCTCTTTGTGTTACCCGACTTCTTCAAGTGGTTTGCACATGCCTTCTTCTGCCGTCTTAGCCTGGTCTTGTTCTGCACGCCTGTCAGTTTCCTCGTCTTGTGAGTGTGCTGGACCTGTAGCTTCTGTGTTGCTAGTATCCATGGCTACGTTACCATCGGGAACGTCGGCATAAGCAACTACCGACCCGTCGAAACACATGTCTGGGGCGACGTCACTGCGAATTGCGGCGGCGTACGTCACGGGTAGCGTGGCCATCTGACTAGGCGGGTCTCGCTCCCCAGCCGGCAGTTGCGTCACACGCCGTTGAACACGCTGCGCGCGGACGTGTTGGGTCGAACCACAACCCGAGCAGGTTCTCGCCTGGCCATCGTAAATGATGATGGCTCTATATACACCAATCCAGAGATACGATGGGATATGCTTCAGCATGTCAATCTTAACTTGCCTGACTCCATTTAATACTGGATACTTGTGCAAGCTAGACCATTTTTCTGCGACATTGCTGATAATGGCGCCATAGTCTCCCAGTTTGTTGTTAATCTCCTCGGGCGTTATTTCAAAGGGGGGTTCAAAGATTCGAACTGTTCTTATTCCCATTCCGGCACGCGAAACCGTAACCTGCCCTATGTTTCGGTCCGAGTGTTTGAATTTTGCCCCCCCCCCCCCCCCCACATGCTTCTACAATTTGGTCGCACTTGTCAGAACTGGATAACTTAAGGAACACAGTCGGACTGACAATCGACAGGTGAATTTCTACCAATTCATCCACTTTGATCTGAAAAGTTTCTTCGATAAATGCCTCAACTTCGTAAGATTTCGGTCGGGCGTAGTTCGGGTCGAAAATCAACTTCAAAGTATCGCGTCGCGTTGTCTGTTCCATTATGTCGTTCTAGAAATGTGCTCGTGGACTATGACTAACGCAGAAAGCGCGCACTCACCACACAGCGCCGGCCGCTCGCAGCGATGATGTAAACACCACAACAGCCGCTCCGCACGTCCGCACAGCAGCTAAAATAAAATTCGGTCGTCTTTTTAATCCAGAAACTTTTCTGTCGTGAGTAATCGATCAGCATTCTTCGTATTTTAGGCTTCGCACATTGTAACCACCAAGCTATCGCAGAACTGTATAGCGGGAATCTTTTCTCGCATTCTTGCCACACATTAGTAAATGCTACGCGACATTCCTCATCTTGGAGATGTGTAATGTTGAGTTTCCATATGCCCCTCGCTCGGTAAGTCTCTTGTTTTTCCAAATTTATTGTGGTGATGTACGCGGCGTGGTCAGAAAACATAGTGGGCCAGACCTCAGACTGGAGTACATGGTTCTTAAGGTTGGACGAGACGTAAATTCTGTCTAGCCTGCTTGCTGAGTGACTGTTAAAATATGTGAAACCGGCCTGTGCGCCATGGGTATGTTCCCAGGTATCGGTTAACTGCATTTGGTGGACTATTCTTTCCAGTTCTGCGGACTTGTTGAAATTCGGTGTCTGGTCTTTCGGGCTAAGTACAGAATTAAAATCACCGGCTAGGATTATATAATATTGACGTGTACCGAATAGATGAACGATTTCCCTTCTAAAAAAATCCGCTCTAGCACGCCTGTTATTGTTGCCTGACGGTGCCTAAACGTTGATGATGCGGGCATTGTTAACAGTCACTGCAACCCCTCTGCTGTTTTCAAGTTTTGCTATTTGTGCGACACAGATGCCTTCTTTCGTGAGAATTGCGGTTCCCAGCTCTGCACCGATACCGGGGTTTATTATGGCGTTGTATCCACGTATCTTTTCTGATTTAATATCTGTTACTTCCTGTAACAGTAGTATATTAACGTCAGCTGCGTATAGAAAGTCTTGCAGATGTTGTAAATGCAGGGAGGAGCGTATCTTATTAATGTTCAATGTAGCGATTTTGTAGGCTTGTGCTGCGTTCATATTGTCCTACTCATTACCGAAGTCAATATTCGTCATACGAAGTGCTGTCAGTGGAAAATCCTTTTTCACATGTATGTTCCGGCAATGATGTATCCATCGTGTTCTGTTGATCTCTTGGGGCAGGAATCTGTTCCGATCCTCCAGTTTCATTCAATTCTTCATCTTGATTCATTTCCTCCGATTCATCAGCCCAGGTCTCTTTTTCTGCATTTCTAGTATCAGGGAAAACCTTGTCTGCATCGAAATTTGCTAGCAGCTTCAACCTCTCGTGTGACGAATGGTTTGTTGACATGGTGCATGGTGTATTTGATTTGGCTTGCAAGGGGTCAGGTGCCTGCATACTCAGAACCGGATTACTATGTTGTTCTTCATGCAGTTTGTTGCTAATCTGCTTTGCTTTTTCTCCCAATGGCGGTGCCAGTTGTTTGGCGCCCTTATGAGCTAGTCTCCTCTTTCTATGTTTCCTTGGAGGACTGACTCTTGGGGAGGTTTCATCGTTTTCCATTACCTCTTGGGTTTCTTGCGCTCGGTCCTGTTCTCTGGCAAGTGATAGGTTGGTTTCCTTGTGGTTTTCTGGAGACTGCTCATTCTGAAGGACTATAACCGGTTCAGGAGTTTGTTCTATTTGAACAGAGATATTTGGTTCTTTTTCTTGACTCTCTGGCTGTGTTGTCACCGTCGAGTCGCTAACTTCCATTATCACTTCATTGTCCCGAGCTGCATCATCCTGAGTAGCGTCCCAGTAGCGTCAGGAGCTTCACGCGTATGGAGTTGTCCAGCGGCTGCCACTACATAAGTTAAAGGCAATGTTGACATGGCTGGGGGTCTCACTGCTTCGTCCGCGGGTAGCTGGGCCACTCGGCGTTGTATACACTGCGAGCGGACATGGCCTGTACCGCCGCAAGACGCGCAGGTTCTTGGCTGCCCATCATATTTGACTATAGCCCGATAACCACAAACATTCATATACGAGGGTATGTGCTTGTGTAAATCAACTCGCAGTTGCCTGATACCACTCAAGACGGGGAACTTGTGAGCAGGAGACCACTTTTCTGCAAAATTGCTAATTATTCTCCCATAAGGAGCTATCACGGAATTGATATGCTCAGCGGTGATTTCAAATGGCAGCTCAAAGATACGGACAGTCCTTAAACCAAAGCCAGCATGCGTAACACGAACTTCACTAACATTGCCATCGTGATGTTTTAACTTAAACGTTCCGCCACTAGATTCAACAATTTTGTCACACAATTCCGTGTTTTTAAGCTTGATATACACAATGCTGCTCACAATTGAAAGGGGAATACCTATGATATCCTCAAACGAAATTTTCACGACTTCCTCTAACCATGTCTCAATTTCGAACCAATTTGGTCTCTGCCCTTTCTGGTCAAAAACAAATTTCAATGTGTCTCTTCTATTAGGCTGACCCATCTCTCCTTCTAATATGAATTCATCAAGAGTCTCAAATAACGCAGCTAACTACTGCAACAGGTGCTCGACTTACTGAGCGCAGCGCAGCAGACCGCAGCGCACAGCACAAGCCGGAGGTCCGCACACCACGGCCGCCAAAAGCCGACTGCCACTCGGCCACCTCGTCTGCTGGAACTACAGCTGTGTCTTTGGCGAGTGCTTGCGGAAAGAAGACATTTGTCGATTCGAAAACGCATTCAAAACATCGCACTGGGCCGGGGTTAACGTCTAATGCCAAGCTGCAGTGCAGCCGACCAAGCTCCCACTCGCGAATCGTTTAACGAAAGCATCCGTCCACGTCGATATCCGATCGGGGCTAAATCACCGGCCCACTTATTTACTGCAGTAGCAAGCATTCTATCGACATGCAGTGTCGTCTAATGCAAATGAGAAAGGTGCTGTGCATTCTTTTTCACGACTTACTGCAGCGAAGCGTACAGCTCGATACGCTACACTGATATTGCTTGCAGGGTTTTGACGTTCACCCTAGCCCAAGATTGTCCTGTTTGCGATGGAGCTTGGTGTTTGGGTGGCTACTAGCGACGGATGGCTGCAAAGTCAGGTCTCACCAGTAGGCCCTGCCAAATCGCTGCTGTAGATGGCGGCCCCACTTGAAACACACTGTCGGAAGGTGGCAGTTGCGCTACAGATGGATTATTATAGGCTCGCTACGTTAAAACGACTGCGACAGGTATGCACTTAAATATAAATAAGAACTCGTAGTTCGCAAATACCAACATACTCTTTGCTGGAGCCGAAATTTGATTGGTTTATAGATCTCGAAATGATGTTTAATTCGAAGGGCATACGCAATGGAATGTTGTGCGCTTTCATCTGGTAGGCAGTTTTGTCTCGTATTTCATACACACGCTATCTGCCACGTACACGCGTCGTTGTTACTACTGAGTGGCGTTTCGCACGGAGAAGGAGTGACCGCAAGCGGGTGCTTTACGTAAAATTCTTCGACGAGGATGGGATTCGAAACCACGCGTGGAGAGCTATTTTTTTTTTAATTTTTTTTTATATAGAGCTCTATCAGATATCAATTAGGATGCGTGCCAAATGTATAAAAGTATAACTTGAAATACGCAGAAAGGCACATTCAACTGAAACATAGCCATGACCAAGATTGTAACTGGGGTCGACAGCATCGTCGTCTGCAACATTTTTTTTTTTTTTTTCGTAGACCTCTTCCACTTCAGGCGTTGGCCCCTATCACCCATATCACACCCAAAATCCTATCTAACATTTAAAAAAATCTGTTGCCACCGCCACTTTCACCCTAACTTAACCTACACTCTTTTCAGTTTATTTTTTTTTTTATTTTGGTTTTTTTTTTATTTTTTTATTTTTTAAAATAATATATAAAGGAACAGAATAAATTGTCTTTCCGTGACAAACTGTCCAATACCCGTAAAACAGAAGAACACGAAATCAAGCAAGCACTTCTGATTTGTTTTCTGTTACAGCTTCTGGCAAAATTATTTTTCCTGAGACACTTTGATTGCTGTTCTACAAAAATAAATAAATAAATAAATTCCAACTTAATTACAATGAAGCAAAATTAGTATCGACTCTCTGTAATGTTGTGCATCAACCAAAAATTGCCGCTTCAGTATGGCAAAGTGTGAAGTAAGACATTTTGAAACAAAACTTTGTATTTTCGACTCGCTTTACGGTTGTGGTGCTTTTCCATTATATACTGTATGTACTCGTCTATACTCGCATGCGTATTCGTAACTGCAAAATATGCAAACTGGCCGATAATCCAAGTGTAGCTACTGTGTTTTGTTGCAGGAAAGAAATGCCATTCTGGTTGAAGTACATCATTAAATGTTATAGCAGAGTCTGTAGTTTTACTAATTATTGCGAGTTTTTTTCTAGTCCAGTTCCATATGCGGTACTGGTCTCGGCAAATGAGAATGTGTGCCAAGGTACCTACCGTATGGCAATGATCGCAGTATGGACTCTGCTTCATTTTGATATTGTGCAGCTCTTCACCTGTGGGAACCTTCTCGTTTACAATGTCATACCATTTGGATACTACTTTGGAGTGGAGGATGGGATTGTTAACGTTTTCCCAGACGTTACTCCAGTTGACCGCTGGATATTTCGCTTCCATTGGGTTTTGCCTATGGTGTCTCGTGAGGTGGTAATAGGTCCTTCTGGTGTTAAGCAGCTGTGAAGTGTCTTGAATATAGCTCATTTCCAGGTAGTAAGTCCGCACGTGATCGAGTTGAGCGCTGATTCGACCAACATCGCTTGGGGCCTTTTTGCTCGTTGGGGCTAACCTGTTGAATAACGTTTTTGTAATTGTCGGATGGGGTGTCTGCAGTATTTTGCGGATTCGGTCCATATATATGGCAGTGCATTGGTTCTTGACGTCTTTGACGCCCAAACCACCAGCGGCGCGGGTTAACACTATGGTTGGCATTGTGACTTTAAAGATGTTTCCGCTCCATATGAACCAATACGCTGCAGCTAAAAGGTTTCGTGCTGTATCCTGGGGTACTGGTAACACTGCTGCGATGTGATATATTTTGCTTAGCGCATAGCTGTTAATCAAGAGAGCTCTCTGTATCCGATTGAGCGTTCTGGTTTTGTGTTCACGGAGAGTAGCCCTGAATATATGTATTTAATTTATGGTCTCAGTTGGCTACTGTCATCTCTCTTGGGTTGGCCATTAGAATCATACCTAAGTGGTTCGTCTTCTCTGTCCTTTGTAGCCATGTTCTTTGAATTGTCTCCATATGGGGTCCGACAGGTAAAATTTTCGATTTGTGTTCATTGAGTTTGGCTCCGGAAGAAGTGACGTAAGCGTAGATTATTTGTTGAACGACTTCCATTTCTGAGTGCGTGTTAACTACTACACTGATGTCATCAGCATAAGCGTGACACACGGTTTTTGTACCCAACACCTATAGACCTTGTAACCTGTGATGTAGGGTTAACAGTAACGGTTCTACGGCGATTGCGTATAGTGCCATAGAAAGGGGGCAGCCTTGTCTCACAGATTGCTTGATCGGGACTGGTGAACTTAGCTGACCATTAATTTTGATTCGAGAGGAAGTGCCGACTATACATTTGCGTATGTTCTGAATAAAATGAGCACTGAATCCCATCCGTTGCATTACAGTTAGTAGAAAGTGGTGGCTGATGCGGTCAAAAACCTTAACGAAGTCTAAAAACATGAGGCCAACATTGCATTTACATAGCCACGACAAATATATTATGTCTCTATACTCACATAATGCAGTCGACATTGATCTCCCTGGGACAGCACTCATTTGATAAGGGCCAAGTACTTTCGGCAGTACCGCCTTCAGTCTACAGTTGATGAGGCGGGTGAAGATTTTATAGTCGGAATTGAGCAGTGTTAGAGGTCGAAAATCCTTCAGCGTAGTACTGCGTGGTTTATTGGGAATCAGGACGATCAGTCCTTCGGTAAACTGAGATGGCATCTGCACATCTCCCAATAATTCACTGCACATTTTGGTGAATTCCGGTCCTATGATGTGCCAAAAACAAGCATAAAATTCTATGGGTAGGCCATCTAAACCAGCAAATTTCTTTGTAGGCAAATCTTTGATTATGGCACATACTTCTTCCTCAGTTATGTGGGCTACAAAGTCGGCGTTGTCAGTCGGATGGACCGTGGAATGAATGTTGGATAAAAGCGGCTCACTTGCCGTCGCATCAGTCGCCGACGCGGCGTAAAACTCTGTATAATGTTGCATCACGTGGTTTTTTACTGTGACTTGTTGATCGTATTCGTTCCCCTGTTCATCACTGAGAGTGTGGATTAACTTTTGTTTACCTCTCTTGACTTCCCGGATCACGTGATATACGGACGTATTCTCCTGCGTCAGTTCAATCGGAGGACGTGATCGAACTTTTTTCCCCTCTAGTGATTGTCGTACCAACGCCGTTATTCTTGCTTTAGTGCGTTTTATTCTAGAGCTGTTTGCTACTAATCCCATGGGGTCATCATATAGTTCGCGGAGGCAAAGAAAGTGATACTCCAAGGTGCGTTTTCGCCAGTACGCTTTCATGCGACCATATCGTGCGATGCATTTTGTTATCTGTGGTTTCGCAGACTGTTGCCACCACATGATGCGTGTTGGATATCTGGATTGCGTCCGAAGACAACGCTGCCATGTATCATGGATCTCCTGTTTCAGTACTGCGTCCTCCAAAAGTGACACGTTTAGCTGCCATACGCCCCTTCCCAGGAATGTTTTTTGTTCAGAGTACTGCGCGGTTATATGAAATGTGCAGTGATCCGAGAAGTTAAGAGGCCAAATTTCGCAGTCAGTTACATTATGAATAAAACCTTTCGTTACATACAGCCTGTCTAGTCTGCTTGCCGATGTACTGGATACGTACGTGTATCCTCTGGTGTGTGGCTGAAGATGGCACCAAGCATCTATCATATCTAGTCCATTAATTAATATCAACAGCTCCTCACAAAAGTTGAAGTTTGGGACTTGATCTTCCGGACGCAATACGCAGATAAAATCTCCACCCAAAATTATGTGCAGTCGAGGATCCGTTATTAATGGGACAATTTCGTCCCGGAACAGGTTGCCCCTTGCTCTTTTTCCGCTGGATCCAGAGGGAGCATATATATTAACAAGAAGCAGATCATATATTTGTGCAGTGATGCCTCGTCATATTCAAGTATTGCTTTTGCAGTACATGGTACGCCGTGTTTGAACAATATACCCGTTCCACATTCATTGCCTATGTTTAAGATCGCCTCATATCCGTACACATCCGCTATTTTGGACGTAACTACCTCTTGTAACATCGCTATGTCAATGTCGGCGGCATATAAGTAGTCCTTCACAGATTGTAACTTTACTTCCGAAACTATTCTGTTTACATTGAGCGTGGCGATTTTATACGCCTGCGTCATTCGGTAGTCCAACTGAGCGCATTCAATGTCGTCAGACCATGCTGTCCCCCTATCAGGTCCACAGCAGTCAACAGTGTCCATTGGTTCTACAACTGGAGGGGCGAGGTTCGTCTATACATCCTCATTCGGGTTGGGGATGTCTGGTTTTCCTATGTCTGCCACCCCTTGCTTTCCGCTTCGATCTGTTTTAAGGATTTTTTTGGTACGGGAGAGTTTTTTTCCAGTTCTTGAATCTCTTCAGGGCTCTGTTTTCGTGTTTGCTGTTTAGGTTTCACCGGCTGCTGTCTGATGTTGTCTTCCTCAGCTTTCTTCATATCTTCTAAGCGGGTGGTGTTTCGAGCCAAATTGTCGACCGTGCTTTTGGTGGATGATGGTGTCAATAGAGAATTCGGTTCACTATGAGGTTGCTCATTCCGGGATGGTTCTTGCATGTCATTCTCAACGGCGGAGGAATCGGAGAATTTGCTGTGGCTCCCAATATCTTTCAGTGTCTGTTGTGTTGAAACCGTTACAGGTGTCACGATTTCCTTAGGTTCGGATGGTCTAGCTTCTGTTGTGTCAGTAGTGGCCATCTGGGCTTCTTCTCGGGGTGGATGGTTCTCCGTGTTCACGTTAGGGTTTGGGGTCAGGACTTGGCCGCGGGCAGCCGTAGCGTAAGTCGCTGGCAGCGCAGTCATAGCCGGCGGTCGCGGCGCCTCGCCAGCCGGCAGCTGCGCCACTCGCCGCTGTAAACACTCCGCGCGGACGTGTCCGGGAGAGTTGCACGGCGCGCAAGTCCTCGGCTGGCCGTCGTATATAACGATACCTAGGTATCCACACACGCTGATGTATGACGGTACATGCTTGTGCAAATCGACCTTTCATTGTCTCACTCCGTTGAGAACTTGGAATTTGCGTGCGTTGGACCACCGTTTCGCAACATTGCTGAGAACTATACACTACGACGCTATCACTGCGTTTATTTGTTCCGCCGGTACTTCGAATATCCTGATCGTTCGTACTCCAAACCCTGCATGTGTTACGGAGACTTCGGCTACGTTTCCATCGCAATGTTTAAACATCATAATTCCTCCGCAAGACTCAACTATTTTGTCACATAAGTTTGCATTCTTCAATTTCACAAATACAACACTGCTCACTATCGAAATATGCATTCCAATGACATCCTCTGAATCAACTTTCACTTCATGTTCCAACTAATCTTCGATTTCGTATAGTTTAGGTCGGGCGTAATTACGATCAAACTAGAATTTCAAAGTATCTTGTCTGTTCAAGTGGGCCATCACGAATTCATACACTCCTGGAAATGGAAAAAAGAACACATTGACACCGGTGTGTCAGACCCACCATACTTGCTCCGGACACTGCGAGAGGGCTCTACAAGCAATGACCACACGCACGGCACAGCGGACACACCAGGAACCGCGGTGTTGGCCGTCGAATGGCACTAGCTGCGCAGCATTTGTGCACCGCCGCCGTCAGTGTCAGCCAGTTTGCCGTGGCATACGGAGCTCCATCGCAGTCTTTAACACTGGTAGCATGCCGCGACAACGTGGACGTGAACCGTATGTGCAGTTGACGGACTTTGAGCGAGGGCGTATAGTGGGCATGCGGGAGGCCGGTTGGACGTACCGCCGAATTGCTCAACACGTGGGGCGTGAGGTCTCCACAGTACATCGATGTTGTCGCCAGTGGTCGGCGGAAGGTGCACGTGCCCGTCGACCTGGGACCGGACCGCAGCGACGCACGGATGCACGCCAAGACCGTAGGATCCTACGCAGTGCCGTAGGGGACCGCACCGCCACTTCCCAGCAAATTAGGGACACTGTTGCTCCTGGGGTATCGGCGAGGACCATTCGCAACCGTCTCCATGAAGCTGGGATCTGTCCCCCATTGAGCATGTTTGGGACTGGATGAAGCGTCGTCTCACGCGGTCTGCACGTCCAGCACGAACGCTGGTCCAACTGAGGCGCCAGGTGGAAATGGCATGGCAAGCCGTTCCACAGGACTACATCCAGCATCTCTTCGATCGTCTCCATGGGAGAATAGCAGCCTGCATTGCTGCGAAAGGTGGATATACACTGTACTAGTGCCGACATTGTGCATGCTCTGTTGCCTGTGTCTATGTGCCTGTGGTTCTGTCAGTGTGATCATGTGATGTATCTGACCCCAGGAATGTGTCAATAAAGTTTCCCCTTCCTGGGACAATGAATTCACGGTGTTCTTATTTCAATTTCCAGGAGTGTATTTCAAATTTCAATATGCGTAGACTTTCCGCAACGATGCAAGAAGCACTGCGACTTACCACGCCTAAGCACAGCAGACCGCGGCGCACGAAACTCAGCACACGTGCGCACAGCACGGCTGACGCGGCGAGACTTTGGATTAGCATTCCAACGCCTTAACCACTCGGCCACCTCGTGTGCTGGAACTACAACTGTTTCTTTGGCGAGTGCTTGCGGAAAGAAGACATTTGTCGATTCCAAAACGCATTCAAAACATCGTACTGGGCCGGTGTTAACGTCTAATGCCCTGCTGCAGTGCAACCGACCAAGCTCCCACTCGCGAATCATTTAATGAGAGCATCCGTCAACGTCGATATCCGATCGGGGCAAAATCACCGGCCCACTTATTTACTGCAGGAATAAGCATTGTATCGACATGCAGTGTCGTCTAATGCAATTGAGAACTGTCCTGTGCATTTTTTTCTACAGCTTACTGCAACGAAACGTACATCTCGATACACTACACTGATACTGCTTTCAAGGTTTTGACGTTCCTCCTAGCCGAAGATTGTCGTGCTGTCTGCGATGGAGCTTGGTGTTTGGGCGGCCACTAGCGACGGATGTCTGCAAAGTGAAGTCTCTCCAGTAGGCCCTGCCAAATCGCGTCTGTGTATGGCGGCCCGACGCAAAAACAGATGTGTTATTATAGGCTCGATACGTTAAAATGACTGCGACAGGTATACACTTAATTATAAATAAGAACTCGTCGTTCTCAAATACCAACATACTCTTCGCTGGAGCCGAAATTTGATTGGTTTATAGATCTCGAAATGATGTTTAAGTCGAAGGGCATACGCTATGGAATGTTGTGCGCTTTCATCTGGTAGGCAGGTTTGTCTCGTATTTCATACACACGCTATCTGCCACGTACACGCTTCGTTGTTACTCCTGAGTGGCGTTTCGCATGGAGAAGGAGTGACCGCAAACGGGTGCTTTACGTAAAATTCTTCGACGAGTATGGGATTCGAACCCACGCGTGCGGAGCACATTGAATTAGGAGTCCAACGGCTTAACCACATTTTTTTCCAAACTTGGCAGGGCTCGTACGGGATATGAGCCCGGGACCTCCTGCACCCAAAGCAGGAATCATACCCCGTTTTTATTTCCCGACCCCGTTTATTTATTTTTTATTCATTTTTTAACTTTTTTGGAATTTTTTTATTTATTTTGCTTATCCATTTGTGTTCTTTAAACTAATTTTCCAACTTTTGTTTTTGTTTTTTTTTTCCTTAATCCGTTATTTGTTTGTTCGTTGTAGTTTGTTTGTTCGTTTGTTTTCTATCCATCTTCTTTGTTCGTTTTCTTTTTTCTGTTTTGCATTTTTTTATTCAAAATGCACCAAATTATATATTCGTCGAAAGAACTGCTCCTGGGAAGGATATATTCTTGAAACTCAAACGTGGCCATATTCATAATCTCCATGAGACAAGTGAAAGTCGTTGCAGTGAGTATAACCTTCGACTGTAGTACAGGAAAGACGAATTGTTGTAACAGATGATCATGTTATCCATGTCCTATGGCATCTCAAGGACGACGTGAAGAAAATTTTGAAATGTTGACTGATACCGGTGCGCATATTGGTTGGTTGTGCGCCAGTGTTGGTTTGAGAGGTATATTTGAAAATCTAAGACATTAGGGGCACTGTCGGACAGAATATAGTTGATAAAATGTCTCACGAGCCATAGGTAACTGTTATGTTTAGCAGCCGGGAAGAGTCGGAAATCCGGGCGCAGAATGTCGTGGATCTGAATCGCATGAGGCGCAGTCCGGTTGAGCACAGCGAGTTTTTTGCGCGTCCAATTCTAGACGTGCACTTGGTCCTTGCAGACAAACAGATGTGCAATAGTCGCAACCATGTGGCACAAGTCGCAGTAGGGACTCGGTGTAAGATTAATCCTGTGCCGCTTTTCTTGCGTCGGAACAGTTTCAGTGTCCACGTCATACCATTTGGAGCGAACATCTGTCGGAACCGTCGGATTATGGATGTTAGTCCAAACGAGGGACCAATTGCAAGCCGGATACTTCTTTTCCAAGGTGCCGGGCAGTGACGGCCAAAGTAAGTGGCGGTACAGTTGAACTGTCGGCTTCTTGAAAAGCTCGTCGTCGAGATGCCTACTTTCAAGATAATACAGTGCTATATGCTGAAAGTGCGGGCTGACGTGGCCAAAGTCCACAGGTGGAGACAAGTTGAGAGGGCGGGACAGCTGATAGAGCCACTTCGTGATGGTGTCCTCGCTGGCGGTGAGTATCCGCCATGAGCATTTCAGATACATAGCCAGGGCGTGAATGCCAGGGTTTTTCAAGCCAAGGCCTCCCATATCGCATGGCAATGCTGTCGTGGTGAAGGAAACCTTAAAAATATTGAGCTTTCAGACGTACCAGGCGGCGGCCGCTAGAAGTGATCTTGCTACTGTGGTTGGCATGGGTAGGACGGCGGCAACGAATTGTAATTTGGAGAGGGCATAAGAATTGACGAAAAAGGCTCGCTGCAAACGATCGAGGTGTCGCATGTTCTGGTCGCGCAGGAGTGCTTTTATCGCCTGAATTTTGGGTATCCAATTTTTGTGAGACGAGTCCAGAGGCCGGGCCGTCACGTAGAGACCAAGGTGTTTTCTAGTCTGTACACAGGGCAGCCAAGCGTCGCCTGTGAGCGGTCGTTCCTGACCAAGCGTTAAGGCGGCGGATTTAGTGACGTTTAACATTGCACCACTATCTCTTTGGAATTCCTCAAGAATGAGCTTCGCTGCGGTGACATCGCGAACATCGTTAAGAAGCACGCTGACATCGTCGGCGTATGCTTGGACCACAGACTTGACACCATAAAACTGGAATCCAGGTAGACTATGATGTAGGCGGCGCAACAAGGGTTCCATGAGGATCGCATAGAGCGTCGCTGAGAGAGGGCAGCCTTGCTTGATACCCCGTGAGAGCTTGACGTACTCCGTCAATGTATTATTGATCAGGAACCGTGTACGTGTGCCACTGATACAGTTGTTGATGAGGTGGATAAAATTAAGACTGAAGCCCATCGTTTCCATCACGCTGCTGGGATAGAGATAGTCAGCTCGATCGTAAGCCTTGTCAAAGTCAAGGAATGCTATGGCCATGGGAGTGCGGGTGACCCAGGTGAGGGAGACGAGATCCCGATACAGCGCCAAAATGGTGGACAGTGACCGACTACGGATCGTACTCATTTGGTATGGTCCCAGAAGATCGGGTAACAGCTGCCGTAATCGGGCATTGAGGGCGCGCGTCAGAAGTTTAAAGTCTGCATTGAGCAAGGTAATGAGCCGCAGATCTTTGGTGGTGGTCGGCGTCGGCGTCTTAGGTATTAAAACAGTCAGCCCCTCTGTGAAGGCTGGGGCAGAGCAATCCCACGTAGTAGTTCATTGCACATCTCCGTGAGTCCGTCCTCTAATATAGGCCAATATTTGACGTAAAACTCGACAGAGAGCCCGTCAGTGCCCGGAGATTTATTTCGTTGTGCAGCAAGCAGGGCATCCTTTAGTTCTTCGTTGGTAAAGGGAGCGAGCAAGTCCCGATTGTGGTCGTCGGTAATGCGGTACGGTGGGTGTTCAGAGTGATACCATTCTCGCACTTTCTCATGTGGTACACCCGCACGGGTGTAAAGTGCGGCAAAGTGGTTGGCAACATGGTTTTTGATGTCTCGGTGTTGGGTATAACAAGCACCGTCGGCATCCTGCAACTTATGAATAAGTTTCCTGAGCGCCGCATGTAACTGTTGGACGATATGGTAGACAGACGTCTGCTGTTGCGGCAAGTTGGTGAAGTCACGTGCACGAATCTGGTGGCCGACAGCGGTCCGTCCCATCAAGGATGTAATTTTCGCTTGGAGTCTGTGTACGTGCGTGATGTTGTTAGGCACCTGATGATAATCCGGTACAATTCTCGCAGGACGCAGAAATAGAATTCAGTGATTTCCTTCTCACCGCGCGCCCGAATCCTGGCGTGGTGTTTGAGGCAAGTAATGAGTTTCGCCTTTGCATAAAGCGTCCACCAATCAATCCACGTGGGGTACGTGGGCCTGCGTGATGTTACGGAATGCCAAACTGACCGGATCTCACGCTCTAAAGTGGCGTCTTGTAAAAGGCGACAGTTGAGTTGCCATCGTCCGAAGCCTCTGTAAACTTTCTGCGGTGAGTGATTAAAGACGGTGTGGTAAGCGATATGGTCACTGAAATTAACAGGCCAATATTCGCAAGTTCCAACGTCGGCTAAAAGACCGCGGTGCACATACATTGCATGGGGGCTTAATTACAAAAAAAAAGAATGCAAATAATATTTTAAATTTTTGATTTTAGTAGCTGTCTGTCCGATTATGTAGTCTCGTAAACGGTTGGCCCTGACTAGTTTTAGTACGCAATCTGACTGCATAGAACAACAACAAAGAATGAAATCAAAGTTTCCGTTAATACAATCAATTAATTAAGTCCCCAGCAACTATAAAACCTACGAACCCAACAAAGCACAAGTATAACTGTTCTGTGTGTGGAAGCGTGATTCAACGTACGCATCTGGCACGGTTCTTCTTCAATAAGACAAGAAATTTCAAATACCATTTATACTGAAGTGATAAAAAAATTAGAAATACTATAATTGCGCAAGAAAACCAGAATTACACTCTAATACAAGAACACAAGCCAGATGCTTTGTTGACTGAACCTGTAATGACGCATTATTCAAGACATTGAAATAATGAGAAAAAAACCGAGTTTTGTTACCTTCATATATATTGACGAAAAGCACTCTAATCATTACAACATCTCCATTAGAACATCTGCTATCTAGCCCATCAAATAACTGCATAAAACATGGAACAAGCACTCACTACTACGACATCTCGACAAGAACTTTTCACTACCACATCTCAGCAAGCACTCCCTACTACGAGTTCTCGACAAGCTCTGCACTCTGCTACTTCTCAATAATCACTGCCAGTGGAGGCGGCGAAACGAAACTCTCTGGCGCGACCTCTGGCGCTGTGGCTCAGTGTAGCCACCTTTCAATGGAAACAGGTAAGATCTTTATCCCTTCAGCAGTCGTCCGCTTCGGAGGTCGAATAAGTCTAGACGTCGCCGTCCGTGGACGCTGGATTGCGCCGAGGCGTAAGCAGTCTATCACCAGTGGCCATTGGTTCTTCACGCTTGGGATTGCCGGCCATAACTTCAGTATCATCCGCCCAATTAACGACAGACACAGCCGTAGTCGCGCTGCTGTGGCGGTTCCGGAACCCGATAGCGGGCCGTCAGCCTGCTCATCTGACACTTGGGCCGTCCGCGGTGGTGCACAAGTCTCTGCCCTTCCAGTGTCAAGGTTGGAGACATTATCGTCAATATTCATAGGTGAGGCCAACGACGGAAGACAATCGTCGTTCCCCGAAGTGTCATCGCAGATCATGCAGCCTGCTTGTTTGACCTTTTCACGCAAGGGGGGCGCCGATTGGGCTGCCTCAGGACGAGCGATCCGACGTTTCTTGTGCTTTTTCGGGGAGGACCTACCGACGGAGGCTTCCGCATTCTCTAAAGGAAGAGGAAGAGTCCCTGTCTCGTGCTGTCTGTCAGTGGCGGTAGTAGCCGCCTCCACATCGTCAACCCTGGCTTCCTCACGTAAGGCGTCACGGGGCACCGCGGCCAGTAAGCCAGCGACCGGCAAAGCTTCCTGAGTGGTAGATATTTCCATAGGTACATCTCCGTCATTCTTAATATCGGCCACACTAAGTCCCACGTCCGCAGCCGACGCCGTGGGTGTATTTGCACGGACCGCCGCTACATAAGTAGTCGGTAATATTGTCGGTTGCGGGGGAGCGTCTAGTTCACACGCAGGCAGCTGCGTTACACGTCGTTGGATGCACTGTGCTCGGACGTGTCCCGTGGAATTACTGCCTGAACACGTACGGGGCTCATACATGATTATCGCCATATATCCACAAATCGTTAGGTAGGATGGAATATGCCGTTGCAATTCTATCTTAATTTGCCGCACACCATTCAACACAGGGTACTTATGGAACGAGGCCCACTTTTCGGCAATGTTACTGTCAATTTTGCCGTAGGACTTAATAGAAGCATTGATTTGTTCAGCCGTGATTTCAAAAGGCAACTCGAAAATCCTGACGGTGCGAATACCAAGACCAGCGTGGACAACAGTCACCTCACCCTCATTCCCGTCACTGTGTCGAAATTTATAGGTACCGCAAAATGACTCGATGATTTTATCGCACAATTCTGGGTCACGCAATTTGATATAAACTGTGCTACTAACAATAGACAAATGGATACCAATGATATCGGTGGGAGGTAATTTTACGTCTCCATCGAGAAATCGTTCGACTTCGTAATATTTCGGTCGAGGAAAACTGCCATCAAACATAAACTTCAAAGTATCTTTCATCTCTGGGTGATCCATTTTAGGCTCTATTCGTCAACAACAAGAAGATGTTATACGCGCCGCAACGGCCCCCGACTCACCACGTGCCGCACCGCAGGCCGCAGCTGAGCACATAAACAACGCTCCAGGCACGTCCGACCTGCACGACGGCCGCGCCTCGACTGCCCCTCGGCCACCTGCTGCTCTCATCTGTTGCTTTCCCCTCTTTGGGGAAGTGTGAGGGGGAGTCTGTAGCCTTTCGGCTTTTACTCCCCTGTGAACTTGTGTGTGTGATGTTTCTATAGTTTTTGGTGTCTGTGATTTCTGATGATTGTTGTGAGTGTGTCTGATACTTGCCTGAGGTAGGCGAGAAGTTTGGTGTTATATGGGAAGGAACAGGATGATGGATTGGGTGTTGGGATTTCCTCTGCGACTTAGTCGTCGAAGATCGTCATAGGGCGCTTGTGCTTATCGCGGGACATATCATACCGACCTAGGGAGTGGATGAGGGCGTTTCCCGACCTGGAAGTACCTTCATAGAAGGCCCTTGCCAGGTCTTGAAAACGCTCTCTCAGGAGTGGGATTTCCGCAGCGGCATGCAAATCGTCGATAGGGAATCCGAGGGGTAAACGCAGTGCCCTCGTGAGGGCGCGGTTCTGCAGCCTCTGGAGTTTGTCCAGGTGCTGCTTCGCCGCGTATCCCCAGACAGGACACGCGTATTCCATGACAGGCCGGATCAGGGCCTGGTATACGTTCACTCCTACTGAGCAGGAAAGGGAGCTGGATGAGTTGAGGATTGGGTACAGGACGGACATTCTGGCGCAGACCTTCCTATGGACCCCATCTATGTGGGGTTTCCACGTAAGACGGGAGTCCAAGGTTACGCCAAGATACTTGGCGGTTCTGCGCCAGGGGAGTTGGGTTCCGTTTAGGTGAAGGTGGAGGGGGGGGGGGGGGGGGCGTTGAGGAGGTTCGCGCCTTCCGAGCTTACGGGTGATCAGCATCGCCTGCGTCTTTTCAGAATTGATGGTGATTCGCCAGCGACGGGCTCAAGTTTCTGTGTCATCTAAAACCCTTTGTAGCCTACGGATGACCAGGTCCTTGTTCGCGTTTCTCGTGTAGAAGGCTGTATCGTCAGTTGGAGTGTCCGCAGTGTACAAACTGTACAATACGGGCCCCAGGACCGATCCCTGTGGCACCCCAGCACGAATACGCCTCTTGGTGGAGGTAGCAGTTTCTACTTTGACGGAGAAAGTCCTATTCGTGAGATAGCTCTTGATCAGCTGAACTATGCTCCCGGGAAACCCTTGTGTGTATAACTTGTAGAGTAGCCCTCTATGCCATACTGAATCAAAGGCTTTGGCTACGTCTAGTAGCACTATCCCGCAATAGCCTCTGTGGTTGAAGCCCTCTGTGGCTGCTTCAACCATTCTCATGACCTGTTGTGGGGCAGAGTGGTTCTGTCGGAAGCCAAATTGGAAATCCGGCAGAATTTGCTCTCTGGTAATATGTTCTTGTATGGGTCTTAGCAGGAGGCGCTCATAGATCTTGCTGAGAGTTGGCAAGAGGCTAATCGGCCTGTAGTGCTGCGGGAATAGAGGGTCTTTCCCTGGTTTGTGTATCGCGACCACTTCCGCATGTTTCCAGCAAGCTGGGAAAACACGGGATCGAGTAATCTCGTTGAGGACGTTCGCGAGGTGTGTGATCGCTGTGGGTGGGAGTTTTTTGACTAACTGGTTTGTGACACTGTCGTGCCCTGGCGCCTTTTTTGTAGGGAGGGACCTGATTACTCTTGCCACGTCCTCGGGGGCAAAAAGTATGGGTTCGTCCTCTGGGTCGTCCTCGCATTGAGGAAGACGGCCAGTTGACGACTGACTACCTCTTCATGCTCTTCATCCTGGGGTTCTGCCGCTTGGAACTGCTTCTCGAAGGAGTCGACGAGGGCGTTGGCCTTTCCAGCATGGCTGTAGACCAGTCCCCGCTCGCCATGCAGTGGCGGCATCCTAGCGCGTCGTTTTGTAAACTGTTTTGTCGCTTGCCATAGTGTATGATCGTCTACTTTGAGGGCTGTGAGGCGGTTTTGCCATTGCTGGTTTCTGTGCTCATTGAGCGCTACCTTCAGTTCTCTCTGTAGACGATTGAGCAGCCTCCTGGTGGCCTGATTTCTGGTGATCTTCCACTCTTTTGCTACTCTGTACTTATGTCAAATTTGAGCTAGCAAGTGTTCCGGGAGCTGTATTTGCGGCGGTGGGCCATCCCTTTGTGGGGGGGTGGCTTCTTCCGCTGCCTGCAAGATGGTGCCTGTTAGGTCTTGTAGCGCTTGTTCTACTGTTTCGGCAGTAGGTGGCGGAGCGCGAGCGATATCAGAGGCGACAGTTTCTTGGTATCGCTCCCAATCTGTACGTTTGTACGACGTCTGGTACCGTGGGAGTGCTACCCATTCTCCCACATCGACCTCCAGAATCACTGGGTTGTGGTCGGAGGACATTCTGTTGATTGTCCTTGCGGTCACAAACCCTGCGATCCTCCTAGTGAGAGCTATATCTATCACGTCGGGCCTGCCTCCATTTTTTGGAAAATGTGTGGGCTCGACTGGACCCCATGTTTCGAAGTGGTGGGTGCGAGCGCTAGTTGTTGCAGTTTGGCGCCTGTTCTGGAGGCTACTCTAGAATTCCAATCAGGATGTTTGGCATTGAAGTCTCCCCCTATTATGAGTTTGCCTTCAATTTGCCCTAGAGCAGCTATGTCTCCCTCATCTATCTGGTCATGTGGGGGTCGGTAGACTGCAACAATTGTTAGGGGTCCAGTGGCAGTGGTTACTTCCACCGCCACTGCTTCGATTTTGTTGGTAGCTGGTAAGAATACCTGGTGGCCTTGGGTTGGCCTGTCTTTACGGTAGCTAACGTAGTTGGGAACTGTCGCTTTTACTCCCGGTTTTAGGTGGGTTTCCCCCATCATGCATATGTCGATGGAGAACTCCTTCATGAGTTCTCGGAACTCGACCTCTTGATTAACAATGCCATCTGCGTTAAAGACGCACATTGTCAGGCCTTGAATATACGGTCGTCTATTCATGATGGTGTTTTGATGCTACTGAGGAAGTCGCTGAGGGGAGCGACTGTTGGACTGTTGCCTGAAGGGTGAAACACGTATGTAACGCAGCAGCGATGGCGAGGCATTGCAGCATCGCTGACCAGAGAGTATGCGCTTGACCGCGCGAGTGTTGCGAGCAGTTCGCTAGTTGTCGCTATGCAGAGCAGTACTCTGTCTGTAGTCGTGGCAGTCTGTAGCTCGATTTAGTTACGAGCAGTTCGCGAGTAGTAGTCGTGCAGTGCAGTAGTAGTCGTCATGTAGAGCAGTTCATTCGAGTAGAGATGTGTGTGTAAGGAGGCGGGAAGCGTCGACATGGCATTCTGGTCAAGAGGCTAAATGAGGTATATTCTTAATTAAGGTAATCAATAGATAATGTAAAGTTTATTAATTGTAATTAATTTCCAACAAATGCCCCAATAATAATTTTTATTTCAAAAGCATTTTTTTTTTCAAAAATTTTATTGTTTATTGAACTAAAGATTTCGTTGCACTTCCCATTTCACTCCACTTTTTTAAAGAAAATTTTCAGTAAAATCACAAAAAAAAGGAATATTATTATTTGCAATGCAGTTCCTCCAAGCCGTGCGCACGAAAAAGAGCAGAAATTTGACATCCAGTTATTCTGAGGTAAGACTTTAATTCTGATTGTTTTGCACAGGGCCAAAGACCGATGTTTCGGTTTAATTGAATTTTCTTATCACTGAATTGACCTTAATTTTTTTTGAAGAACTTATATTTGAGTCAGATTGCGAATTTCACATTTTTGTTGCCATTGTCAGTACATTTCATTGTGGGCAGGTTACGCTTAGCGCAATGTCCATTAGGATTTCTAAATAATATTGTCTTTTCATTTAAAATTACGGTGGGGAGGTTACACTCGGCTCCCATTTGTATTAAGTATTGTCATTTTCTTTAAAATTTCGGTGGGGAGGTTACACTTGGCGACACCCAGTCCAGGATCGTATTTCGTTGAGAATCTTTTGAAAAACAGTCAGATATCTGCTCTTATTTGCTTAGATATAATTAGGATTTGGCGCTACGCTTTTATTAACTTGTGACTTTCTTCCTACAGGTCAACGGCAATTCGTTGCTCTGTTGTTTTTGTGTGTTGTTTTTGCATTTGTGCTTATTTATTTTGAGAATAATTGTGACTACTGTAAAAATGCCGCGAAAGACTGTGAATAGTGTATCGCGAAGTATTATGAACGAAATTACCAACTTAAACAACGTGACTGATAGTAATTGTGACACGCAGTGTAATGATGTCAATCCTGCGTTCACTAACAATCAGTGTATTCCAACCACTAATGATGACTTTTGTCTTAATGATGAACAAACGAACTCGATTGTGTCTTGTGTTGATTTGACGACAATTGATGACGCGGGACGCTCCATTGTAATGAGCGCTACCCAGCTTAACACAACCGGTTTGGAAAATTTAAGTAACATACAAACAAATTTTTCGAATGAAAATGGTCAGTGTAGTGAAAGTACGACGGATTTATTTAATTCCGAAATAGGGTCTGACAGTGTATGTTTAACTGGCAAACCTTTTTGTAAACTACAGAATGACCAAATGGTCACGCAAAACGAGACAATTCCAGATCGACCATTGAATAGCACAGAGAATAGAAATGCTAATTGTGAATCGGATCGAATTATGGCATTTTTGCGGCAAAATTTCAAACAGTTTAATGAAAATTTTAATAAAATTGATGAAAATTTCAAAGAACAGAACGAAAAACTAGACAGACTTAGTGAACAGTACAAACAGCGGAAGGAAATGATGAATAATTATTTCGAACAACTTAATGAAAGTGTCGACAACCATTACAAACAACTTAGCGAAACAATTAATGAAAGTTTCAAACTGACGAACGAAAAACAAGACAACCTTAACGAACGGAGCAGACAAGTTAGTGAACAGAATACAGCTATTACCGTGCAATGTCGGGACAATAAAGTACAATTACGTGTAGATACTAAGACTTGTGCTAATAACAGTAATGAAGAAGTTGGCACTGTTGCACAAGAATTAAGTAGCACACGTGTAGACACAACAGAATCACATAAAGACGGGATTAATGCAGTCACCAAACAATGCCGTAAAAACGCAGTACAGATACGCGACGAGTTTAATTTGAAGTCATTGGAAGTTTCACACACTCCGAATACGGAAGTCAATAATAAAAGTGAACGACAGAACAACCAAAATGTCGAAAGTGTTACAGTAACAGAATTAAAAACTATTTCAGTCACCAATAACACATCACAACAGACGCCACTTTATGAACATTTGTCAGACTTACGCAGCGTGTATAATGTGAGCAATTTACAGCAACTACGCGACTTAAAATCCGAAAAGCCACGCGACTTAAAATCTGAAAAGCTACGTAACTTGAAGTACGAAATGACACAGACAAACAAATTCACACACAAACCTGAACGTGTTATCAAATTCAGTGACGAGAACGTTGATTATAAGGAATTTGCATTTGTGAGAAAATGTAAGGAATTTAATAATGGCAGAACACAGATACATGATTTGCATTGTATACGACAATTTATTCTTGTACTTTCACCGCTATTGCCGGTAATGCAGAAGCTAGCTTTGAACCAGATGCGACAATTTATTTTTGTACACTCCTGGAAATGGAAAAAAGAACACATTGACACCGGTGTGTCAGACCCACCATACTTGCTCCGGACACTGCGAGAGGGCTGTACAAGCAATGATCATACGCACGGCACAGCGGACACACCAGGAACCGCGGTGTTGGCCGTCGAATGGCGCTAGCTGCGCAGCATTTGTGCACCGCCGCCGTCAGTGTCAGCCAGTTTGCCGTGGCATACGGAGCTCCATCGCAGTCTTTAACACTGGTAGCATGCCGCGACAGCGTGGACGTGAACCGTATGTGCAGTTGACGGACTTTGAGCGAGGGCGTATAGTGGGCATGCGGGAGGCCGGGTGGACGTACCGCCGAATTGCTCAACACGTGGGGCGTGAGGTCTCCACAGGACATCATGTTGTCGCCAGTGGTCGGCGGAAGGTGCACGTGCCCGTCGACCTGGGACCGGACCGCAGCGACGCACGGATGCACGCCAAGACCGTAGGATCCTACGCAGTGCCGTAGGGGACCGTTCGCAACCGTCTCCATGAAGCTGGGCTACGGTCCCGCACACCGTTAGGCCGTCTTCCGCTCACGCCCCAACATCGTGCAGCCCGCCTCCAGTGGTGTCGCGACAGGCGTGAATGGAGGGACGAATGGAGACGTGTCGTCTTCAACGATGAGAGTCGCTTCTGCCTTGGTGCCAATGATGGTCGTATGCGTGTTTGGCGCCGTGCAGTTGAGCGCCACAATCAGGACTGCATACGACCGAGGCACGCAGGGCCAACACCCGGCATCATGGTGTGGGGAGCGATCTCCTACACTGGCCGTACACCACTGGTGATCGTCGAGGGGACACTGAATAGTGCACGGTACATCCAAACCGTCATCGAACCCATCGTTCTACCATTCCTAGACCGGCAAGGGAACTTGCTGTTCCAACAGGACAATGCACGTCCGCATGTATCCCGTGCCACCCAACGTGCTCTAGAAGGTGTAATTCAACTACCCTGGCCAGCAAGATCTCCAGATCTGTCCCCCATTGAGCCTGTTTGGGACTGGATGAAGCGTCGTCTCACGCGGTCTGCACGTCCAGCACGAACGCTGGTCCAACTGAGGCGCCAGGTGGAAATGGCATGGCAAGCCGTTCCACAGGACTAAATCCAGCATCTCTACGACAGTCTCCATGGGAGAATAGCAGCCTGCATTGCTGCGAAAGGTGGATATACACTGTACTAGTGCCGAGATTGTGCATGCTCTGTTGCCTGTGTCTATGTGCCTGTGGTTCTGTCAGTGTGATCATGTGATGTATCTGACCCCAGAAATGTGTCAATAAAGTTTCCCCTTCCTGGGACAATGAATCCACGGTGTTCTTATTTCAATTTCCAGGAGTGTATTTACAACAGCATTGCCTATAATGAAGAAACTAGAATTAGCATGCAGACAGCAATTTATTTCTGAATTTGTACCGCCATTGCCTATAACACAAAAGCTAAAATTTATTTGCAGTGCGTAATAGACCTCAGGGGATTCATTACGCTTTAATGAATATGTGCCGTAGCGAGCATAGGGCCCCGAGCTGTAGTAGAGCTGTTTCATCTTTAGTTTTCTGCACTGCTGCCTTTTCTTCTACTATCCTTTATATCTATCAAAACTGCTCTTTAACTATTGCTCTTTGTAGTATTAAGAAACGTATGTAATGAAAACCGGATATGACAAATATTTTACCGAATGTGACAATTTTATTAAGTACTGCCGTAATGACAACTACGGCCGTAACTTTATTAACAGATAAAATCGTAATCATCAGTATGTACAAAATTCTCGGCAGTCGCAACCACATTTTGGTAACAATAGACCTTTTCACCACAACAGCATGAAAGTCAGCCGCTTAGCATACGTAACCAACAATGTAGTCTACAAGGTCAACCAAACTTTAATGTTTCGCCGCGTGCACGTATAGTCCCAGCCCCAACAAATAGTAACGCATGGCAGCAAAGAAATAACCACGTACAGACAACACACTATTTCAACTCGTATCGCAATGCGCCGTATAGAAATTACTATCATGACAGACGTAAAAATAACGAGCACAATTTTCAGCGTACATTTAATAACAGTCGATCTTATGAGCAGCAACAACATCAGCAACAACAAATAATCATGAATGAAACAGACAATAGGTGTCATCCATAGCGTAACACGTCAGTAAGAAATAACAGAACAGTTCATATAGTGGATATGCCACAACATTCTCCCGTAAATAATAACACGTACGATAGATTTTAACCAGATACAGCACAGATTGCATATTACAGTAACGCAAACATTACTTTTGACACGCAGAATTTTGTTCACGAGAATGTTATTTGAAACATGCTTTGTTGAATGCTCCACTTTTATCGCACCCAGATCTTACCAGAAATTTTTCCATTGCCACTGACAGTTCCAACACCGCTTTAGGCGTACACATTTTCCAGGAAATAGAAGAAGATGGCTCTATAGTAATTAAAAACATCGCATTTGCAAGCAGCATTCTGTCACCTGCTGAGCGAAATTATTCCGTTACAGAACTGGAAACATTATGTGTTGTATGGGCTTTTACGAAATTTCGGCACTTTCTTTATGGCAGACATACCACTGTTTACACAGACCACAGAGCGATACAATTTTTGCTTTCAGCTAAATTCACTCACGACAGATTAAGTAGATGGAAACTTTATTTACAAGAATTTAATTTTACAATAGTTCATATTCCCGGCACACAAAATGTTATAGCAGACGCACTATCGCGTTCTCTGAGCAACAATCAGCAAGACGTAGCAACCAACTTCTGCAAAACAAATTTCAGTGTCATGTACATTCAGCAAGTTGCATTTGAAAACTTTATTTCATCGTCATTACAGGACATAGCACAAGAACAAAACAAAGACAATGTGTGGAAAGAAATTAAACACCTTTGGCAAGATAGGAAAAATGTTACGATTAGGAACCACTACACTGTACGCAATGACATTCTGTTTCGCCGCTCTCATCCTGACAGCAACGATTGGTTATTATGCATTCCTGACGAACTGGTTAACAAATTAATTTGGTACACTCATTTAAGTTACGCACATTACGGAGCACGAAAATGTTTTCTTATACTGAGACAGAACTGTTATTTCACCAGCATGGAGAAACGTATACGACGAGTTTTAGCGTCTTGTAAAATTTGCCAGGAAGCTAAATCAGACACCACTTCACATATTCCTCCATTATATCCCATTATACCTGTTAAATTAAGACATATGGCCGCAGTAGATATTTTTGGTCCGATTCCCAGAACTAACAGAGGTTTTTGCTACATCTTTGTTGCTGTTAAGCTCACTTCAAAATTTGTTACTTTCACTCCATTACGCAAAGCTACTGCTAAAACTGTTTCGAAAGCATTTGTAAAACATTTTCTATTTCATGTAGGGCATGTAATGAAAGTAATTTCTGACAATGGATCTCAATTTCGTAGTACCATATGGACACGCATGTTACGAGCCAGAAACATTTCTCCGATCTATATATCCAAGTACCACGCTTCTTCGAACCCCTGTGAACGGTTAATGAAAGAAATTGGTAAGCTGTGTAGAATATACTGCCACAAAAGACATATTGATTGGGATACACACATACTCTCATTCCAAGATGTAATTAATTCCATTCCAAATGAATCCACTATGCTATCTCCGTCTGTTATACTGAAAAACGTTGAACCACCAAATAAAATTAAAGAATTAGTAAAATTTCCCAAAAGTCGTCGCCTACGACACCACGAAATAATTAACATTGCGCTGAACAACATCAAACGTGCCGCAGAGCGCCGGAGAAGACAGCAAAAACAGGTTTGTACACGCCGCGACTTTCACGTTGGACAGAAGATATTAATACGTACACAATATTTATCCAGCAAATTAAAAGGTAAGTGCAGTAAATTTGAACTTCTATACGCAGGTCCATATCGGATTCGCAGCATCCCTCACCCCAATGTTGTACACGTCGAAACTTTGAGAACCAGAAAATCGAAAGGCAATCACCATATCTCAAACATTAAACCGTTTATTGAGTGAAACCACTGTATGATTCAACATACTATGATGCCATTTACTAATGGAATTATTTCACCTGACTAATTACTGATGATTATCGTATTTTTTCTTGGCAAGTGCCCGACAAGGTAAGGTTAGCAGGTCGCTTTTCTTGTCGTTACACATCAGACCGTGCATACTTTTCCAGACGAACTTACGTATTTTATGACTAATTATGCAATGTTAGCTAATGACATGTTAATTTCATTACATTTTTTTTCATTAAAGTCTTTAATTCTCGCATCCATTAACTACACTACATACAAGCTGAACACAACGAACGTCACATTTGTCTTTTTATGTACGATTGTTTTCATGTTTTGTTTATATGCACTGTGAAATAGTTAAGATATAACACACAGCAGTTGACTTTGACATTTTTTTTTTGCCTTATGACATCTCAACATCGTGACTGTTTTACATTTTTGCTGCTGCATTGTATTATTCTGTGTACATTTTGGCATCTGAACACTGTCAATGTCTTTGACATATTACGTTTTCTGTCATGTTATGCTGTATGGTTAATTATGTCACCATAAACCAGTCATTATTTAGTGGGTATATGATTTAAATGCAAGACATTAATCTTTGTTCATGAATTTCAGAAAGAAATGATGCGTGTAAGAGATAAATTCAACAGAAATGGGAATTTCACCTACGGAATAAACGAAAGAAGGTGCAATAACTTTATGAGGAAGAGTAAATGGATCAGGATTAACAAGCATTAACAAGAGTATACTATACTCATCGTAGAATAGCAGTCTTAACTAATTTTTTCTTTCAGAATACAAGGTGATTGATGCAGGCTGTCAGACAGAACTACACATCTTAGTTTTTAGTGATGAAATATGCTAGAGATAAGGAATAGTTGTATAATGAGTAATGAAGTTATTTTTTTGCAGATGATAATGAATACTGATGAATAATGATGAGGGAAATGGTATTATGAATAATGAAGTTTTTCTTTACAGGTGATGATAATAGTGAAGTTATGATGGTATTGATAATGAAGTTTTTTTCTTTACAGATGAGGATAATGTTGAAGTTATGTATTTATGCTATGTAGTTATTTAAGTATTTGTTGCAGTTTGTTTTGACAGCAGGTGTTACATTGCTTAGTAGGATGATGGAAAGTTTTGGAAAGGACAGCTTTGGAACACAATTTTATACACATTTCACTACCTGTTAATTCGAAGTTCACTACTTTTCAGCATAGTGTGCGTTTCTTCTTTCAGGTCAATAATCCATTTTGTATTTTTTCCAGGAGAAGCTTTTCATGATACTTACTAAACCTGTTAGTTATTATACCTGTTCGAGTACTTGCATTTTTATTTTTTACCCATTTGTGTTTATCATTTATGAATGTGATCACATATACTGCCTTGGTACATAACCTTGCTACAGTTGACTCATGACGAATGACGTTACTTATCCTCATTTGCAGTAATAGGTCAAAAGCAAATAGTGTTATGCCTCAGCAATTAATTATCGATCCCAACGCAATGCATTGCTAACAAAAAAAAAAAAATGTATTACCAGTCCCAAGTAGTGATACCAGTTTGAGAAAATTCTGAATAATACTGATCAACTCTGAATAGTATGTCACTTCAGTAATGACTTCTTAATGAGACAAAAAAAGTATATATATAAAATAATGCTTTGTCACTAGCTAATAACTGCCACTGTTTATTGTAATGAGACTATTTATAATGCGCATGATTATTAATGCTATGACTGTAATTAACTGATTTTTAATAATGACTTTGTAATGATCTGAATACTACTGAAGGAGAAACACTGTTTATTGTAATAAGACTACTTATAATGCCCATGATTATTAATACTATGACTGTAATTAACTGATTTTTAATAATGACTTCGTAATGGTCTGAATAATACTGAATGATGAACTATGTTTGGTTCTATTCAATACTTGCTGGCCACTGAGTGCCAATAATTAATATCACCCGATGAAATGTTATTAATTATGCCATTAATTAGCTCTTGTTTTCAATGTTCATACTCTGTAACTGGAAAAGAATGTGGTTGTTTCATAATGCTTTGTAATCAGGAGAAGGCTAATGATTCTTACTATATTGGAATGACAAATGATTAATTAACCATGCTACATTTTGTAACTAGGAAAAGAAGACTACTGATTCCATGTAAAACAATTAATGAACATTTTTCTGTAATACTACATACTTGGTACAGAAATGTTCAATAACTGGGCTATGAATGCCACAAACTGCTAATTAAGTCTGTAACTGTCAATATTATGTGACTTGATGTCCTTCACCTCATAAGCTGACTACCCTGAATTATTGCAATGTCCATTTGTCCTGTTTATCCTAGTGATCATGGAGCACTATCTTTGGTTTTGCACTAATTCTACGTTGGTGTGCCTTGTAAGAGCGTGGTGTTGACACGACATGCTGTCCACCACCGTGAGCAATGAAGACGTTATTATGGTCCCACTGTTTGGTGTACCTAATGTACTGCCAAAATGAAAATATGGAACATTACTACGACAGTTCAGTGTCTTGGCTACACTGATAAATTCTGATGGGAAAAGAACTTCAAGTTGTGTCACTTGGTGTTGTACTTCTGTGGAAAGATATGGACTTTCAGAACAGCTGTGTGCAATCTAAAGTGCTACAACCATGATGCAATCCTTCCCTTTCCTATCCTAATTCTTGTCACATAATGAAAATCATTTTTTTTTTTTGGTAACATCATTTCTGTTCGTGGGTTATACATTTTTTTTTTTCGATTCGCTGAACTCCAGTGCGAGTACACTTATGTCACTGGTCGACATGATGTTTGCCATTATGTTTATTTGTTGTGAAAATGCTAAAGACATTTCTTCAGTGCGTGTGCACTTTGGACATGATTTTTTTTTTTTTGCCATTATGTTTATTTGTTGTGAAAATGCTAAAGACATTTTTCAGTGTGTGTGCACTTTGGACATGATTTTTTTTTGCCATTATGTTTATTTATTGCGAAAATACTAAAGACATTTTTTTTTATTTGTTCTGAAGTACAGTATATGTACACTCTTGTCTTTTATATTGTATATACATTTTTATTGTAATGGTATGTTCTGAACTACAGTGCATGTGCACTTATGTTATGTGTTAATATGTTTTCTACTGAACTTCAGTGCCTGTGCACTTTTCTCATTTTTCAATATGATTTGTACTATTCTGTATATTCAATACTTCAATGCGTATGCACTTATGTCATTTGTTACTAATTGTATATACATTTCATCATTTGCTGATATGTTCTCAACTGCAGTGCATGTGCACTCATGTCACTTTTCAACATAATATTTTTTGCCAGTCTGTTCATTTGTTCTGAATATGCTAAAGAATTTTTTCAGTGCCTGTGCACTTTGTTATCTGTCAAATAATTTGTATATACTTTTTTCTGATTTGTTACTATGTTTTGTACTCACATTTTGTCTTTGTCTTATATATTTTGTACTTAGTGCGTGTGCACAACATCTAATTCATGTACTACATCTAAATATTCTGTAAATTGTAGAAGTTTATTAATTAGAAAAAAATTTGCCACGATTGGCAAGTCCAAATGACTCACCATCGCTGCCAAATTTTTGCCCCCCCCAGTGGAGGGTTATGAAACACGTATGTAACGCAGCAGCGATGGCGAGGCATTGCAGCATCGCTGACCAGAGAGTATGCGCTTGACCGCGCGAGTGTTGCGAGCAGTTCGCTAGTTGTCGCTATGCAGAGCAGTACTCTGTCTGTAGTCGTGGCAGTCTGTAGCTCGATTTAGTTACGAGCAGTTCGCGAGTAGTAGTCGTGCAGTGCAGTAGTAGTCGTCATGTAGAGCAGTTCATTCGAGTAGAGATGTGTGTGTAAGGAGGCGGGAAGCGTCGACATGGCATTCTGGTCAAGAGGCTAAATGAGGTATATTCTTAATTAAGGTAATCAATAATGTAAAGTTTATTAATTGTAATTAATTTCCAACAAATGCCCCAATAATAATTTTTATTTCAAAAGCATTTTTTTTCAAAAATTTTATTGTTTATTGAACTAAAGATTTCGTTGCACTTCCCATTTCACTCCACTTTTTTAAAGAAAATTTTCAGTAAAATCACAAAAAAAAGGAATATTATTATTTGCAATGCAGTTCCTCCAAGCCGTGCGCACGAAAAAGAGCAGAAATTTGACATCCAGTTATTCTGAGGTAAGACTTTAATTCTGATTGTTTTGCACAGGGCCAAAGACCGATGTTTCGGTTTAATTGAATTTTCTTATCACTGAATTGACCTTAATTTTTTTTGAAGAACTTATATTTGAGTCAGATTGCGAATTTCACATTTTTGTTGCCATTGTCAGTACATTTCATTGTGGGCAGGTTACGCTTAGCGCAATGTCCATTAGGATTTCTAAATAATATTGTCTTTTCATTTAAAATTACGGTGGGGAGGTTACACTCGGCTCCCATTTGTATTAAGTATTGTCATTTTCTTTAAAATTTCGGTGGGGAGGTTACAAGGGCGACGAGGATCTGTGTGTTCTGCTTCTGGGCTTCCCTGACTTCCTTCATCATTTCCATGACGAGGTTCATGGTCGGCACCATTACGCCTAACAGCTGATCCATGGGGGGTGTGTGTGTGTGGGATTCCCTAGAGCTTCCTCCGTCATGGAGGACCTGGTTGTTGTTGCTGTGTGTATCCCGGTGTTGTTCTCTTGATAGAGTCTGGTATTGTGATGATTGGGCCACGCTTTCATGGTTCCTCGGAGGAGAAATCACTTCCGCATAAGTCGCCCTTGGTGTGTCCGGCCTTGGTTTTACCCAGGCCTTGTCTGTGTGTGTTGTTGTATTTTGTTTTCTTGTGTGGCTGGTTGGGTTTGTCGTGTTTTGTTTACGTGTGTGGGGGGCGGCCTTTGCGCCCTTTGCCTCCTGTGAGTGTCTTTTGTGGACCTCACAACCTTGGTAACCCGCTGTGTGGTTTTTGCCGCACAGCGTGCACCTTATTTGTGGGTCCGTGTGCTTGAGTGTGCATGTCCTGGTGTCGTGGGCCTCGGCGCACTTCCTGCATCTCACTGGCATGTTGCAGTGCACCTCGTCTGGTGGAACTACAACTGTGTCTTTGGCTAGTGCTTACGGAAAGAAGACATTTGTCGATTCGAGAAGGCATTCAAAACATTGTGCTGGGCTGGTGTTAACGTCTAATGCCCAGCTGCAGTGCAACCGACCAAGCTCCCACTCGCGAATTCTTTAATGACAGCATCCGTCAACGTCGATATCCGATCGGGGCAAAATCACCGGCCCACTTATTTACTGCAGGAATAAGCACTGTATCGACATGCAGTGTCGTCTAATGAAAATGAGAAATGTGCTGTGCATTCTTTTCTACAGCTTACTGCAACGAAACGTACATCTCGATACGCTGCACTGATATTGCTTTCAAGGTTTTGACGTTCCTCCTAGCCGAAGATTGTCGTGCTGTCTGCTATGGAGCTTGGTGTTTGGGGGGCCACTAGCGACGGATGTCTGCAAAGTGAAGTCTCTCCAGTAGGCCCTGCCAAATCGTTTCTGTATATGGCGGCCCGACGCAGAACAAACTGGCAGATGTGTTATTATAGGATCGATACGTTAAAATGACTGCGACAGGTATGCACGTAATTATAAATAAGAACTCGTCGTTCGCAAATACCAACATACTCTTCGCTGGAGCCGAAATTTGATTGGTTTATAGATCTCGAAATGATGTTTAATTCGAAGGGCATACGCTATAGAATGTTGTGCGCTTTCATCTGGTAGGCAGCTTTGTCTCGTATTTCATACACACGCTATCTGCCACGTACACGCTTCGTTGTTACTGCTGAGTGGCGTTTCGCATGGAGAAGGAGTGACCGCAAACGGGTGCTTTACGTAAAATTTTTCGACGAGTATGGGATTCGAACCCACGCGTGCAGAGCACATTGCCTCCCCTTCGACCCATCCTTTACGCTCGCTAAGTGTTGCCTTCTCGGCCCGGCTTCCCCGCCTTTATGAATGAATGTAACTTGATGATGTGGAAACGCGCTTCTTCTGAACGACGAACGAAGTATGCCCCTTCTGTTGCCTTTGTTTGCAACGTGGCTTGAATAAAAATAAATGTAAATTCCATTGAGAAGGCAGTCTCATAATTGTTGTGGAAATGTAACTGCATCTGTAAATTTCGTTCTCCGTGCGTGGAAAAACGGAAAGAAGCAAACTCATTATTGCTGATAAGTATAATTTCCTTTTTCAGAAGGTAATGAGGTAAAATAGGCTTCTTCTGCTTGATTTTACACTTAATTAACATAAATGTGTCTTCTTGTGAAAAGAAAAGGAAAGAAAGACAGAAACTAAATAAATGGTGTATACTAGTTTCATCACTGTGCTTCTCCGAAACCAAAGTAATAGATACACATAGGCTTAACTGGTCTATACTGGTGATCTTCTCCGATTACTTTCTGTTGTAAATCCTCCTCCTCCCACGCATTTCTATTGGTTACAGGATTATTTAGTTAAAAAGTTTGCGTAATTTTCTTTGTATTTTTTAGTACTCATCAACTTGTGGTGCTCAGTTGTAAGGTATACCCAGAAGTCCTCCCTATTGCTTGATTCTTTTGTTAGGACGTAATGCATCGTTTGGCCTTTCAACCAGGTAATTGCAATTGGTTTTGTTTTAGGGTAAGGTATACCGTCAGGGTTTAAAAATTCAGCAGTCGTAACGGCATTGGGCGTAGTTCTGCTGACGCTCGCTATCTTTTGTCTTATGTAGAGCCTTATTTCTTTTACCCTGTCACACAGCAATGTGTGCTCTTCGGTATCTGGTATTTTACATAATGTACACAGCGGTGACTCAGCCAATCGAATAGAGTGAAGTTTAGAGTTCGTCGTAATTTTTATGTTTACAGCAAAGTACCAAGTCGATTTGACATACGTTGGCAAGTTCCGGCAGTGAATATTTTCCCATATTGTTTCCCAGTTATAACAAGGATACTTTTGTTCTACGTCGTTTCTGGGTTTGTCTTTCATCAAGTTATTATAAAGTTCTTTTACTTTCATGAGGTCTTTTCCAGGAATCCTTGCCTGTATGTAGCTGTATTCTACGAAAAAGTATTTCAAGTGGTATAGTCCGTTGGGTATGTGTTGGACATTTATAGGTGCACTGACGTCAACAGGAGCTATTTCGTTTAACAAATGTGCAGCAAGGGTACCACTTGGCTCTTTCCATTGTTTGTATGTGGTAGCAAGGTATAAGGCTTGCGCTTTTTTGCTCACATCGGTAAGATTTAACCCACCACATTTCGTAGGGAGCATCAGAATGTCATATTTGACTTTGAAAATACGTCCGCGGCTCACAAAGTGTCCTAGTGCAGATGCGATGATTTTCAACAAAGTCGCAGGTGGTGGCAGAACTTGTGCTACATAATTAACTTTGGATGTGATGTATACATTTGCCACTGTTACTTTTTGAAGTTCATCGAGTTTCCTAATACTATGTGCTTGTACAGAGGCGCGTATGCTGTTAAGTAATTTTCGATAATTCGCAGCAATAGTGTGCTTGATATTTCTTTTAAAATCTATGCCGAGACAGATCCTGCGTTTGCGTCCCAATTCCACGGCCGATGTTGAAAATCCCCGACTTCGTTCTATTAAGTTTTGCACCAGATGCCTGTTGATATTTTGTTACTATTCGTAGTGCGCTCTGTACTTCAGCGCCATTCATGACTAGGAAGCCAACATCATCAGCGTATGCCTTGCACACGATCTTTTCTCCATGTATTTGTAGTCCTTGTAGATGTTTCATAAGGGAGGCAAGCAGGGGCTCGATGCGATGGCGAAGAGTGCCATTGACATTGGACACCCTTGCCTAATGGAGCTGGTGACGTCAATCGGGCGGCTAATGTGTCCATTGATGACAAATCTGGCTGAGTTGTTTGTTACTGTGTTTATTACTACCGCAATGAATAGAGGTGGGAAGCCCATTGCGCCCATGGTGCGAAGGAGAAAACTATGATTAACTCTGTCGAAGGCTTTGTCAAAGTCGAGTGAGATGAGTGCACATTTTATTTTGTAGACGTCGGCCGTTGAGATTAGGTCCCTGTAATCACAGAGGGTCTGGAGAATTCTTCTGTCTTTGCCCACACTTGTTTGATAAGGGCCAGTGACGCTGGTCATTGTGGTTTTCAGCCTGCGAGCGAGGATGCGGCCAAAGATTTTGTAATCGCTGTTTAAAAGCGTAATTGGCCTCAGAGCGCTTACAGATTTCGTATTGGTAGTTTTTGGCACTAACACTGCGAGTCCCTCACGAAATTCTTTCGGGATGTCATTTTCAGGGTTTAGCAGTTCGTTGCAGATGAGAGTAAACTTGCCTTTTACGAGGCCACTGAATCTGCGATAAAATTCTGCCGGAATTCCATCTGCCCCTGGAGCCTTATTTTTCGTGCTTCCATATATAGTTCTTCGACGTCTTCTTCAGTCACTTCCGAGATGAGAGTTTGTGCTTTCGCGTGGCATACTTTGCCCTGGAGGTTAATCATTAACTCGTCTTGAAGCTGTTCGTCAACCGGTTGACTAGACATTAAGGATTCAAAATGCTGTACGATTGCCTCTTTAATCTCTCTTTGCTTCGTCAGCTTCCTTCCATCATCAGTTGTTATTTCAGATAATATCTTGCGAGACGCCCTTTTGCTTTCACGAATGACATGATAAATGGAAGTGACCTCGTGCTGGGCTATGTTCTGGGCACGCGACCTTATTTGGTAGCCTTCCAGTTGTTTACGCCGTAGTGCTAAAATTTTTGCTTTAATTTTGTTAATTCTTTCGTAGTTGTCCACAACTGTTGCATCGCACTTGAACAAATCCCTTAGACACTGAAAGTAAAATTCTATAGTCGATTTGTACCAAACGTTTTTGTCTTTGGAGTAGTTTATGAAAAACCTCCGTATTTTAGGTTTGGCATGTTTCAGTCACCAGTCAGTGCCAGGGTTGTACGAGCTAAATTTGCTTTCACACTCTCTCCATACCTTGTGAAATGCCTCCTGACAAGCATGGTCTTCCAGATGTGACACATTGCGCTTCCATGTGCCTCTACCTCGGAAGGTCCCTTGTTTTATCAGATTGATTGTGCATATGTATGCAGTATGATCTGAAAAAACGGTAGGCCATACTTCAGACTACAAAATGAGGTGTTTCAAATTGTGCGTTACATATATCCTGTCGAGACGGCTCGCCGAGTGACTTGTGGCGTGGGTGAAGCCAGGGGCTGCACCGTGCATATGTTCCCATGAGTCTATTAGTCTTAAGTCACTAACTATACGTTCCAGTTCAGTACACTTGTTGAAATCGGGAGTTTGGTCTTTGGCATGCAAAACACAGTTAAAATCTCCTCCTAGGATAAGGTGTTCATATCGAGATCCAAATAGTGGGACAATTTCTTCTTTAAAGAACTCCGTTCTGCGGTGCCTGTTACTGGATCCTGAAGGGGCATACACGTTAATGAGTCGTATTTTGTTTATTGTGGCCGCTATGCCTTTACTGTTTGGTAGTTTTACTACATCTTGGACTACTATGCCCTCCTTTGTGAGCAGAGCCGTGCCCATTTCCGCTCCATGCCCTGGGTTTGTAATGGCGTTGAAGCCAGGTACGTTACCAAGCTCAATGTCTGTCACTTCTTGTAAAAGTATAATGTCACTGTCAGAAGCATATATAAAATCTTTTAAGTTCTGTAGTTTAAAGGAACTGTGAATCTTATTAAGGTTTACTGTCGCGATTTTGTATGCTTGTATGTCAGACATTCTTCATTCTACTTGATCTAACTTTAAAAAAACATTCTTCTGTTTTGTCACGCAAACGTCAACTTTAAAACGCATCTTAATAATATTCACCGGTAGCAAATGTTTCAGTGGTGTGTCCTTGTTCTTTAGAATGTTCGTTCGCGGAGACGTCGTCGTGGAAGAAATCAGCCACCTGTGGGGCTAGCTTACAGTCTGTCTTAGTTTCTGAAACTTCTGTCATTTCTGCGTCGGCATTGTTATGGTCACTTTCGTCTGCCCAGCTGGTTGAGGTTGTCGTCGTGGGTGGGACGAGTGAAGCTTCATGAGAGTGACTCGTTTCTTGAGGGCGGTTGGATGCTTTCTTTGATGGATTTCCTTGGACGTCTCGTTTTTCCAGCGCAGATGCGGAACCCTCCTCAGAAACTGGTGTCGCTTTCGTGTTGCTACAGATCTGTTGGCTTAAGGTACTACCTATTTCCTTCGCTTTTTGTCGGAGTGCGGGAGCTGTCTCCTCTGCACCTTTGTGCGCCAGCCGGCGTTTCTTATTTTTCTTCGGAGAATTGCCTCTCGACGGACTTTCTTCTGTATCCAAGTTAGTGTCGCTTTCCTGCAAGGTGTGTCGGTCTTCAACTTCCGGCGGATCTGCTGCCTTTACAGTTGCAGGTGCCTGTGTCGGTGGAACTTCAACTGTTTCCGTAGATTGGTGGGACTCTTGTAGGTCGTCATCTATGACGGCACTGACGTCCATCGGAATTTCAGTGTTTGGAGAATTTGTATTTGCACACGATTCAGGGGCTGAGGAGACAGTCGGCCGTTCGCGTGCCACGGCGGCGTAGGTTCCTGGCAGGGTTGTCGCCGCCGGTGGCCTGGCGGCCTCGCCGGCCGGCAGCTGTGCAACGCGCCGCTGTATACATTCTGCGCGAACGTGCCCAGGCTTGTTACAGGCGGCACAGGTTCGCGGCTGGTCGTCATAAATTACAATCCCTCTATATCCGCAGACATTGATGTACGACGGGATGTGCTTTTGTAACTCTACACGAAGCTGCCGTACGCCATTTAGTACTGGGAATCTGTGCGCGCTTGACCATTTCTCGGCAAAGTTGCTGAGCACTTTCCCGAAGGGTGAAATTACAGCATTAATTTGGTCTGTTGAAATCTCAAAAGGTAACTCGAAGATTCGAATTGTGCGAATGCCAAAACCAGCATGTGCAACGGTGACTTCACCAACAGTTCCATCCGAGTGCTTAAATTTCATGACACCTCCATAAGACTCAACTATTTTCTCGCACAACTCGGAACAACGCATTTTAACAAACACGACACAAGCTACAATCGACAGGTGGATCCCAATTACATCATTAATGGAGAGCTTCACATCTTCTTCTAACCAATTCTCTACTTCAAACGACTTGGGTCTGGCATATCGAGGATCAAAGGTAAGTTTCTACGTATCTTTTCGGCTTGGTTGAGCCATCACTGCATGCTACTCATTACTTCTCGAAGCGTTCTATAAACAGAGTTTTAAGCCGCAGCAAGCGCGAGACTTACCACGCGGAAGCACAGACGGCGCAGCGCACACCACACTACGTCCTACCTCCACGCCGTCCTCCGGCGAACTGGACTACTCGGCCACCTCGTCTGCTGGAACTGAAACTTTGTCTTTGGCGAGTGCTTGCGGAAAGAAGACATTTGCCAAAACGCATTCAAAGCATCGTACTGGGCTGGTGTTAACGTCTAATGCCCAGCTGCAGTGCAACCGACCAAGCTCCCACTCGCGAATCATTTAATGAGAGCATCCGTCAACGTCGATATCCGATCGGGGCAAAGTCACCGGCCCACTTATTTACTGCAGGAATAAGCATTGTATCGACATGCAGTGTCGTCTAATGCAAACGAGAAATGTGCTGTACATTCTTTTCCACAGCTTATTGCAACGAAACGTACATCTCGATACGCTGCACTAATATTGCTTTCAAGGTTTTGACGTTCCTCCTAGCCGAGGATTGTCCTGCTGTCTGCGATGGAGCTTGGTGTTTGTGCGGCCACTGGCGACGGATGTCTGCAAAGTCAAGTCTCCAGTAGACCCTGCCAAATCGCTTCTGTATATGGCGGCCCGACGCAGAACAAACTGGCAGATGTGTTATTATAGAATCGATACGTTAAAATGACTGCGACAGGTATACACTTAATTATAAATAAGAACTCGTCGTTTCGCTGGAGCCGAAATTTGATTGGTTTATAGATCTCGAAATGATGTTTAATTCGAAGGGCATACGCTATGGAATGTTGTGCGCTTTCATCTGGTAGGCAGTTTTGTCTCGTATTTCATACACACGCTATCTGCCACGTACGCGCTTCGTTGTTACTGCTGAGTGGCGTTTCGCATGGAGAAGGAGTGACCGCAAACGGGTGCTTTACGTAAAATTCTTCGACGAGTATGGGATTCGAACCCAAGCGTGCAGAGCACAGTGGATTAGCAGTCCAACGCCTTAACCACTTTTTTTCTTTTTTTTAGTTTTTTTGTCGTTTTTATTATTATTATTATGAGTCCATCCGTCTACCAACTTTTTTTTACTTTTTTTGTTTTATGTACTTTTTTATGTTTATGATGCCAAGTCCTCATTTTTCTTACTTTTTGCGATTGCCTGGCCACTTTTTCTTTTTTAGTATCTTTTTATTTTATTTTATTTTTTTTATTTCGGCTTCTTAATTTTTTTCTGTAAGCTGGATGCCTAAATTACCTTAGCTAACAGAAATGAGAATAAATATTTCTTCTTAATATTAATTAAAGGTGATGAAACTTTCTCTTGCTAATGGAAAGACAAGTATATTAAAATAAACTGAAACGTGAAGTCTCTCATCTTCATAAGGAAAACATAAAATCTTGCATCCCCTTGAAAAACGTTTTTTTAGAACTTAAAACTTCTGCGCGTATGGCATAAGATAATTAAAAAAAATAAAATACATAAAACGTGATGTCTAATTTCTTCATGAGGATGTAGTCCGGTGCGTCTTGCCACGGACTTGATTTCTTTTCTGCAGTGTCGCGTGAAAGGATCGAAGACATACCGGTTCCAGGTATCTGTAATCGTGCAAGGCTGACGTCTCTGAATTCCGTACCAATCTTAATCTGTTATTGTTCTCTGTATAATTTTATTCCATGATTCTATTTAGGAAACATGCGTAATTTTTTTTGTAGTCTTTCGTCCGCATGAGATGATGGTGCTGAGTCGTTAGATAGACCCAGTAATCTTCTTTGCTTTTATTTTCTGCCTTCAAGATATAGTGCACAGTTTGCCCTTTTAGCCAGTTAACAGCATTTCTTTTCGTATCAGGGTATGGCACTGCGTCTGGAGTCAGAAAATCTGCGGCGGTGAAAACGGTTGGAGATGTTCTGTTACGGTCGCTAATTTCTGCTTAACTATATGCTATATGTCTCTTACTCTTTCACACACGAATCGGTGTTTTTCAGTGTCAAGAAGGTTGCATGACGCGCACAAGGGCGGATTTGTGAGATGTATAGCATGCAATTTGAAATTAGTTGATATTTTCCTGTTGACTGCATTATACCAAGCTGCTTTCACCTTAGAGGGTAAGTTTCGATCGTGGATATTTTTCCAAATTGCAGATCAGTCGTTGTTGGGGTATTTTCTTTCAATAATATTTCCTTCCTTAGCTTCCATCAAATATGTATAGATGTCCTTTATTCTCTTATACTGGTGTTCTGAGAGCCTCGAGGAGATATAACTGTACTCAACGAGAAAAGTTTTCAGGTGACAAAGACCAGCTGGTATATGCTTCACGTCTATTGGCGGCTGCATGCTTGTTGGAGCAATTTCATTCAGCAAGTTGGCCGTTAAGCTGTCGGGCATCTGTTTCCATTGCTTGTACATTCGACACACATATAAAGCTCGTGACCTGTAACTGACAAACAAGGTTTAAACCTCCTTTCGATGTGGGGAGTGTTATTGTAATGAACTTCACTTTGAAAATGTTGCCTTGGCATACAAAGCTTCCTATCGCGGATAAAATTCTTCTGGCTTGGACAACGTAGTTAAGTTTGGATGTTATATGCACATTTACTAGTTTGATTTTCTGTATCTCGTCCAGTTGCCTCATACTGTTTCCTTGTACAGATGCTCGTATGCTTGCAAGTAGTTTTTTATAATTGACGGCAATAGTGTGTTGGATGTTGCTCCTAAATTGAATACCCAAACATATCAATGTGGATACTTCCGTCAATTGTCCCCGATTTTGCATGGATATTCCTCTGCCTAGGTTCAAGATGCCTGACTTCCTTTTATTTAGTTTGGCGCCAGAAGCAAGTTCATATGTGTGTACAATCTGAAGAGCTTTCGCCACTTCATCTTCATTTATAACCAGGACGCCCACATCATCTGCGTAGGTGTTGCACACTATTTTCTTGCCGTTTATACACAATCCTTGCAGGTGATGCGTGAGTGTCGCGAGGAGAGGTTCTATTGCTATTGCGAAAAGGGCCATTGACATTGGGCAATCTTGACGTACGGATCCAGTCAATTCAATCTCTCTACTTAGTTATCCGTTTATCATTATTCGTGCTACACTGTTTTTCAGAATTTGTTGAATAATCCTCACGAATCGTGGTGGGAATCCCATTACTTCCATGATACCAAGGAGATACTTATGATCGACTCTGTCAAAAGCCTTCTCGAAGTCTAATGACACTAAAGCACATTTTATTCGGCATACATTTGCGGTTGATATTATATCCCTATATTCGCATATATTCTGATAGATGTTTCTGTCTTTACCTACACGTGTTTGGTACGTGCCAGTTACAAAGTTAATAACCATTTTTATTCTTCTTGCTAATACGCGGGCCATAATTTTGTAATCACTGTTGAGTAATGTTACTGGGCGAAGGTTTTCAATCGCTTTGCTAAGTGAGTTTTTAGGAATTAGAACTATGATCCCTTCAGGAAATTCTTTGGGAGCGGCAACAGTGCCACTCGTGATTTCGTTGTACATACATAGCAACTTGCTTTTCATTTGTGGCCAGAACACTTGGTAGAATTCCACGGGGATACCATCAGGTCCTGGAGACTTATTTTTAGGACTCTGTGCTATTGCGTCTTTCAATTCGTCCTCTTCTATTTCGGCCATGAGATTTTCTACTTGCTCTGTACTAAATCGTCCTGATACGTTTCTAACAAGATCACGCAGCGCCTCGTCGACGGTAGGTTTGGTGGACATCATATCTGAGATATATGAACAGCGTTTTGAATTTCATGCTGTTTTGTGTGCCTGGTCCCATCAGGTAACTTAACTTCTGTCAGTATTTTTCTGTTTCCTCTCTTATTCTCACGCATTACATGGTACATAGCCGTTTCTTCCCCTTCTACAATGTTGTGTAGTCTCGCTCTGACTTTAAAACCTTCCGACTGTCGCCGCTTCAGCGCTAAAAGTTTTGCTTTAACTTTCTGAATCCGGCTAAAGTTCTCCATTAATCGTGTTTCCAAGGTGTACAGGTCTCTAAGGCAGCTAAAATAAAATTCAGTCGTTTTTTTAATCCAGAAACTTTTCTGTCGCGAGTAATCCATCAGCATTCTTCTTATTTTAGGTTTCGCACATTGTAACCACCAAGCTATGGCAGAACTGTATTGCGGGAATCGTTTCTCGCATTCTTGCCACACATTAGTAAATGCTAGGCGACATTCCTCATCTTGTAGATGTGTAATGTTGAGTTTCCATATGCCCCTCGCTCGGTACGTCTCTTGTTTTTCCAAATTTACTGTGGTGATGTACGCGGCATGGTCAGAAAACATCGTGGGCCAGACCTCAGACTGGAGTACATGCATGGTTCTTAAGGTTGGACGACACGTAAATTCTGTCTAGCCTGCCTGCTGAATGACTGTTAAAATATTGAAACCGGCCTGTGCGCCATGGGTATGTTCCCAGGTATCGGTTAACTGCATTTGGTGGACTATTCTTTCCAGTTCTACGGACTTGTTGAAATTAGGTGTCTGGTCTTTCCGGCTAAGTACAGAATTAAAATCGTCGGCTAGGATTATATAATCTTGACGTGTACCGAAGAGATGAACGATTTCCCTTCTAAAAAAATCCGCTCTAGCACGCCTGTTATTGTTGCCTGACGGTGCATAAACGTTGATGATGCGGGCATTGTTAACAGTCACTGCAACCCCTCTGCTCTTTTCAAGTTTTGCTATTTGTGTGACACGGATGCCTTCTTTCGTGAGAATTGCGGTTCCCAGCTCTGCACCGATACCGGGGTTTATTATGGCGTTGTATCCACGTATCTTTTCTGATTTAATATCTGTTACTTCCTGTAACAGTAGTATATTAACGTCAGCTGCGTATAGAAAGTCTTGCAGATGTTGTAAATGCAGGGAGGAGCGTATCTTATTAATGTTCAATGTAGCGATTTTGTAGGCTTGTGCTGCGTTCATATTGTCCTATTCATTACCGAAGTCAATATTCGTCATACGAAGTGCTGTCGGAGGAAAATCCTGTTTCACATGTATGTTCCGGCAATGATGTGTCCATCGTGTTCTGTTGATCTCTTGGGGCAGGAATCTGTTCCGTTCCTCCAGTTTCATTCAATTCTTCATCTTGATTCATTTCATCCGATTCATCAGCCCAGGTCTTGTGTTGATTAGCTTTCGATGTCTCTTTTTCTGCATTTCTAGTATCAAGGAAAATCTTGTCTGCATCGAAATTTACTATCAGCTTCAACCTCTCGTGTGACGAATGGTCCGTTGACATGGGGCATGGTGTATTTGATTTGATTGCAAGGGGTCAGGTGCCTGCATACTCAGAACCGGATTACGATGTTGTTCTTCATGTGGTTTGTTGCTAATCTGCTTTGCTTTTTCTCGCAAAGGGGAGCCAGTTGTTCAGCTCCCTTATGAGCTAGTCTCCTCCTTTTATGTTTCCTTGGAGGACTGACTCTTTGGGGAGGTTTCATCGTTTTCCATTACATCTTGGGTTTCTTGCGCTCGGTCCTGTTCGCTGGCAAGTGATGGGTTGGTTTCCTTGTGGTTTTCTGGAGACTGCTCATTCTGAAGGACTATAACCGGTTCAGGAGTTTGTTCTATTTGAACAGAGATATTTGGTTCTTTTTCTTGACTCTTTGGCTGTGTTGTCACCGTCGAGTCGCTAACTTCCATTATCACTTCATTGTCGCGAGCTGCATCATCCTGGGTAGCGTCCCGAGTAGCGTCAGGAGCGTCACGCGTATGGAGTTGTCCAGCGGCTGCCACTACATAAGTTAAAGGCAACGTTGACATGGCTGGGGGTCTCACAGCTTCGCCCGCAGGTAGCTGGGCCACTCGGCGTTGTATACATTGCGAGCGGACATCGCCTGTGCCGCCGCAAGACGCGCAGGTTCTTGGCTGCCCATCATATTTGACTATAGCCCGATAACCACAAACATTTATATACGACGGTCTGTGCTTGTGTAAATCAACTCGCAGTTGCCTGATACCATTCAAGACGGGGAACTTGTGAGCAGGAGACCACTTTTCTGCAAAATTGCTAATTATTCTCCCATAAGGAGCTATCACGGAATTGATCTGCTCAGCGGTGATTTCAAATGGTAGCTCAAAGATATGGACAGAATCCGTAACACGAACTTCACTAACATTGCCATCGTGATGTTTGAACTTAAATGATCCGCCACTAGATTCAACAATTTTGCCACACAATTCCGTGTTTTTAAGCTTGACATGCACAATGCTACTTACAATTGAAAGGTGAATACATATAATATCCTCAAAGGAAATTTTCACAACTTCTTCTAACCACGTCTCAATTCCGAACGAATTCGGTCTCTGCCCTTTATGGTCAAAAACAAATTTAAATGTGTCTCTTCTATTAGGCTGATCCGTCTCTCCTTCTAATATGAATCCATCAAGAGTCTCAAATAACGCAGTAACTACTGCAACAGGCGCTTGACTTACCGAGCGGAGCGCAGCAGACCGGAGCGCACAGCACACGCCGGAGGTCCGCACACCACGGCCGACAAAGGACGACTTACGTACCACTCGGCCACCTCGTCTGAAGGAACTACAACTGTGTCTTCGGCGAGTGCTTGCGGAAAGAAGACATTTGTCGATTCGAAAACGCATTCAAAACATTGTACTGGGCCGGTGTTAACGTCTAATGCCCAGCTGCAGTGCAACTGACCAAGCTCCCACTCGGGAATCATTTAATGATAGCATCCGTCAACGTCGATATCCGATCGGGACAAAATCACCGGCCCACTTATTTACTGCAGGAATAAGCATTGTATCGACGTGCAGTGTCGTCTAATGCAAATGAGAAATGTGCTGTGCATTCTTTTCTACAGCTTACTGCAACGAAACGTACATCTCGATACGCTACACTGATATTGCTTTCAAGGTTTTGACGTTCCTCCTAGCCGAAGATTGTCGTGCTGTCTGTGATGGGGCTAGCGACGGATGTCTGCAAAGTGAAGTCTCTCCAGTAGGCCCTGCCAAATCGCTTCTGTATATGGCGGCCCGACGCAGAACAAACTGGCAGATGTGTTATTATAGGATCGATACGTTAAAATGACTGCGACAGGTATATACGTAATTATAAATAAGAACTCGTCGTTCTCAAATACCAACATACTCTTCGCTGGAGCCGAAATTTGATTGGTTTATAGATCTCGAAATGATGTTTAATTCGAAGGGCATACGCTATGGAATGTTGTGCGCTTCCATCTGGTAGGCAGTTTTGTCTCGTATTTTATACACACGCTATCTGCCACGTACACGTTTCGTTGTTACTGCTGAGTGGCGTTTCGCATGGAGAAGGAGTGTCTACAAACGGGTGATTTACGTAAAATTCTTCGAGGAGGATGGGATTCGAACCTATGCGTGCAGAGCACATTAGATTAGCAGTCCAACGCCTTAACCACTTTTTTTTCCTTAACCACTTTTTTATTGCGCCTTAACCACTTTTTCCCTTAATTAATTTTTTCGTTTTTATCTTTTTTCAGACTCCTTAACCACTTTTTTTTTATTTTTTGTCCATCGTGTTAAACACTTCTTTTGTGAAAGCCAGGTATCCTTGCCACTTTTTCTTCATTAGTATTTTGTATCCATCCTAGCTCAAGCTTTTCAGCAGGTGGCGAGGGGGGTGGGGACAAGGAGGGCAGGGGTCATAGAACACGAGGCCTGGCCGCAATGGCCCCACCTGCCTCTCACTGATTTACTTCGTCAACAGAGACTGTGTTGTAAATACTCTCTAAGTCTGTATGTGTGATACCTTAGCTGCTTTTCTGTTAGTTTCTTTTTTTTATTCTTTTCATTTTTTTGAAAGTTTGTAAAATTATTGTTTCTTCTTTTATTATGTCCCACGTTGGTAACATCAAATCTTATTTTAAAAAAATACGGATCTAAATCCATTAGACAAGAAAACTTCTTCGACTTCACAGTAATACATGTTGAATTTGGTTGTTCACTCGTAAGCTCATGTGATGGTTGGTTGGTTTGAGGATTAAAGGGACCAAACTGCAGAGGTCATCGGTCCCTTGTTTCATAAACACACAGAGCACAGGGAAACCATCCACCAGTCACGCGAAGCACTAAAATAAAAATTCCTGGGGAAGAAAAGCCCCATGATCAATGGTAAGACAACACGGAAAACGAAGCACAGCAACAAAACAACATAGAGAACAAAGGCAGAAGGAATTAAAACTGCACAGCAAAGGACTGTGGCTGGCAGATCACGAATATAATAGGTTGAGCCAGCCACTCTGCAACACGTTAAAACCTCCAGCCTGAAAGATTAGGGTGGAGTCGAATTACAACACAAAACAAAGTAAAAGATAGAGCACAAAAGAGGGTGACGCAATAAAATTAGAGGGACCTATAAAAGCCACTTGCTCGAATAAAACTTAAAACACGAACTGCCATAGAGACATCGTCACCCAAAAGAGATGATAAATCACCCAGGAGATTAAAAGTTCGCCTGAGGGCGGTTAAAAGAGGACAGTCCAACAATATATGGGCCACAGTCATATTCGCACCACAGCGACAATGAGGGGGGTCCTCTCGACGCAGCAGATGACCATGCGTCAGCCAAGAGTGGCCAGTGCGGAGCCTACACAGAACAACAGAATCCCTGTGAGAGGCCCGCATGGAGGAACCCCATTCGTGGTCGCCTTTACCTGCCGCAGCTTGTTGGGTGCAGACAGAGTGCGCCATTCGTCTCCCCACAACCCAAAGACCCGACGGTGCAAAACCGTTCGGAGATCAGTTGCCGGGAGGCCGATCGCCAACGGCAGATTGCGGGTAGCCTCTTTGGCTAACTTGTCGGCGAGTTCGTTTCCCGCTATCCCAACGTGACCCGGGGTCCATATGAACACCACCGAACGACCACGCTGTTCAAGAGCGTGAATGGACCCCTGGATGGCACCATCAATGGGATGGCGTGGGTAGCACTGGTCAAGAGCCTGCATACTACTGAGCGAGTCACTGCAAATGACAAAGGACTCTCCAGTGCGGGTACGAACATGCTCAAGGGCACGAAAAATGGCTGTCAGTTCTGCGGTGTAAACACTGCAGCCTTCCGGCAAGGAGCGCTGGTCGACATAGTTCGCATGAGCATACGCGTACCCCACACGGCCATTAACCATCGAGCCATCGGTATAGATAACCTCCGAGGCATGGTATGCGCCTAGGAGAGCAAGGAATTGGCGGCGCGAGACTGCAGGAGGAACTGAATATTGTGGCCATCGGGAAAGTTCCAGCCGAAGCTGCGGCCGACGAATACACCAAGGTGGTGTATGGGGGCGGACCTGGAAAGCAGATGGAAGAGGCAAACACTCGAGTTCATTAAGGAGCGACCAAACACGGATCCAAATGGTATGGCCCGATCGCGGCCGCCGGTGTGGGATATGGACTGCCGCATTAGTGAAAAGGAGACGACAGTTAGGGTGACGGGGCGAACAACGGACGTGGGCAGTATAGTTGGCTAACAGTTGTTGACGCCGAATGCGAAGTGGAGGAACCCCAGCCTCAGCAAGGAGGCTGGTGCGGAATGCTCCTGTCGCCTGTCTAACCCCACAGTGGTGAATGGGATCCAGCAGTTGCAATGCAGAGGGTGACGCTGAGCCATACGCCACACTCCCATAATCCAGTCGGGACAGCTCAAGGGCTTTGTAGAGCTGCAGCAGCGTGTTACTATCTGCACCCCAAGTTGTGATGCTGAGGCAGCGGAGGGCATTCAGATGGTGCCACCACTGACGCTTGAGCTGACGAATATGTGGAAGCCAAGTAAGCCGGGCATCGAACAGCCATGCCAGAAAACGGTAAGTGTCAACAACCCTGAGCATGGCATCATGAAGATAAAGCTCAGGGTGGGGATGGACAGTTCGACGCCGACAAAAGTGCAAACACAAGTTTTCGCAGGAGAAAATTGAAACCCATGGGCTAGGGCCCACGCCTGCGCCTTGCGTATGGCTCCCTGCAACCTACGTTCTGCAACACTAATGGTGGAGGAGCTGAAAAAGATGCAGAAATCGTCAGCATATAACGTGGGTGAGACAGACGACCCTAGTGCTGCTGCAAGGCCATTAATAGCCACAAGGAAAAGGGGCACGCTCAATACAGAGCCCTGTGGAACGCCGTTCTCCTGGATATGAAGTGAACTATGGGATGTGCCAATTAAAACGCGGAATGTCCGAACAGATAAAAAATTCTGAATAAAAATGGGGAGAGAGCCCCGGAGACCCCACCCATGCAACGTGGCGAGAATATGGTGCCGCCACGTCGTGTCATATGCTCTGGAGAGATCGAAAAAGACGGAGACGAGGTGTTGGCGCCTGGAAAAAGCTGTGCGGATTGCAGACTCAAGAAAGACCAAAGTATCGGCGGTGGAACGGCCCTGACGGAAGCCGCTCTGGCACAGAGCCAGAAGACCCCGAGACTCGAGCAGCCAACATAGCCGTCGACTCACCATGCGTTCCAATAGCTTGCTCAGAGTGTTTGTCAAGCTGATGGGCCGATAGGTATCCACATTAAGCGGGTCCTTACCAGGCTTCAGCACCGGAATGATGGTACTCTCCCGCCACTGCGACGGAAAGACACCATCACCCTATATGCGGTTGAAGATGGCAAGAACACACCGCTGACATTCTGGGGAGAGGTGTTTCAGCATCTGATTGTGGATGTCATCTGGCCCAGAGGCTGTATCGGGGCACTGTGGCAGGGCGCTTTGTAGTTCCCGCAAACTAAACGGGGTGTTATATGCCTCAGGGTGGCGAGAAGCAAACGAAAGCCGTTTGCATTCCTCCTGGAGTTTTAGCGCGCGAAACGAGGGCGGGTAATTCCCCGACGCAGAGGCCCGAACATAGTGCTGAGCGAAATGCTCGGCGTTTGCATCGGTATCGGTGGATACCGCCCCGTTGATGAGAAGCCCTGCGACGCCTGTAGAGTGCTGCAATCCAAAGATGCGCCGAATCTTCATCCACACCTAGGAGGGTGAAGTACGGGAACCACTGGTGGAAACTTACCTCTCCCAGCACTCCTGTTTCCGCCTGTTGATGAGCCGCTGTGCCTGAGCACGGAGACACTTGAAAAAAATTAGGTTCTCCAAAGACGGGTGCCGCTTATGTGGCTTCAGCGACCTCCGGAGACCAGCAAGACACTGACTTTAGCCGGGGGCACCCTAACGAACGAGGAATGGTACGTTCCGCAGCGGAAACAACCGCTGCAGTCAGTGTCTCAACCGCCACATCGATGGTACCGTGGGGGAGAGATTCAACAGTGGCAGCAGAGGAGAACGTTTCCCAGTTTACCTTGCTAAATGCCCATCGAGGCAGGCGTTCATGGGATCGACGCTGGGGTAGTGAAAGGAAGATGGGAAAATGGTCACTACCACACAAGTCGTCATGGACTCTCCACTGGACCGATGGTACAAGCCCTGGGCTGCACAACGACAGATCTATGGTCGAGAACGGTGCCAGTGTTTAAGAGGCAGAGGCCGAGTTTGGAGATGAGATTCTCGACCTCTCTGCCTCGGCCAGTAACCTTCGTTCCACCCCACAGGGGATTGTGGGCGTTAAAATCCCTCAGGAGAAGAAAGGGCGTGGGGAGTTGGGCGACAAGTGCAGCCAATTCGGTCAGGGAGACTGTACCACCTGGAGGGAGATAGACACTGCAGACAGTTATGTCCTGGGTAGTCCTTACGCGTACAGCCACAGCTTCCAATGATGTTTGAAGGGGCACAGGAGCACTATATACAGAGGTAAGGACATACACGCAGGCTCCACCTTGTAAGTAGGCTGTTTAGGTTTTTTTATTGGTAACGCCACCTCTGTATGAAAATCACTGGCTGTGCTGTGTGCAGTCTGTGGCTGCTTTGCATTGTTGTAATACTCGCCATTGTAATGTTAGGCAGCTGGCTATGAACAGCGCGTAGCTTTGCGCAGTTGGAGGTGAGCCGCCAGCAGTGGTGGATGTGGGGAGAGAGATGGCGGAGTTTTGAAATTTGTCATGAACTGCTATATTTATATATGATGATATCAAGGTAAATACATTGTTTGTTCTCTATTAATATCTTTGATTTGCTAACTATCCCTATCAGTAGTTAGTGCCTTCCATAGTTTGAATCTTTTATTTAGTTGGCAGTAGTGGCGCTCGCTGTATTGCAGTAGCTTGAGCAGCGAAGATTTTTGTGAGGTATGTGATTTGTGAAGGGTATAGTTTAATGTTAGTCAGGGCCATTCTTTTGTAGGGATTTTTGAAAGTCAGATTGCGTTGCGCTAAAAACAAAACATTGTGTATCAGTTTAAGCACAGTCTAGTATAATTGTTCAAAGGGGACGTTTCATATGGCGACCCTTACCTCACTGGAATCTTCTGATTTTTTCCAGTAGTTTGTGTATTTAGTGTAGCTTTTGTTCATTGCTAGCGCGTAATTGTAGAGAGAATCTCCTTTGTAGTTGTAGCCTTTCATTGTTGTACAGTAAAACAGTTGTGCCCTGCATGTAGATTTGCACCAAGTATTTCGCAGCTGCAATTAACTAGATATTATTTTCAGTGCTATGTTAATGTGTTCTCCTATTTTTGCACTTCAAATTGTGCTTTTCTGTGTTATCGTGTGAAATATTGTGACAATTATGGCGTGTGAAAAACGTAACACTAGGCTCCAAACTAAACTGAGAAATAATAGTGACGACCAGCGTAGCTTATCAGCGCCGCCGAGTAATGAATTTACTAATGTTCAAAGTAGTAATTTGGTAACTGTGTACAGGGAAATGGAGCGGGTGTCAAACAATGGCGTGGACAGTGAAACAATTAGTGAAGAGGGAAGCATTATCGATCGATCGGTCGGCAATAGCTCGCCTCAGGAAGCCGAAATGACACGACACGATCTCGCAAATACTGTAGATTCAGGTTTTGGATCTTCACCGTTTTCTCAAATAAGTCAAGACACATTTTCAGCTTGTCAAAATGTGAATGTTTCCGGTGTAAATTCACTGCCGAAAAGCACTGAGGGACATGTTTCAGACACCAATGCATTGTTATTACAATTAATACAACAAATGGGACAAACACAGCAAAAGCTTCAAAAGTTAGACACAGTGGAACAAAATCTTAAAAAGTTAGACACAATGGAACAACACCAGAGACAAACACAGCAACAGTTAGACACAATGGAACAAAATCTTCAAAAGTTAGACACCACACTTGAACAAACACGTGAAGATTTAACTACTGATTTACATAACATTGAATCGAAATGTCAGAAAGTCTGTAATGACGTAAAAACACAAATTTGTGAGCATTTTCAACCTATTTTCTCGCGGCATGAAAATGCATTACAGAATCACGAAGCAGCCATAAAAGAACTGCAAACCATTGTTCATGAAAATCATGAGACCTTGCACGCTAAATTTGACTCACTTGCATCTACCGATTCGGTTACGCAACTTGCAAGAACTCAGGAAAACTTAAAGGACACAGTAGATACCCTGAAAATTGGTTCAGAAAGACACATGGAGGAAATAAGTACACTATCAGAGAAAGTAGCCGAACTTTCGGATCAGGTCACTAACTTATGTACAAAGGTAGATGGTGATCTGAATGACACAAGACCCGTAGCCTTCACTGACACAGAAGAGTATCAACAAATAAGAAAATTCAAACAAAATCAAAATCAAATCAATACACAGTACAAAAGAGAAATCTGGGAAGTACAAGATCAGTTGACGCCGGTAATACAAGAATTACGTATTTCAGAGGACACTCGCGCTCCAATACGGGAAAAGGGACATAGAAATACGGAACAACCACAAAATAATAACACAGGACACTTCGGAAATTATGAAAGAAATTGGCAATGTGCACCGAATTTTGAGATGGAACGGCCGACACGACCTATCAATGACCGATATGCGACTCGCCGACATGATGATTTTGACTATAAGCTGTTCATTACTACATGTAAATTCAAAACATTTAAGAATTCTGGCAACGACATTCATCCACAAGCATGGCTCCATCAATTCTCGCATTGTTTTCCTCCCAACTGGTCGTTAGAACACAGATTAGAATTTATGTGTGGCTACTTGGAGAATGAACCAGCTGTAAGAATGCGATCGGTAATTCACGATTGCCACAGTGAAGGAGAGTTTTACCATGCCTTCCTCTCAGCATATTGGTCTCAAGCCACACAAGACCGAGTAAAACATAGCATCATAATGATGAAACGTTTCGAACAATCTGAATTTTCCAGTCTTATGAAATATTTTGAAGACATGTTGCATAAGAATCAGTATCTTTCAAACCCATACAGCCCCTCAGATCTCATCCGCATTTGCTTAATCAAACTGCCTGAACATTTACGACATATTATTTTGGCAGGACGTTGCAAAGACGACATTGAAGCATTTCATGGACTCTTACAAGAATTAGAAATTGACACTGACAATCGTGGAACGCGAAACCAGGAACACAACAATTACAGGTCACATCCGTCGCAATTCCGCGATGAAAGACGTAATAACTTGACACGACAAGTCTATTCTCACAACACAAATCGTGACCAAAACAGACACCACCCGTATGACAACTGTTGGCGGAGTAGTAATAACTACAGGGAAAGATCGCATTTCCGTAGTAATGACTATCACAGAGACAATAAGAGAAACAGACAATATGGGAACCAAAACAATTATTATCAAGGGAGGCAGAATAACTTCAGACGCAACAGTTCGGCGCACAGTACGATTCAGGGAGAAACTCTCTACCACGTGACGGACAAGGAAGAAACTACGGAATCTACCGACATGACGACAGACGATATATTCGTAACGACAGACCTGAATTGCATCAGAACTGACGGGATTCAAACAGAGCAGGGCACTTTCGACAACGTGAATTTGTAGAAGTTAGGTCTCCTAATCCCAATAACAATGCACACCAACAAAGAGACAGACAATGACTCGCACAGCAGGCAGCCGCGTGCGCCTGCTGGCTCCAAGAAAAATAACATAAGATGCTAACCTTGAGAAAAATTCCAGTATTCTTTACCGACATATACCACATGATAATTGCGTTGAAGCTGAAACTCTGCGTACTAGGAAGAGTAAAGGTTTACACCACATTTCACATGTAAAACCGTTTATTGAAAGATAATCTGCTTTTTAACTTTGTCTTTGCCATAAAACTTTTCACTTCACATTTCTAGTATGCTTTGTCAGATTTAGAATCTGTTAACATGTAACAATGTTTGAAGTGAAATATCCAGTCAAGAACCAAGAGAACTTATTTAAACAGAAATTACGAATGCATTGTTATAATGAACAGACGACACAGTGTTGTTAGTTGTACATTCTTGCTTGTTAGTTGCACGATTACGTAACGACTATCAGGCTTACATACTTAGGACACATACTGGTACTGCTAATGAGATTTTAATGCAACATTTTGGTTTATTTGAAAATACATTCTGGGTTTAAAGTACTTTCTGTGAGATACCAGAGGACACAGTGGTTAGTTTATGTGACAGCTGCACGATGTTATCACGACGCTACTAATGAGTGAAAATTTACAATGTTGCTTTTGCAGTGTTTCTGTTTTATATCTGCACAGTTTTCTGTTTTATTCTGGAAAGTAAAACAGGTTTTAGTAGTAACTTTTGTAGTATAGCTACAATGAGACTGCCTTTTCCGTAGCACAACAATACGTTACAGTACAGTACTTTCTTCATCACGGCAATAAGCGTAATAACTAAGACATTTATATGCAAAGCATTTCACTTTTGTGTATTATGAGGTAAGTACATTGACTTCTGCAGAACTTAGCTTTCGGAGGACGATAACTACGACACTTCCACACAGATTATGTTGCAACAAGACGCACATTTAGCGCTACAGTACACGTATTTGAGTGATTAATTTTGTACTTAAAACATTTATTTTTAAAGATTTTTTGAATTACAAAGAAAGTTTTCCGTGATACATTTCATTCCATTGCTTTAATCTGTAACACCTGAGGGTATAATTACATTAATCCTCAGGGGGGTACATGCTTACTTTGTGTACCATGTGTGTGGCAACCACAAGGAACCCTAGCTAATATGGTATTTGCTTATACAACTTTACACATCGCTACCATATTTCTCTAACACACAAATTACACAGCTATCTGATCATTTAACTGAGAGATAAATATGTTTTTTACTACGTCAGTGACACATGTTTACGTAATTACACCGTTGGATAACTTCACACTTACGAAATTGTATTTTGTCTGTACTGTGTGAACTCTTGATATTTTTTTGGAACCATTGTGATACTATGAGAGCTTTGAATGATGTATTTGGTATGGATTCATGATTTTTAAAGTACGTTTGAGGCAGATGACACTTTTGACATGAGCAGAGAATTCTTTTAATTATTGGAGGAAGCTACGACGATTTTGAGATTTGACTGAGGTGTTATGATGTTATTTTTACAATGACGATGTGTATTATGCTGCTGAGGTATGTTTATGATTAATAGGCTGAGGCTATATGAGTTATTTGATTATGCTTCATATTTATAATGACGAAATATTGACGAGTGTCGATGGATACGTATATGTGTAATAAGGTAAGGAGTAATGAATAGTGGGTAGGGACTCTTGACTTGTGAAACAGGATGTTGGAAACCAAGAATCGTACTTTAAGAGTTATGAAATGTGTGTAAATGCGTGAATGTATCACAATGCCGGCGAAAATTTTTTTGGACACTTATATTTATAGGATTTTGTTTCTACACATTTGTAACGCAAATTTTTCACCTGTGAAATATTTTTATGTGAGACTGTCACTGTAGCGGAAACTGGTGTCGTAAATATTTCCGTAAGAAAGTTAAGTGACCACCTGCACGTAATTCGTCGTGGGCACACAGCTGTGTCAAACACCGGGAGAACAAGTCATTAGTGAGTGCCTCATCAGAAGCACAGGTAAAAAAAAAAAAAAAAAAAAAAAGGAAGGGGTGGCCATTGTCCGGGCTATTTACATTTCCTTGTTGAAAGCATACTGTGGAGCTCGTAATTTATGATATTTACTATATGACACTGTCACTGTAGCGGAAACTGCTGTCGTAAATATGTCGGTAAGAGAGTTAAGTGACCACCTGCACGTAATGCGTCGCGGGCACCCACCTGAGCGACAGCCGCCCGAAAAAAAAAAAGCCATTAGCCTTTCATCGGCACAGGTAGAAAAAAAAAAAGGGGACGCCATTAACCTCGCTTCTGACATTCCTTTGTAGAAAGCATCGCAAAAACGACACGGTCGAACTTGAAAACATATGATTACACTAGCTCTTAATTTACGATATTTACTGAAATGCCTAATGAAATGACGAGAAATATTTTTACATCTGCACACCTGATTATGACAAGCATCTTTCTATGAGAGTTGAGAGAATTTCTACTAACTTATGAAATGTCACATGACTATTGAATGATATTTTTATGCTTTGGTTTGCGTAATTGCTTATTTCATTTGATACCTGTTTTCCAGCTGTGTTACAGCATTAGTTTTATAAAATAAACTTAGATGCATTTGCTAATGTGAACACTTTCTGTCAACAGATCTATTAAATGATAATTTTGTAATCCACATTCTTTAAAAAAAGGAGCACTTGGAAAGGAAAGAACAATAAGAAGGGACTAGTAACAGTAACTGGACACATAATTTTCTTTTCAAGTACATGGTAATATTTTTTTTACAATAAGTTGTTGTGGTGCACCACTTTAATTACTTAGACATTAAGATGTGATTATACATTTCCCTTATCTGCATTGTTATCCTTAGTGTACTATTTTTCCTGCTTGAGCTATGTCATGTTTAGATATAAGCTGCTGTTTGCCAGGCATAGTGCTACTGAACTTTAATTTGTGTTACTCTGCTAAGCCAGATTTATTTTTTTGTTTGCTGCGCATTGCCTCATATTAGTTGTAATGTTGAATTGCTTGGTAATTTAGGTTTACTGTAGCTTGCTTTGCGATTTTCCATTTTTTTCATTGCTGTTTATATTAATTGTTTTATGTGCTGCTGCATTGCCTCATCCCTTAGTTTAGCATCTGAGCTCAGTAGATTTAAGTTAGCTTAAGAGGGGGTAGCCTATAAGAGAATGAGTTGCGATGAATTTGAAGAAATGCACTGAGAGGCTATACGAGAAAAGTACAGAAAGCAGGTATAGATAGGACTTTTGGAAATAATGAAGAACGAAGGGAGATCTCCGAGAAGTAAAGAAAGTTTTGTTTGCAAAATACTGCAGTAAAACAAACCCTGTCCTTTCCTTGTATTATTCCGCTATATGTTTGTGTACCCTTGGGTATTTATGTTGTTCCTGTATTTATATGTTTATCTGATAAGACTTATATTGTAGAATTTTTTTTCTTCTTTTAATATTAAGCTACATTCACTATGATGAGGAATACTGTTATCCTCGAATATAATTGGCATTAATAATATGTTATTTACTTTGTAAAGTTGTTAGATATTATTAATTCTGTTCTGTTTAATGCTCATGTGTGAAGTTGATGTTTCGAAAGTTACTCTGATCTTTTATGTATGTACTCATGTCATAATTCCTGTAACACTGATGTATATGTTATTTCGATTCTTTTGTAAAGCCCATATTACTGCAAATGTTATCTGTATTATTATGTTTCAATGATGTTTTCTGTATCTTTGTAATTGTATTCTCATGTTATAAAATTGTACTTGACACCAGTTCATCAAATTAAGTAACTTGTGAGTTACATTTCACTGCACACGTTTCTGTTGGTCATAGTATATGGACAATATGTGAGAAGTTGGGACTGTTAGTGTTTGCACGTGTGTTACTAATTCAGCAAGGGACTGGATAACAGCATTGCTGGTTCTAAGGACAATTCCAAAAACTTTGTGAGTGCACAAGTGGTGGTTTATGGACTTGCTATATTCTCCGCAAGACTCTTCGATGGTGAATGTGCACCTGCACAATTGCAACAGATGGCTGCTGGACATTTCTACAAGGACTACAGTGGGTCTGCACCTCTGGTGGCCCACCAATACCATCATCTCTACAAGGACTACAGTGGGTCTACATCTTTGATGATCCATCAATACCATTATTTCTACAAGGACTGCGGTGGGTCTGCACCTCTGGTGGCCCACCAGTACCGTAATCTCTACCAGGACTACAGTGGGTCTGCTCTGTGATGACCTACCTACCAATATTCTTCAAAACTTCGAATGACTCTGCTGTGGGTTTGCTCTGTTGTGACCCATTAGTTGTCTGCATGTCGAGAGTCAGCACTGTCGTTCCGTTGGAAGGACAACACTACTTGCATGGAAATCCACTACTTCTGTGTGCATTTTCCTTTACTGCTCAGACTTTGAGAAAAACACTGCAATTTTACTGTGACGAATGATGAGGACTATCTTTATGGACTGTGAGAAAATTTTAGCTTTTGACCAACATTGTATCAATAAGTGTGTGCATTTGATTTCTTTGTTATTGTAATTATGAAAATTTTTTTCAAATCTGTATTGGCCACTGCCCAATCCAATTTGTAAAATTTTTGTGGGGAGCATGGGGGCTATGTAAGTAGGCTGTTTAGGTTTTTTTATTGGTAACGCCACCTCTGTATGAAAATCACTGGCTGTGCTGTGTGCAGTCTGTGGCTGCTTTGCATTGTTGTAATACTCGCCATTGTAATGTTAGGCAGCTGGCTGTGAACAGCGCATAGCGTTGCGCAGTTGGAGGTGAGCCGCCAGCAGTGGTGGATGTGGGGAGAGAGATGGCGGAGTTTTGAAATTTGTCATGAACTGCTATATTTATATATGATGATATCAAGGTAAATACATTGTTTGTTCTCTATTAATATCTTTCATTTGCTAATTATCCCTATCAGTAGTTAGTGCCTTCCATAGTTTGAATCTTTTATTTAGTTGGCAGTAGTGGCGCTTGCTGTATTGCAGTAGCTTGAGCAGCGAAGATTTTTGTGAGGTAAGTGATTTGTGAAGGGTATAGTTTAATGTTAGTCAGGGCCATTCTTTTGTAGGGATTTTTGAAAGTCAGATTGCGTTGCGCTAAAAAAAAAATACTGTGTATCAGTTTAAGCACAGTCTAGTATAATTGTTCAAAGGGGACGTTTCAACCTGACACACAATTGTAAGTGCTACAGTTGCAGTAATAACCCCTGTATCCACAAAGGACAGGGGTCCGCACTGCCGGGAACCAGGTTTCCTGGAGGGCAATGCAGAAAGCAGGTGTCAGGCTTACAAGCTGTCGTAGCTCAGGGAGATGGCTAAAATAACCGCTACAATTCCACTGGAGGATCGTGCAAAGCGTGTCCTGTAAGGGCACGAAATTACTGAAAAAGCAAATTACTTCACAGAGTCACATGCTGCCACCGACTGAGTGACTGACGTCGCAACTGCCATCGTTTCTGAGACGGCGAGATCGAGGTCATCTGGGGACGCAAAGAGCTCGACCACATCCTCAGAGCCTGAGCTGACAGGAAGCGTTGGCGCAGGAACCACTGGGTCCTTAGGCTTCTTAGAGAGCTTCCTCTTCTCTCTCTTGTCTTTGGGAGGAGGGTTCGCATGCTGGGAGGGTTTTCCGGATGCATTGTCAGGAACAGAGGAAGAGCGTGAAGCCCTTTGACCAGCAGCTGGTGGCTTCCTCAGCCACTGGCTAGCATCTAGCGAGACATTGGTAAAATCCTTGGAAGGGACTCCCCCAAGGGACCCCTTCCGAACGAGTGAGGCCGGAGGAGGCTGTTGCCTCTCCGGCTGAGCAGCCGGAGGAGGCTGTTGCCTCTCCAGCTGAGGAGCCGGAAGAGGCTCTTACCTCTCCGGCTGAGCAGCCGGAGGAGGCTGGTGCCTCTCCAGCTGAGAGGTGGGGATGTATGTCCCCAATTGTTTGGGGTCCACTGCCCCCAAACCGGGTGTTTTTGGAGCAGTGGAAGAGAGTGTGGCCCCCTAAGAGAGGTGGGGCAGGCGTAACTTTACTGTTCTGTGGGCCAACTGAGAAGGGAGTCTTTGCAGGAACTGGTGGCGGCAGAGTTGCAGCAGCATAACTCCTCAACATAGATGTGGGGTTGAGCCAGTCTAGGTTCTTCCTTGCCTCTTGGTAAGTTAAACGGTCCAGGGTCTTAATTTCTTGTATCTTCCACTCTCTTTGGTAGACTGCACAGTCTGGCGAGCAAGGAGAATGACGCTCCCCACAGTTAACGCAGGTGGGAGGCGGAGCACATGGAACATTAGGATGTGAAGGTCGTCCACAATCACGAAACGTGGGGCTGGCAGTGCATCTGGAGGACACATGTTCGAACTTCCAGCACTGGAAGCATCGCATAGGGGGTGGGACATAGTGCTTGACATCGCACCGGTAGATCATGACCTTGACCTTCTCAGGCAAGCAGTCACCCTCAAAGGCCAGGATGAAGACACCGGTAGCGACCCTATTATCCTTGGGCCCCCTAAAGACACGACGGACAAAGTGCACACCTCGTCGTGCCAGGTTCTCCCGTAGCTCGTCATCAGACTGTAGCAGAAGATCTCTATGAAAGATAATCTCCTGGACCAAATTTAAGAACTTATGGGGAGTGACATGAGCGGGGATGTCACCGAGCTTCTCACAGGCGAGTAACGCTCGTGACTGTGCAGATGAAACTGCTTGTATCAAAATATCCCCGCTCCTCATTTTGGAAACAGATGCCACTTCCCCAAACTTATCTTCAAGATGGTGAACAAAGAAGAGAGGCTTAGTCCCCAAAAACGAATTCCCTATCGGTTCTGCTGCACACAAGGTATCGCGGTGAATACAGCTCCTGTCTGTCCGCAGCCCTATGTTCCTCCCATGGCGTGGCTAGGGAAGGGAACGATTTGGGGTTATATGTCACAGCATTAAATTCTGTCTTACCGCGTGTAGAGACGTTGGCGGTCGTGCGACCACCAGATTGAGACTTCACCCGCTTCATTGCGGGGCATCCGCCCTGATGCCACCCACTCCGACCGGAGGCTCTCCGCATGGGTGCCACCCAGCCACAGCAAAGGCCCCCTGGCAGGATGGCCGTTGCCGGGAGACCTGATGCCCCAGTGAGACGAGCATCGACTCCTTGGCTTACGTGAGGAGGTGTCAGCTCAGGCATCGGCAGTACGATCCCTGTTTTGTCAGGGGGCTACAACCTAGAGGGTACATGACGACCCCACCACAATGGGCTGGCTACCCTGCTGGATTTTGGGTGCCATGGGTAGTCCATAGTGATCGTGGGTGCAGATGGTGACGCACTAAGGGCGTTACGTACTCAATCCATCAGGTGTGTATGCCCAAAATGACGGATGGAGGGTGCAGTTACGACGCCAAGACGATCAAGTGTGCCAAGGCCTTAGGGCACAGAGGACTGATGGTGCACCACGTAAGGTGTCCTTCCCCAAAAGGCTCGTACTTCTGTGGAATTTGGAAAAATGGAGGTCAAACCCTAATGGGAACCATCACATTAAGGCCTAAACGTTTGAGACTCCTTTTAGTCGCCTCTTACGACAGGCTGGAATACCGCAGGCCTATTCTAAACCCCGAACCAAAGGGGGGTAAGCTCATGTGAGTGAAAAAAAAATTTAATGAAAAGTTCAAGAAGTAAGGTAAATGATATACCCTCTTTGTAGAACTAAGTTGATATTTGCCTCAGTAACGAGATAAAGCACCTCACCTGTGAAGATCGTTGTCAGTGGGTGTCAGATGAATTTGAACATGACTGACGCTGAGACTGGAACTCGTCACAGTTGTCTGCTTGGTAAGGACAGATGAGAGGGGCTGCTGCATCATCAACAGACTAACCGATCCCTTGTTTTTCGAAAACAATGTCCAATATATTGCCAAAGATTTTTTTTCAAATTTCCCGTTTGTTTTATTCTCCAGTAAGCAGTATGTACGTATGCCAAAAATTCGACTAGGTTGTCGCCGTCCCGTCTGGTGATCGTATAATGCACGTAATTTGCCAATATCCACATCATTGTAGTATTCTTAGCCATAGGATAGTAGTCCTTATCTGGGTTCGTGATGATAGTGGTCGAGATACTCGCTGGCGAGCTTCTCGATAATAGTCCGAGTTTTTCCCTCAGCCATCGCCAGTTGTTTAAGTGTCCGCAGCAGGTGAAACGATGAAGCAAAGTGTCGATTAAACTACACTTAACACATTTGTCAGAGGGATGTAAGCCTATTCTGTGTAATTTGTCATTAGTGGCAATGGTATCGTTCACCACCTGGTATCAAGTTGATGCAACATCCCATGTATGAATGTTAAGACTAACGTTCCTCCATAGGGTCTTCCAGTTACAAGATGGATTTTTTGCCTCAATTGTATTACATTTACGCATCTTAGTCCACTTCTGCATGACTTCATTCGTTGTCAAATGCGGGTTTCGTAAGATGCTTTCGCCTACATAACTTGTTTCAATGAAATATTCTCTTACATGTTTCAGCTGGAAGTTTATATTGCTGATGTCGACGGGCGGGTGCATGTTTCCGGGGCGAACGACGTGGAACAGACTTGCAGATATGTTTGGGACGTGACTGTATACTAGGCGCGAAGTTTGTTTCAGAAAAAGGGCGGTGGCTTTTCCATGGATGTCAGTGAGCCCTAACCCGCCGTCGGGTCGTGATTTTGTTTGCGTGGCACTGTCGAGTTTAAAAATATTCCCTTTCCACACGAATCTGCTAGCTATTTGCAACGTTTTTCTGGCCTGAACTTTAGGTATGGGAAATACTTGTGCCAAGTAATATGCTTTGGAGAAAATACATATATTGACAATCTTGATCCTTTCAATCAAATTTGCAGAGCGCCAGTTGTTTTCAACAATGAGACCATGCATGCTGTTCGTAACTGCTTTCCAGTTTTTCGCCGCCATTTTAAGAGGACATTTGTCGACGATGATACCTAGTGACTTAGGATTGTCCACTTTTTGGGCCCAGGGTATGGATACATATTCAAGACCTCTCAAGTTAACCAGTTTGCATTTTCCTTCATTGAATTTAGCTCCAGACACCTTACTGTAGTTGTCGATTTCCGTTTTAATCGTCTTTACGTCGTTTACACAACGAATAACTGCTGTGACATCATCGGCATAGGCACGCACTGCAAAACGAGCTCTTGATATAGATAGACCTGGTAATGTGGACTCCAGTTTTCTGAGGACAGGTTCCAGAGAAAACGCAAAGAGCAACATCGAGAGAGGACTTCCCTGTGGGACCCCTCTCTTAAGTGTGATCGGTATTGTCGACTGGCCGTTAACACACAATCGGGTGGTAATGCCTGTGATGACATTGCGGAGTAAGGTTACTGCTATGTTATCTAATCCAATCCTTTCCATGATCTGGAGTATGTAACGGTGACTCACACGATCAAAAGCCTTAGAAAGGTCGACAAACAGTAGGGCACAGTTGATGTTGGTCGCCGCAGTGATCGAAATTACGTCCCTGATTTCAGCTATTGTCGTCGTTACGCTTCTGCCAGGGATGCAAGACTGATGATTTTTGATGACATGCCGGACTATCAAGATCAATCGACTGTTTATCACTCTGGCAATAGTCTTATAATCAAAATTTAGCAGCATGATAGGCCGGAAGTTATCAATTTGCCTGTGGCCTCGTTGTTTCGATATGTGCACTATTCTACCTTCTTTCAACTCGTCCGGTATTCTGTGGCCTCGAAAGACTTAATTAATAATGTCCGTAAGGGTGGGTCCAATGACATGCCAAAATATGTGATAGAATTCTTTGGGGAGACCATCTGGACCAGGGGATTTGTTTGCAGGGGAACCGACAATTAAGTCTAAGACATCTGAAACTGCGAAATCGGCAAGAAATTCATTGTCGTCTTCCGCTGTTAAGTTCCTGCCCAGAGTCTGAAGGAAATCAGACGTCAGATTTTCATCAAGTGGCTCGTCTGAGTATAATTCACTATTATTATTATTATTCTGAATTTACAATGTGAGTACATTTTTCAAGCACCTATTCTAGATTACAGTAAGTCACTAATTATTGTTCTCCACTCTTCTCTATTTGTCCATAAATCTTCAGGAATGTTGTTCTTCCTCATTGATGACTGAACTCCCTGTTTCCATGTATCAGGTGGTCGTCCCCTTTTTCTTCTTCCAATTGGTACCCAGTCGATTATGCATTTTGGTAGCCTTTCCTGTTCCATTCGTCTGATGTGTCCATACCATTTAAGTTGTTTGTGCTCGATGAAATCAATAATTGAATTTTTACATTTCATCTTGTTTCTGATTTCTTCATTTCTTATTCTTTCTCGTCTTGATATTCTTGCTGAACGTCTCCAGAAATCCATTTCTGTGGCTAATAATTTTGATTTCAGTTGCCATTTTGTTGTCCACACTTCTGAACCATATGTAATAATGCTCCTAACTATTGTTTTAAAAATCCTTATTTTGTTATCAGTTGTTATGTGTTTGTCCCAGAGAATTCCATTCAATAAAGAGATTGTCGTCTTTCCAGAATTTATTCTTGATCTAATTTCTTTGTCCTGTTTCCCATCATTTGTAATTTTCACACCTAAATATTTATATTCCTCAGTAGCTGTTATTGTTCCCATCCCTTCTTCTAATATTAAGTCTCCACTATAATAGTGATAAAAACCCTGAACAATGTCCTTTTGGTGCACGAGCTGATCACCGTTTGGGGTAGCTAGTTCGTTAATGAAGGTCCGCACACGATTGGAACGGTGTTTGATGAGATGGTATAAAGAAGTCATTTCTCTATCACTAACAGATTTGGTCTTAGCTTTACTTTTTAGGCCATCTAATTGCCTTCGCTTAATGCTTAACAGCTTCGCTTTGACTCTCTGGATTTGCGCAGCGTAAACGTTGGCGTCATGAGATTTGTCATAGAATTCTCTTAAAACGGTATAATAAAATTCTTTTGTCCTCTTGTTATCCGTCACTTTCTGATAGCAGTAAGAGATCACATATTGTCGCAGTTTTCTTTTAGCTGTGTGTGTCCACCACTCAAGTTTAGTTCTGTGCTTGTTAATGGAGCGGAGACAAAAATTCCATGTTGCACAAATGGCATCTTCAAGCTCCAGGTCTTGAAGATGAGAAGTGTTAAGCATCCACTGTCCTTTGAACCTCTTTGTTGGTTACTTGTCGAGATTTAAGGTGACAGCATAGGCACAATGGTCAGAGAAGGGAGCTGGAATAATTTCAGTATCAAGAACACGGTTGCTGATGTGAAACGATGTATAGATTCGGTCAAGTCGACTACTTGAAGTAGGGGTAAAAAAAGTAAATTTAACCAGGGTAGGATGCAGAATTTCCCACGTATCTTTCAGCCGAATCTTGGTGACGAGTTCTTGAAGATCATGACAGTAATTAAAGTGTGGCCTCTGATCCTTCCGATGTACCACGCAGTTAAAATCACCACCTAGGACAATGTTAACGGGGTCCTTTCGAAGCAAATAAATGACTTCATCTTTAAAATAGGCACTTCTCGCTGAGTTGTAACTGCTGCCGGAGGGTGCGTACACATTGACAACTGTGACATCAAAGATTTGGCAGCTAATACCGCCACCAGATTCAAGTTTTTCGACTTCTGTGACGGGGATACCATTACGGATTAGCATGGCCGTGCCTGTATGAAGTTCGTGAGCTACGTTTTCAGTGGATTGGAAACCAGGAATATCAAGACTTTTGACTGCCACCTCCTGTAGTAGAATGATGTCTGCTTCAGATTCGTAAACGAATTGCCGCAGCATTGCTACTTTAAGGTCGGATTGCAGTTTGTTAATATTTATGGTTAACAGTGTATAGGCTTGAGACATGGCTACATTACGCTTAACTTAGACATTGAGGACTCCCAGTGTGTCATACGAACTACATCACAGAAAATATTGAAAAAACCATACGGAACAAAACAGAAAACAACCTATAGAGGCCTTCCGTCCTAACGCAACGTCACTAAGCCGTAAACAAGTATCCATTAATCGTTACTACTGTGGGGGTGGATCTCGCCGACACTTTTGGTTTGACTGCCGTCAAGTTCCTCACGCACTATTTCGGACCCGATATTCTTCTGTTTCAAATCTGATTTCCCTGGTTGCGACTGTTGTGATTGCGATGGATTACGAGAAGTCGAAAGATTAGGCTGCGGTTTGAGTTTGTGTCGTACCGTGGGGTGAGACGCCGATAGTGTTGTCGAGTCATCGGCCTTCTGTGTTGCTGTTTCCGTCCGACCGACACTCGTGAGCTGTTGTTTGGCAACAGCTTTCTCCTCGTTGTTTCCAGCTGAGGCTTGTTGTCGTAGTTTGTTGTGGAGCCGATGTTTACCCGCCACTTCCTCATGTTGATCGTGTTGAGGCGACTGTTGTACCAACGCCGGTGACACTCAAAGTTGTTGTCAGTTGCTGTTGGTCGGTAGGATCCTCCGTTTCCACATCCGATTTGTTGGCGGCAGGTGGTACTGCAGGATCAATGTGCATACAATCGGCTTCTACTAAATCTTTGTCAGCTGAAGGTCATGGTTTTCTGATTGTGGGACAGGTGCGAGATAATTCATCTTCTGAATGATCATCGCTTCGCTCCAGTGGCCTTTTTTTATTCTGTAAATCACTGTCAGGGGGAACAGATTCGAGATACGTCGGGGCTACGATAGGTGGAAAATCAGTGACACTGCAAGGAATGTCAGGTGAAATTTCCTTAGCAACATCATCTTCAGGTTGGACAGGTGTACCGTTTGCCACAACTTCACTGAGTGTCAATTTGCGTCGCTGCATGAGGTTAGTTTTTAAGACAAACACACGGCGGGGACAATCCTGCCGGAAAATGACTTGACTCATTACAGACATGATATGTAGGGATTTGTCCAGTATAAATAATGTGGGCCTTGTGACTTACAACGGAGATATGTGACGGGATATTAGACTTAACTTCCATTTCAACCGACCTTATTCCATTAAAGCACTGTATTTTATAATGCGGCGACCAGCGTTCATTAATGATTTCTTTAACATCCCCATATTGAGACAGAGCAACCTTAATTTTTTCGTTTTCAAGTTCAATGAGTAAATTAAGAACTCGAACAGTCCGATATGTAGTATCAGCCCTTTTGAGACAAACCATACTCTTAGTGCCTTCCCAATGGATAAACTCGACTTGGTTGCCAAACGTATCACGAATTTTATCAACCATTAACGGATTGAAGAACTTAACAAACACACAGTAGTTGTCGGGATCAAGCTGGGTAATACGAACAGAATCCGGATTAATGCCAATTACCTCTGTCAGCCATTCGTGCACCTCGCGAGCAGACGGTTGAACTCGGCGAGTTTCCTTTTCAAACGAAAAAACCAGGGTGTTCTTCCTGATGGAGACAGCCATATTGTGCAGCACCGGTCGGATTACGGTCAAAATCGAAAATCCGTAGAACGACGAATAACCGAAGACGTAACAAATACACAAAACCGGTGAAGAACAGATCTCAGTTTAAACACTGAACAGAAAGCAGTACACACGAAACAGTAAACACTAGCGTAAGCGCTGTGTTCACGGAGCGGCGGCTAGTACGTCCGTACGCGACGGCAGCTAGAGCCAGAATGCGCACAGCACACGCCGGAGGTCCGCACACCAAGGCCGAAAAAAGCCGACTTACGAACCACTCGGCCACCTCGTCTGCTGGAACTACAACTGTTTCTTTGGCGAGTGCTTGCGGAAAGAAGACATTTGTCGATTCGAAAACGCATTTAAAACATTGTACTGGGCCGGTGTTAACGTCTAATGCCCAGCTGCAGTGCAACCGACCAAGCTCCCACTCGCGAATTCTTTAATGACAGCATCCGTCAACGTCGATATCCGATCGGGACAAAATCACCGGCCCACTTATTTACTGCAGGAATAAGCACTGTATCGACATGCAGTGTCGTCTAATGCAAATCATAAATGTGCTGTGCATTCTTTTCTACAGCTTACTGCAACGAACCGTACATCTCGATGCGCTGCACTGATATTGCTTTCAAGGTTTTGACGTTCCTCCTAGCCGAAGATTGTCGTGCTGTCTGCTATGGAGGTTGGTGTTTGGGGGGCCACTAGCGACGGATGTCTGCAAAGTGAAGTCTCTCCAGTAGGCCCTGCCAAATCGCTTCTGTATATGGCGGCCCGACGCAGAACAAACTGGCAGATGTGTTATTATAGGATCGATACGTTAAAATGACTGCGACAGGTATGCACGTAATTATAAATAAGAACTCGTCGTTCGCAAATACCAACATACTCTTCGCTGGAGCCGAAATTTGATTGGTTTATAGATCTCGAAATGATGTTTAATTCGAAGGGCATACGCTGTGGAATGTTGTGCACTTTCATCTGGTAGGCAGTTTTGTCTCGTATTTCATACACACGCTATCTGCCACGTACGCGCTTCGTTGTTACTGCTGAGTGGCGTTTCGCATGGAGAAGGAGTGACCGCAAACGGGTGCTTTACGTAAAATTCCTCAACGAGGATGGGATTCGAACCCACGCGTGCAGAGCACATTGGATTAGCAGTCCAACGCCTTAACCACTTTTTTTTCTTTTTTTAACGACTTTTTTTGTCAGACGCCATAACCACTTTAATTTTTTTTTACGCCTTAACCACTTTTTTTTATTTTATCTTCCGGTACCGGGAATCGAACCCGGGCCTCCTGGGTGAGAGCCAGGTATCCTAGCCACTTTTTTTTTCTTTTTATTTTTTCTTTTTTTCTTTTTTTATTTAATTTTTCTTATATGATTTTTTAACGGAGAATAGAAGCTTAGCAGCATGAGGCAGGTGGAGGCAAAACGGGTAGTGGTCTGAGACTTAAGGCCTGGCCATGACGTCTCCCCCCAGTCCCGTTGCTGAGATGCTTCAATATAATATTCGTGACTGAGTATGCAAGCTATGCGTTGTGTTCATCGTACTCCTGAACCGATTGATCCTTCATTTTACACAAAAAATTTAGTTCATGTTGAGGCATTCGCAATTGAAGCTGATAGTTTGTAGTGTGTGTGGTATTTATTTATTTTATATTTTTTTTTTCCTTATTCCCACTGCTTCTTGAAAACAAAAAACATGCCTCTTTGTAACAGAAAAGTAATGCATGAAGCAATGGATCCTGAACGTGTATGTTTGTTCTTGTTCTAGTTTTTTTTTTAGTAATTTGTTTGTTTTATTTTTGCTTTTTTTTCTTGTAAGAGAAGAAACTTTATTGAATGCAAAAAATAAATATTATGGTAAGGCACTATTGCCATAGCCTTGTTGTCTTGTTGATAGTTATAATAGTAATAATAATAAAAAGACATAGCCTCTTCCATTAGAAGAAATGAGACTTCCATGTTACTAATAAAATCGTAAAAAAAAACTTATCTGTACCCTGCGATGCTGGTTTTTGGTTTTTTTTCTTAATTTTTTAATTTTTTTTTGTTTTTTTTTCGGCTTCTGCTGTGGAATGAACAAAATAGCCTTCTGTGTTAGCAGAGTATAATTGATAGTAGTATGAAGCTGTAATTTTTTTCCTGTTTTTTTTTTTTTTTTTTTAGAAACAAGCGTCCATTCGGTTAAAGAAATGATTTGTGTTTATCTCAGTTGCGTGTCAACCAATGCCCAGTCACTCAAATACTATTTTTAGCATATTGCCGTAGTTCTTCTTGTGATCTTTTTATTTCAGGTCTCTATAAAAAGCAAACTTCATGTTCACGTAAAACTCAATGGAATTGTCAGTTCCCAGGTGATTAATTACGTAATTGACATAGTGTCCCATTAACCAGTGGACGGAGTTGTTTTTTGCTGCGGGAAAATAGAGAGTCTGAGGCCTGAGGAATGTCACAGGGGGAAAATTTTCTACCGAAGACCTCGTAAGAAGTGCAAGTTGTTCTCTAATCCAACTACAGATTTATAGATTCCCACCGCACGTTAATCTGTGCACTAACGTATCGATCAGTTTGCGTTTGAGACATAGATTCGTTTCGCTAATGCCGATTGCATGTAGCCTTTCATTAGTGCTGACGGTCCCATCCACTGTTTTATACCACGTTGATTTGACGTCGGATGCAAGACCACGCATATGAATATTTTCCCAATTGGCGTCCCAATCAAAATGTGTATATTTTCTTTCTAATTTGTTTCTCCCCTCCATTTTCTTTCGATGACACAGAATATCGCGGGCCGTGATCCGTCGTGAGTTGATTATGGCACTGCCAAGATAGCTGAGTTCCACGAAATATACTCGAACGTGCTGGAGCCAGTTATTTATTTTTTGCACATTCACCGGTGGCTATAGACTTGCAGGCCTGACAACTTCAAATAATTTAGTTGTAATGCTGTCAGCGTGGTCGCTAAGGATAGTGGCGGTCCTTTTTATAAAAAGTGCAGACGCCTTATTTCTAATGTCAACTAACCCTAAACCTCCATTCCTGGGATCTAAGGACGCTGTTGTTGCATCTACTCGGAATATTTCACCTCTCCACAGATAACTGGCAATGGTAGACATTATCTGTTTTCCAATCATTTTGGGTAACAGGAAGATCTGCGCTGTAAAGTAACCCTTGGAGAGGAGGCAGTTGTTAATGAAAAGTACCCTCTGAACCTCGTTCATATTACGGGAGAGGTTTTCTCTTGTTGTTCCAAGAATTTGTCCTGACGTATTTCTCCAATTGATAGCTGCCATTTTCAATGGACAAGGCGTCAGCGTTATTCCCAGTGCTTTGCACTGGGTGACTTTTGTGGCCCAGGCTAATGTGGTGTGTTGGAAACCCCGTAGGTTTAAGAGTTTGCTTTTGTTTGCGTTGAGACTTGCTCCGGAGAGGCTACAGTACTTCTTAATTAGTACTTCCAATTGCGAAATGTCTTCGGCATTACGCAGTACGACTCCGACATCATCGGCATAGCTGTTTATAACAGTTCGGTGACCAGATAATGTGAGGCGAGTCAGGCTGACATGAACACTGCGGAGAAAAGGCTCTAAAGACAGCACGAAGAGGAGCATTGAGAGGGGGCTTCCTTGAGGCACGCCACGCCTGATCTGGATCTGCTTTGTCCTCTGGCTGTTGACTGATATACAAGCGCGGATTCCTGTTGCGATATTTCTAATCACACTTAGGACGCGCTCATTGAAACCTATTTTCTTCAGTGTGGCATTAAGGAATCTATGATCCACACGATCAAAAGCTTTCTGGAAGTCAATAAACATGATAGCACATTTTATGTTGGTCACAGCAGTGATTGCAATTACATCTCTATATTCAGCTATGCTTTTAAAAGTACTTCTATTAGGAACACGTGACTGGTGTGAGCTTACTATCTTTGTAGCGAGCTGTGAGAGTCTGTTGTTTATAATTCTGCCGATGATTTTATAATCAGAGTTTAACAGAGAGATAGGACGAAAGTTATTAAGGTTTGTTTTTGCAGTATTTTTTGGAATGAGTACTATTGTGCTCTCTTTAAAAACAGAAGGTATCTGTTTTCCCTGAAGTACCTCGTTTGTGATTCGGGTAAACATGTCACCAATCAAAGGCCAGTATCGTATATAAAATTCAGCAGGCAAACCATCCGGTCACGGTGATTTCTTCAAAGGAGACTTGCAGATGGTTCTGTAGATTTCTTCGTTAGTACACTCGACGAGAAGGTTTTCGTTTTCCTCGTCCGACATCTGAGGAGCTATGGAACTAAGGTACTCATCGAAGGACTCTTCACATACCGGACTGACTGAGTATAGGTCTTCGTAATACTTGTGCACTGCATTGACAATGTCTCTCTGAGTCATGAGTGTCTCGCCATTTTCAGACTGAAGTCCATCGATGAAGGTGCGTCTCCTATTTCTTTCGTGCCTCAGTAGATGGTACAAGGAAGCATGTTCATCCTCCACGACTGTTTTAGCCTTTGATTTTATTTTCAGACCCTCCATCTGCTGTCTTTTAATGCTGAGCAATTTGGCATTGGTTTGCTTGATATCTGCCAGACGGATGTTGGAAGTGTCTGCCTGCTCATATAGATTTCTCAGCATGGTGTAATAAAATTCGATGGAATTTTTCAAGTCTTTAGATCGTTGTACACTAGAATGAATGAGAACTTTTCTCAGTTTAGGCTTTGCCCTGTTGCACCACCAGTCTAGAACTGAGACATGCCTATTTGCGGAGCGGAGGCACATCGCCCACGCTTCTGTCAAACTTTCCTCTAGTCCGTCTTCCTGCATCAGTGACATGTTAAGGTGCCATTGACTTCTGAAACGACGAGTAGGTTGCGCAATAAGGCTGACGGTAACGAGTACGGCACTATGATCAGAAAAGTAGACAGGAGTCGTCTCCGCTTTAATGAAGGAACTGACTAGACTTTGCGATATGTAGAGTCTGTCACTTCTACTTCGTGATTGAGGACCGATATATGTGAAAGCCACAAATGTGGGGTACGTTATTTCCCAAGCATCCTTAAGCTGTAAAACAGTGACGAAACGCTTCAGTTCGTTGCAGCTATTAAAATTTGGAACCTGGTCTTTTTTATTAATCACACAATTGAAATCACCGCCGATTATAAGATCCTTTGGGTTTTTCCGCAATAAATAAATGATCTCTTCTTTAAAGAACTGTGCTCTTTCCATTCTATTGGATGTACCGGAAGGGGCATACAGATTGACAAGTGTAAAACCAAAAACTTTGATACCTATCGCCCTGCCGGAGTCCAATCACTCAATATCTGTGACAGGGATTCCCTCCCTGACTAAAATTGCTGTCCCTACATTGGTGTCAAGCGAGACATTTAAAATTGCCAAATATCCTGGCACTGTCAGGTTAGTGAGTACAACTTCTTGTAGGAAAACAATGTCCGTCCCTGACTTGTATAGGTACTCTTTGAGCGCTGCAACTTTAGTTGCGGATGTAATCCTGTTAATATTGATAGTTGCAAGTGTATACGCCTGGGACATTTAGTTTACATAAAAATGTACATAAATGAATAAAATGCTAGTAAAATAGTAATTAAAAAAGGGATCTGCGCCGCTTCTAGAAGGGGTAAAAGTACTCCACTTCAATAAGCTCCTACAAGAACAATCTACAGATAAATACCTATGTGTATGAATAATACTTAGACCACTGCTTTTGGTTCCTCCGAGAAAAAAAAGGACTAAGACAGTAGTACAATTAGAACTGAAAGCGGCTCAACAATGGATTTTTTTTCCTTTTCTTTTTTTGTTGGTTTGAAAAATTTCATTTCGGTATAGTATTCCTAACTTCACGGGTTTTAGTTTTACATAGGGGCTTTGCATCACTAATGTTACTTGAAGGTACCTCCTTAGGTTTTTCCGTGACAATTTCATACAGGACATTCTTGGCCGTTGTGTCATCTTGTCCAGGTTGTTGTTTGCTTTGGTTACGTGAAGCTTTGAGAGTAGGTTGCGGTTTGAGTCTACGTCGTTGGTCATCTTGGCTCAACGCGCTGTCCTTCACATTGTCTATCTTTACCACTGTTGAGACCGAAGCTGAATCAACAGCGTGCAGTTTACGACCTCCACTTCCTTGCTCTTCCGTCACTAACTCCAGAGCGCTGACTGAATCGGTTGGTTGGGGGTCCGTAAGTTCGTGAATGCGGTTCTGCTCCGTCACCTCATGGGGTTTGGAGTGCGGCTCGTCCGTCGCCGCGACAACCGTTACTGCTTCGCCTCCAGGGTTTGTTGGTACCTGTGCGGCCGCCGACAGCGGTTGGGTTGCCTCTGCCGCTGTCATGACGTCCATACATGTACTGTCTGTTTCCTCTAACACATCCGCATCACACTGCTTCTGTTTGCGGGTGGAGGGGGAATTACGGGAGGACTCGTCCTCAGAGCCGTCATCAGTCGTTTCCAACGGTCGTTTCTTATTCTGAAGACGCATTCGGGAACAGAAGGGTGACTTGTTACAACTTTCAGAGGCGGGAACTCTGTGTTAGTTATGGCGGGCGTTGTAGAAGTACCTGCACCACCGTCATTATCCGAAGGAAGGGAGTTGCTACTTGGTAAGACGTCGCTGAGGGTCAGTTTTTGACGCTGTGTTAGATTATTCCGGAGGACAAAAACACGGCGTGGACAATCTTGTCTGAAATGACCTGTCTCATTACAAATATTACACGTACGCTCCTGTCCAGAATAAACAACATGTGCTTTGTGACCTGAAACAGATATATGGGACGGAATATTGGCTTTCACCTCCATTTCGACGGACCTAATGCCATTATAGCACTGTATCTTGTACAGTTTCGACCATCTTTCGTTATAGATTGATTTAACTTCCCCATATTTAGATAGAGCGTCTCTGATCAACTGATTGTCAACTTCAATAGGAACATTCAAAATCCTCACATTGGTGTACATGATATCAGCTTTTCGTACAGAAACATCACTTTTTGAACCGTCTCGATGAACAAATTCAACAAATTATCCCCTTTTTGCAAGTAACCTATCGACAGTCACGGAGTTCAGAAATTTAACATCAACACAGTATTTTTCAGCATCTAACTGCGTGGCATGAACAGAGTCAGAATTGATGCAGATTACCTCTGTGAGCCAATCACGGATCTCCAGTGCAGTGGGTTGGACGGGCCGGGTTTCCTTCTCGAGCGAGAAGACTAACGTATTCTTCCTGACGGTGGCAGACATAGCCTTCTGTTCCGACGAAATTCCGGTAAAAACCGAAATCGCGACGAAGAACGAAACTGAGAACGGACGATAGCACTTCAAAAACACTTATCAGGACCGCCACACACAATTATACTACGAAAATGCACAGACAGCTGTACGTAAACACAACACACCGGCGATAGCGCTAACGTATGCGGAGCAAGAAACAAGCACGTACGACCGCGGCCACCTCGTCTGCTGGAACTACAACTGTGCCTTTGGTGAGTGCTTGCGGAAATAAGACATTTGTCGACTCGAAAACGCATTGTACTGGGCCGATGTTAACGTCTAATACCCAGCTGCAGTGCAACCGACCAAGCTCCCACTCGTGAATCATTTAATGATGGCATCCGTCCACGTCAGTATCCGATCGGAGGAAAGTAGTCGGCCCACTTACTTACTGCAGAAATAAGCACCGAATCGTCGTGTAGCGTTGTCTCATGCAAATGAGATATGTCCTGTGCATCCAGTATAACAACTACTGCAACGACGCGATTATCTCGATTCGCAACATTTATTTGTCACCTTCGTTGACCTCATCGCTGATGTTGCTTTCAGGTTTCTTTCGAAGAGCAAACCACGTTCTTCGTAGCCGAGTTGTGAGACCAGAGGCTCCTGCTGTTGGCGATGGAGGCAGACCTTATCAGATCGCTTTTGTATACGGCGGCCGGATGGATATCGAACTGCTACAGTTGGAGGCATTATAGGCTCGATACGTTAAAATGACTGCGAGAAGTAAGCACTTAAATATGAATGAGAACGCACCGTTCCCAAACACCACCACGGTGCCAAACTTCGATTCGTTTATAGATCTTGAGATGATGTTTGATTCGAAAGACGTACGCTATCGAATGTTGTGTCCTTCCAATTGGTAGGCGGTTTAGTTTCGTATTTCTTACAGATGTTATCTGCCACCTACACGTTCCATTGCTACTACTCAGTGGCGTTTCGCATGTAGAAGGCGTGATCCGAAATGGCTGTTTTACGTAAAATTCTTCGACGAGGATGGGATTCGAACCCACGCGTGCAGAGCACATTGGATTAGCAGTCCAACGCCTTAACCACTCGGCCACCTTGTCTGATGCATCGGAAACTGCGTCCCTCGCTAGTCCTTACGGAAAGAAGTCGTTTGTCGATTCGAAATCGCATCGTACTGTGGCTGGTGTACACGCTGTAACGCCCTGCTGCAGTGCAGCTGACCAAGCTCCCACTCGTTAATCATTTACATCTACATCTACATCTACATCTATACTCCGCGAGCCACCTTGCGGTGTGTGGCGGAGGGTACTTATTGTACCACTATCTGATCCCTCCTTCCCTGTTCCATTCACGAATTGTGCGTGGGAAGAACGACTGCTTGTAAGTCTCCGTATTTGCTCTAATTTCTCGGATCTTTTCGTTGTGATCATTACGCGAGATATATGTGGGCGGTAGTAATATGTTGCCCATCTCTTCCCGGAATGTGCTCTCTCGTAATTTCGATAATAAACCTCTCCGTATTGCGTAACGCCTTTCTTGAAGTGTCCGCCACTGGAGCTTGTTCAGCATCTCCGTAACGCTCTCGCGCTGACTAAATGTCCCCATGACGAATCGCGCTGCTTTTCGCTGGATCATGTCTATCTCTTCTATTAATCCAACCTGGTAAGGGTCCCATACTGATGAGCAATACTCAAGAATCGGACGAACAAGCGTTTTGTAAGCTACTTCTTTCGTCGATGAGTCACATTTTCTTAGAATTCTTCCTATGAATCTCAACCTGGCGCCTGCTTTTCCCACTATTTGTTTTATGTCATCATTCCACTTCAGATCGCTCCGGATAGTAACTCCTAAGTATTTTACGGTCGTTACCGCTTCCAATGATTTACCACCTATGGCATAATCGTACTGGAATGGATTTCTGCCCCTATCTATGCGAATTATATTACATTTATCTACGTTTAGGGAAAGCTGCCAGCTGTCGCACCATGCATTAATCCTCTGCAGGTCTTCCTGGAGTACGTACGAGTCTTCTGATGTTGCTACTTTCTTGTAGACAACCGTGTCATCTGCAAATAGCCTCACGGAGCTACCGATGCTGTCAACTAAGTCATTTATGTATATTTTAAACAATAAAGGTCCTATCACGCTTCCTTGCGGTACTCCCGAAATTACCTCTACATCTGCAGATTTTGAATCGTTAAGAATGACATGTTGTGTTCTTTCTTCTAGGAAATCCGGAATCCAATCACAAACCTGGTCCGATATTCCGTAAGCTCGTATTTTTTTCACTAAACGTAAGTGCGGAACCGTATCAAATGCCTTCCTGAAGTCCAGGAATACGGCATCAATCTGCTCGCCAGTGTCTACGGCACTGTGAATTTCTTGGGCAAATAGGGCGAGCTGAGTTTCACATGATCTCTGTTTGCGGAATCCATGTTGGTTATGATGAAGGAGATTTGTATTATCTAAGAACGTCATAATACGAGAACACAAAACATGTTCCATTATTCTACAACAGATTGACGTAACCGAAATAGGCCTATAATTATTCGCATCTGATTTATGACCCTTCTTGAAAATGGGAACGACCTGCGCTTTCTTCCAGTCGCTAGGTACTTTACGTTCTTCCAGCGATCTACGATAAATTAATGATGGCATCCGTCCACGTCGGTATCCGATCGGAGGAAAGTAGTCGGCCCACTTACTTACTGCAGAAATAAGCACCGAATCGTCGTGTAGCGTTGTCTAATGCAAATGAAAGATGTCCTGTGCATTCAGTATAACAACTACTGCAACGACGCGATTATCTCGATTCGAAACATTTATTTGTCACCTTCGTTGACCTCATCGCTGATGTTGCTTTCAAGTTTCTTTCGAAGAGCAAACCACGTTCTTCGTAGCCGAATTGTGAGACCAGAGGCTCCTGCTGTTGGCGATGGAGCCAGGCCCTATCAGATCACTTCCGTATACGGCGGCCGGATGGAAAGCAAACTGTCGAAAGGCGACAGTTGCGCTACGGTTGGAGGTACTATAGCCTCGATACGTGAAAATGACTGCGATAAGTAAGCACTTAAATATGAATGAGAACGCACCGTTCCCAAACACCACCATGGTGCCAAACTTCGATTCGTTTATAGATCTTGAGATGATGTTTGATTCGAAAGACGTACGCTATCGAATGTTGTGTATTTCCAATTGGTAGGTGGTTTAGTTTCGTATTTCTTACGGATGTTAACTGCCACCTACACGTTCCATTGCTACTACTGAGTGGCGTTTCGCGTGTAGAAGGCGTGATCCGAAATGGGTGCTTTACGTAAAATTCTTCGACGAGGATGGGATTCGAACCCACGCGTGCAGAGCACATTGGATTAGCAGTCCAACGCCTTAACCACTCTTTTTTTTTTTTTTTAGACGCTACCCCCCCTTTTTTTTTTTTTTTTTTTTCTCGGGGTAGCGCGTTTCCACGGCGCTTTTATTTTTATTTTTATTTTCCTGGACCTCTTCCACTTCAGGTGTTGGCCCCTATCATCCATATCACCCTCAAACTCCTATCTAACCTAAAAAAAAAAAAAAAAAAATTCTGTTGCCACCGCCACTTTCACCCTAACTTAACCTACTTTTTTATTTATTTTTTCATTATTTTTTTTAAATAATATATAAAGGAACTGAATACATCTTCTTGCCGTGACAATCTGTCCAATACCCGTGAAACAGAAGAACATGAAATCAATCAAGCACTTCTGATGTGTTTTATGTTACGGCTTCTGGCAAAATTAGTTTTCCTGAGGCACTTTCACCTGCCGTACTATAAAAATAAATAAATAAATGCCAACTTAATTATAATGAAGCACAAGTAGTATCAACTCGCTGTAGTGTTGTGCACAAAAAAAAAAAAAATACCGCTTCATTATGGCAAAGTGTGAAGTAAGAAATTTTGAAACAAAGCTTTGTATTTCCGACTCGTTTGAAGGTTGTGGTGCTCTTCCATTATATACTGTATGTACTCGTCTATACTCGCATGTGTATTCGTAACTGCAAAATATGCAAACTGGCCGATAACCCAAACATAGCTATTGTGCTTTGTTGCAGGAAAGAAATGCCAGTCTGGTTGAAGTACATCTTTAAGTGTTATAGCAGAGTCTGTGGTTCTAGTAATTATTGCGAGTTTTTTTCTAGTCCAGTTCCATATGTGGTATTGGTCGCGGCAGATGAGAAAGTGTGCCAAGGTATCTACAGTATGGCAATGATCGCAGTACGGACTCTGCTTCATTTTGATATTGTGCAACTTTTCACCTGTGGGGACCTTCTCGTTCACAATGTCATACCACTTGGACACTACTTTGGAGTGGAGGATGGGATTGTTAATGTTTTTCCAGACGTTACTCCAGTTGACCGCTGGATATTTCGCTTCAATTGGGTTTTGCCTATGGTGTCTCGTGAGGTGGTAATAGGTCCTTCTGGTGTTAAGCAGCTGTGAAGTGTCTTGAATATAGCTCATTTCCAGGTAATAAGTCCGGACGTGATCGAGCTGAGCGCTGATGCGACCAACATCGACTGGGGCCTTATTGCTCGTTGGGGCTAACCTGTTGAATAACGTTTTCGTAATTGTCGGATGGGGTGACTGCAGTATTTTGCAGATTCGGTCCATATATACGGCAGTGCATTGGTTCTTGATGTCTTTGACGCCCAAACCACCAGCGGCGCGGGTTAACACTATGGTTGGCATAGCGACCTTAAAGATGTTTCCGCTCCATATGAACCAATACGCTGCAGCTAACAGCTTTTGCGCTGTATCCTTGGGTACTGGTAACACTGCTGCGATGTGATATATTTTGCTTAGCGCATAGCTGTTAATCAATAGAGATCTCTGTATCCGATTGAGCGTTCTAGTTTTGTGTTCACGGAGAGTAGCCCTGAATATATGCAGTTTATGGTCCCAGTTGGCTACTGTCATCTCTCTTGGGTTGGCCATTAGAATCATACCTAAGTGGTTCGTCTTCTCTGTTCTTTGTAGCCATGTTCTTGGAATGGTCTCCATATGGGGTCCGACAGGTAAAATTTTCGATTTTTGTTCATTGAGTTTGGCTCCGGAAGAAGTGGCGTAAGCGTGGATTATTTGTTGAACGACTTCCATTTCTGAGTGCGTGTTAACTACTACACTGACGTCATCAGCATAAGCGTGACACACGGTTTTTGTACCCAACACCTGTAGACCTTGTAACCTGTGATGCAGGTTTAACAGTAACGGTTCTACGGCGATTGCGTATAGTGCCATAGAAAGAGGGCAGCCTTGCCTCACTGATTGCTTGATCGGGACTGGTGAACTTAGCTGACCATTAATTTTGATTCGAGAGGAAGTGCCGACTATACATTTGCGTATGATCTGAATAAAATGAGCACTGAATCCCATCCGTTGCATTACAGTTAGTAGAAAGTGGTGGTTGATGCGGTCAAAAGCCTTATCGAAGTCTAAAAACATGAGACCAACATTGCATTTGCATAGCCACGACAAATATATTATGTCTCTATATTCACATAGTGCATTCGACATTGATCTCCCTGGGACAGCACTCATTTGATAAGGGCCAAGTACTTTCGGCAGTACCGTCTTCAGTCTACAGTTTATGAGTCGGGTGAAGATTTTATAGTCGGAATTGAGGAGTGTTAGTGGTCGAAAATCCTTCAGCGTAGCGCTACGTGGTTTTTTGGGGATCAGTACAATCATTCCTTCGGTAAACTGAGATGGCATCTGCACGTCTCCCAATAATTCATTGCATATTTTGGTGAATTCCGGTCCTATGATGTGCCAAAAACAAGCATAAAATTCTATGGGTAGGCCATCTAAACCAGCAGATTTCTTTGTAGGCGAGTCTTTGATTATGACACATACTTCTTCCTCAGTTATGTGGGCTACAAGGTCGGCGTTGTCAGTCGGATGGACCGTGGATTGAATGTTGGATAAAAGCGGCTCACTTTCCGTCGTGTCAGTCGCCGATGCGGAGTAAAAATCTGTATAATGTTGCACCACGTAGTTTTTAACTGTGACTTGTTGATCGTATTCGTTCCCCTGTTCATCACTGAGAGTGTGGATTAACTTTTGTTTACCTCTCTTGGCTTCCCGTATCACGTGATATACGGACGTATTCTCCTGCGTCAGTTCAATCGGAGGACGCGATCGAACTTTTTTCCCCTCTAGTGATTGTCGTACCAACGCCGTTATTCTTGCTTTGGTGCGTTTTATTCTAGAGCTGTTTGCTACTAATCCCATGGGGTCATCATATAGTTCGCGGAGGCAAAGAAAGTGATACTCCAAGGTGCGTTTTCGCCAGTGCGCTTTCATGCGACCATATCGTGCGATGCATTTTTTTATCTGCGGTTTCGCAGACTGTAGCCACCACATGATGCGTGTAGGATATCTGGATTGCATCCGAAGACAACGCTGCCATGTAGCATGGACCTCCTGTTTCAGTACTGCGTCCTCCAAAAGTGACACGTTTAGCTGCCATACGCCCCTTCCCAGGAATGTTTTTTGTTTAGTATGCTTCGCGGTTATATGAAATGCGCAGTGATCCGAGAAGTTAAGAGGCCAAATTTCACAGTCAGTTACATTATGGATAAAACCTTTCGTTACATACAGCCTGTCTAGTCTGCTTGCCGAAGTACTGGATACGTACGTGTATCCTCGGGTGTGCGGGCGAAGGTGGCACCAAGCATCTATCATATCGAGCCCGTTAATTAACAGCAACAGCTCCTCACAAAAGTTGAAGTTCGGGATTTGATCTTCTGGACGCAATACGCAGTTAAAATCTCCACCCAAAATTATGTGCAGTCGAGGATCCGTTATTAATGGGACAATTTCGTCCCGGAACAGGTTGCCCCTTGCTCGTTTTCCGCTGGATCCAGAGGGAGCATATATATTAACAAGAAGCAGATCATATATTTGTGCAGTTATGCCTCGTCCAGATTCAAGTATTGCTTTTGCTGTACATGGTATGCCGTGTTTGAACAGTATTCCTGTTCCACATTCATTGCCTATGTTTAAGATCGCCTCATATCCGTACACATCCGCTATTTTGGTTGTAACTACCTCTTGTAACATCGCTATGTCAATGTCGGCGGCATATAAGTAGTCCTTCACAGATTGTAACTTTACGTCCGAAACTATTCTGTTTACATTGATCGTGGCGAATTTATACGCCTGCGTCATTCGGTAGTCCAACTAAGCGCATTCAGTGTCGTCAGACCATGCTGTCCCCGTATCAGTTCCGCAACGCTCAACAGTGTCCATTGGTTCTTCAATTGGAGGGGCGAGGTTCATCTGTACGTCCTCATTCGGGTTGGGGATGTCTGGTTTTCCGATGTCTACCACGCCTTGCTTTCCGCTTCGATCTATTTTAAGAATTTTTTGGTACGGGAGAGTTTTTTCTCCAGTTCTTGAATCTCTTCAGGGCTCTGTTTTCGTGTTTGCCGTTTAGGTTTCACCGGCTGCTGTCTGATGTTGTCTTCCTCAGCATTCTTCAAATCTTCTAAGCGGGTGGTGTTTCGAGCTAAATTGTCGACCGTGCTCTTGGTGGATGATGGTGTCAATAGAGAAATCGGTTCACTATGAGGTTGCTCATTCCGGGATGGTTCTTGCATGTCATTCTCAACAGCGGAGGAATCGGATAATTTGCTGTGGCTCCCAATATCTTTCGGTGGCTGTTGTGTTGAAACCGTTACAGCTGTCACGATTTCCTTAGGTTCGGGTGGTCTAGCTTCTGTTGTGTCAGTGGTGGCAATCTGGGCTTCCATTCGGGTGGGATGGTTCTCCGAATTCACATCAGGGCTTGGGGTCAGGACTTGGCCGCGGGCAGCCGTAGCGTAAGTCGCTGGCAGCGCAGTCATAGCCGGCGGTCGCGGCGCCTCGCCAGCCGGCAGCTGCGCCACTCGCCGCTGTAAACACTCCGCGCGGACGTGGCCGGGAGAGTTGCACGCCGCGCACGTCCTCGGCTGGCCGTCGTATATAACGATACCTCGGTATCCACAGACGCTGATGTATGACGGTACATGTTTGTGCAAATCGACCTTTAATTGCCTCACTCCGTTGAGAACTTGGAATTTGCGCGCGTTGGACCACCGTTCGGCAACATTACTGAGAACTTTACCGTACGGCGCTATCACTGCGTTTATTTGTTCCGCCGGTACTTCGAATGGTAGTTCGAATATCCTGATAGTTCGTATTCCAAACCCTGCATGTGTTACGGTGACTTCGCCTACGTTTCCATCACAATGCTTAAATTTCATACTTCCTCCGCAAGACTCAACTATTTTGTCACGTAAGTTAGCATTCCTCAATTTCACAAATACAACGCTGCTCACTATCGAAAGATGCATTCCAATGACATCCTCTGAATCAACTTTCACTTCGTATTCCAACCAATCTTCGATTTCGTGTAGTTTAGGTCGGGCGTAATTACGATCAAACGAGAATTTCAAAGTATCTTGTCTGTTCAAGTGGGCCATCACGGATTCATATTTCAAATTTCAATATGCGTATAAGTTCTGCAACGATGCAAGACGCACTGCGACTTACCACGCCGAAGCACAGCAGACCGCGGCGCACGAAACTCAGCACACGTCCGCACAGCACGGCTGACGCGGCGAGACACGGTCGGCCACCTCGTCTAATGCATCGGAAACTGCGTCCCTCGCTAGTCCTTACGGAAAGAAGTCGTTTGTCGATTCGAAATCGCATCGTACTGTGGCTGGTGTACACGCTGTAACGCCCTGCTGCAGTGCAGCTGACCAAGCTCCCACTCGTGAATCATTTAATGATGGCATCCGTCCACGTTGGTATCCGATCGGAGGAAAGTAGTCGGCCCACTTACTTACTGCAGAAATAAGCACCGAATCGTCGTGTAGCGTTGTCTAATGCAAATGAAAAATGTCCTGTGCATTCAGTATAACAACTACTGCAACGACGCGATTATCTCGATTCGAAACATTTATTTGTCAGCTTCGTTGACCTCATCGCTGATGTTGCTTTCAAGTTTCTTTCGAAGAGCAAACCACGTTCTTCGTAGCCGAATTGTGAGACCAGAGGCTCCTGCTGTTGGCGATGGAGCCAGGCCCTATCAGATCGCTTCCGTATACGGCGGCCGGATGGAAAGCAAACTGTCGAAAGGCGGTTGGAGGTATTATAAGCTCGATACGTTAAAATGACTGCGATAAGTAAGCACTTAAATATGAATGAGAACGCACCGTTCCCAAACACCACCATGGTGCCAAACTTCGATTCGTTTATAGATCTTGAGATGATGTTTGATTCGAAAGACGTACGCTATCGAATGTTGTGTATTTCCAATTGGTAGGCGGTTTAGTTTCGTATTTCTTACGGATGTTAACTTTCACCTACACGTTCCATTGCTACTACTGAGTGGCGTTTCGCATGTAGAAGGCGTGATCCGAAATGGGTGCTTTACGTAAAATTCTTCGACGAGGATGGGATTCGAACCCACGCGTGCAGAGCACATTGGATTAGCAGTCCAACGCCTTAACCACTCGGCCACCTCGTCTGATGCATCGGAAACTGCGTCCCTCGCTAGTCCTTACGGAAAGAAGTCGTTTGTCGATTCGAAATCGCATCGTACTGTGGCTGGTGTACACGCTGTAACGCCCTGCTGCAGTGCAGCTGACCAAGCTCCCACTCGTGAATCATTTAATGATGGCATCCGTCCACGTTGGTATCCGATCGGAGGAAAGTAGTCGGCCCACTTACTTACTGCAGAAATAAGCACCGAATCGTCGTGTAGCGTTGTCTAATGCAAATGAAAAATGTCCTGTGCATTCAGTATAACAACTACTGCAACGCCGCGATTATCTCGATTCGAAACATTTATTTGTCACCTTCGTTGACCTCATCGCTGATGTTGCTTTCAAGTTTCTTTCGAAGAGCAAACCACGTTCTTCGTAGCCGAATTGTGAGACCAGAGGCTCCTGCTGTTGGCGATGGAGCCAGGCCCTATCAGATCGCTTCCGTATACGGCGGCCGGATGGAAAGCAAACTGTCGCTACGGTTGGAGGTATTATAGGCTCGATACGTTAAAATGACTGCGATAAGTAAGCACTTAAATATGAATGAGAACGCACCGTTCCCAAACACCACCATGGTGCCAAACTTCGATTCGTTTATAGATCTTGAGATGATGTTTGATTCGAAAAACGTACGCTATCGAATGTTGTGTATTTCCAATTGGTAGGCGGTTTAGTTTCGTATTTCTTACGGATGTTAACTTTCACCTACACGTTCCATTGCTACTACTGAGTGGCGTTTCGCATGTAGAAGGCGTGATCCGAAATGGGTGCTTTACGTAAAATTCTTCGACGAGGATGGGATTCGAACCCACGCGTGCAGAGCACATTGGATTAGCAGTCCAACGCCTTAACCACTCGGCCACCTCGTCTGATGCATCGGAAACTGCGTCCCTCGCTAGTCCTTACGGAAAGAAGTCGTTTGTCGAATCGAAATCGCATCGTACTGTGGCTGGTGTACACGCTGTAACGCCCTGCTGCAGTGCAGCTGACCAAGCTCCCACTCGTGAATCATTTAATGATGGCATCCGTCCACGTTGGTATCCGATCGGAGGAAAGTAGTCGGCCCACTTACTTACTGCAGAAATAAGCACCGAATCGTCGTGTAGCGTTGTCTAATGCAAATGAAAAATGTCCTGTGCATTCAGTATAACAACTACTGCAACGCCGCGATTATCTCGATTCGAAACATTTATTTGTCACCTTCGTTGACCTCATCGCTGATGTTGCTTTCAAGTTTCTTCCGAAGAGCAAACCACGTTCTTCGTAGCCGAATTGTGAGACCAGAGGCTCCTGCTGTTGGCGATGGAGCCAGGCCCTATCAGATCGCTTCCGTATACGGCGGCCGGATGGAAAGCAAACTGTCGAAAGGCGACAGTTGCGCTACGGTTGGAGGTATTATAGGCTCGATACGTTAAAATGACTGCGATAAGTAAGCACTTAAATATGAATGAGAACGCACCGTTCCCAAACACCACCATGGTGCCAAACTTCGATTCGTTTATAGATCTTGAGATGATGTTTGATTCGAAAGACGTACGCTATCGAATGTTGTGTATTTCCAGTTGGTAGGCGGTTTAGTTTCGTATTTCTTACGGATGTTAACTTTCACCTACACGTTCCATTGCTACTACTGAGTGGCGTTTCGCATGTAGAAGGCGTGATCCGAAATGGGTGCTTTACGTAAAATTCTTCGACGAGGATGGGATTCGAACCCACGCGTGCAGAGCACATTGGATTAGCAGTCCAACGCCTTAACCACTTTTTTTTTTTTTTTTTTTTTATGAAGAGGGCACCGTGATTTCAAACACTGAGTCACAATCGTCACTGCAGCGACAGCAAGGCAAAACTTTAAAATTTGCCGTGACCAGGATTCGAACCTGGGTTATTGCGGCCACAACGCAATGTCCTAACCACTTTTTTTTTTTTTTTTTAAACTTACTACAACAAAAACGCGCTTTTCCGGTACCGGGAATCGAACCCGGGCCTCCTGGGTGAGAGCCAGGTATCCTAGCCACCTTTTTTTTTTTTTTTTTTTTTTTTTCAGTACTGAAATTAAAATCCTAAAACATGACTATATAATGTAGACTGCTGACTGAAATAAGGATTAAAACACGAAAACTTCAGTCCTGGTGTAGAGAAGAAACATATATAAAGGCGGGAAATCCAGAAACAGTATAAAAGAAAATGGCTCACACAGGTGACCTTAGCCAACACCCTCTCTTTCAAATGTCAGGCTAAGCATATTGGCAAAATCATCTCGGAGGCCTGGCAATCGCAAGCGCTGCCAGTAAGCTGTAAGCATGTACTGCCGAAACGCTAGGTGTCCATCCTCTTCATGACAACTGTTGACAAAATGTACGAAATGGCCAATCAACCACATGACGGTATGGAGCTTCGTCCGCGGAAAAAAGGAAGAATCGGGCCGGACGATGATGTCAATAGTATAAGCGGCTTCAGCAGACCTAGTGACAAAAGCAAGTTGTTTCCTGAGCCAACGCCAATTAGCAAGGTGCCCACAACAGGTGAATCGATGTTCAAGGGTATCCAGGAGACCACACCGAGTACAGGTGTCCGTGTCAGAAAGACCAATACGGTGCAGTCGTACATTGGTGGGAACCAAATTATTTATTACCCTATACCACGTGGACGCCACGGCCATAGAGTGGATCGGCAGACTAACGTTCTTCCAGACGTTCCTCCAGGACACGGATGGAGACGCCAGTTCTATTGGATTGGGACTGGCCAGCCCCTCCCAGCGGGCAATCAAGCTCTTGGTCGTTGGCACCGGTCGCCGCAAGAAGACGTCACCGAGGTAACTCACCGCAATGTAAAATTCCCGAATGTGTTTCAACTTAAAATTTAGGCGTCCGACATCGACAGGTGGAGCAAGGCTCGCCGGACGCACAACAGTAAAAAGCCTGGATGTAATTGAAGTCACTTCTTGCGTAACAATTAGAGTCGTTCGGCGGACGTACAAAGCAGACGCCTTGCGAGTAATGTCAGAGAGGCCCATGCCTCCGGAGAGACGCGGTTTCGTCATTACCTCGTAACGTAACTTGAATAGATGGCCCTTCCATATAAACCTGCTAGACAATTGGCGCAACCTTTTCGCCACCATCATGGGAAGTGGGAACAGCTGAGCAACATAATAAGCTTTACATAGGACGTAGGTGTCTAAAATTCGGACTTTTTGCAAAATGGTAGCAGAGCGCTGCTCATGGACCATCAGAGCCCCCTGTATCTTCTCGGTGACAGATTTCCAATTGAGAGCCGCCATTTTTAGAGGACACCGATCAATGATAATCCCCAAGGACGTATGGCGATCGACAAAAGTGGCCCAAGGGACGTCAGCATCGCGAAATCCTCGAATATCAAGGAACTTACATTTACCCTGATTGAGACGCGCTCCAGAGACACGACAGTATGCATCAAACTGCCCCTTTCAACAACGGGATATCATCTCGTTGACGGAGGAGAACAACGACATCATCCGCATATGCCTTAACCGAGAGCTTCCCACCAGAGAGGGACATACCCTGAAGCTTGAGAGCAATAGTCCGAAGCAGCGGTTCCAGGGACAAAACGAATAAAGACATAGAGAGCGGACTACCCTGAGGCACTCCGCGGCGGATAGCAATGGGCGGCGTCAGCTGCCCATTGACAGACACCCGAGCTGTTATTCCCCTGTACAAATTGCCAAGAACACCACGTGATGAAGCGTTAAAACCTATTGTACCTAAAACACGATCTAAAAACACATGACTGACGTGATCAAAAGCCTTATAAAAATCAAGGAAGGCAAAGGCACAATGTACGTTTGTAACCGCCGCAACCGAGACAACATCCCGATATTCGGCTACTGGTGTCAGAATAGATCTATCATGAAAACAACATTGATGTGCACCAATCACACCCCGAAGCAGAGAAGACAGCCGGCTATTGAGCGCTCTAGCAGCTGTCTTATAGTCAAAATTCAGCAATGTGAGCGGACGAAGATTGGCAGCAGATAAACGACCAGAGGACTTCGGAATTAAAACAATTTTCCCTACTTTAAAATCGGCAGGCACATCCATCCCTCTGACAATCTCATTTAAAATCTGCGTAAAAATGCCACCCAAAAGAGGCCAAAAACGGAGATAAAATTCTTTAGGCAGGCCGTCTGGACCCGGCGATTTACTGGACGGAGAGCGAGCAATAAAATCGAAAACATCATCTACCTGGAACTCCCGGAGAAATTCGCCGTTCGCGTCAGGCGCGATCGTCGCAGTTAGATCCCCAAAGACATCATCCGAAAGAGACTCACCAGAATCATCGGCAGAATAGAGACTAGTGTAATACTGATGAAGAGCACGAACCATTTCCTCCTGTGCACTAAGCTGTCGCCCATCATCCACCGTAAGAGAAGAGATGAAGGAGCGACGACGACGAGTCTGATGCCGTAGCAGGTGGTACAAGGATGTCAGTTCACCTTCAACAAGAGAGTGAGGTTTCGACTTAACTCGCAGACCATCCATCTGTCGTCGTTTAAGGCTCAAGAGCTTGGCTTTAATACGACGAACATCATGGATCCGCAGTGGAGAGGTACCCGCCGCGTCATATAGTTCACGCAGGACAGAGTAGTAATATTCATACGTGTTCTTAAAATCACGCGTCCTAGCAGCACAGTAGAAAATCAAAGTCTGACGAATCTTGGGCTTGGCAAACGCAGTCCACCAAACCAGCAAGGAGGGGTATCGCGGGACAGAGCGAAGACATCGCTCCCACACGCCACTTATAACATCATCCATAGCACTGTCGGCAAGGTGGGAAACATTTAACATCCACTGGGAACGATAAAGTTTTGCAGGTTGGCGACTTAGATTTACAGTTGCAGTAAAAGCACAATGGTCAGAAAAACTAGTAGGAATAACATCGACAGAAAGAATTTTATCACATAAAAAATCAGATAAATAGAATCTGTCGAGTCTACTGCATGAGGACGCGGTAAAAAACGTATATTTCACCAGGGTTGGATATTTGTGTTCCCAAACATCACGCAGATGCATCGTACGAACTAAGTCATGTAAATCACGGCAATAATTAAAATTGGGGGACTGGTCTGCAGGGCGTAAAACACAATTAAAATCGCCTCCGAGCAGGAGACTCCGAGGACTCTGGCGCAAAAGATAAATAAGCTCTTCTTTATAAAAGCGCGATCGAGCCACAGTGTGACCCGAACCAGAGGGGGCATACAAAACAACGAGGCGGAGATCAAAAAGACGACAACCAATCCCACGGCCAGAGTCAAGGAATTCAATGTCAGTAATAGGAATGCCCTCTCGAAAGAAAAGAGCAGTTCCTGTTGAATATTCCGGCGCGACATTAAAAACAGTTTGAAATCCAGGTAGAGAGAGATCAGAAAACAACACTTCCTGCAAAAACACTACGTCCGCACAGGCGTCGTAAATAAACTGCCGCAAAGAGGCAATACGAACGTCGGACTCAATACGGTTAACATTTAAGGTAAGAAAGGTGTATGCTTGAACCATAGAGAGAAAAGCGAGAAAACAAATCACCTACACCGACGCACCAGCGTCACAGTCCATAGCAGGGGTGACGGAGGCATCCGAGGGAGGGGGACTGCTACCCCGTTCCGCGGATCCCTTACGTTTCGGTTTTTTACGAACAGCATTAACGTTCGGCTGAACGCGTAACTTGCGTCGGCTGACGGGCAAGGAAACTTCAGCCGCCGGTGACGTAGGAGGGTCAAGTTCTGTATCCGACACCACCCGCGCCGGTCCACATGCGGGATCCGGGGTCGCGGGGGAAACATCCGACAAAACGGAATGGTCAACACCTGCACTAGCTTCCGGCAAACATGGACTGCACGGAGGCGAAACGTGAGCAGGAAGGTCCGAGGCCGCAGAGTTGGAAGGAAGCGGAGCAGCTCCGCTGGCAGAGGTATGGGGCAGCGAAGCAGGAAGTTGTCGCGGCTCCACTTGTTGTGACATCGAAGTCGGTTCGGAAGACGGCGCCAACAGGCCCGACCGACGACCCGACTCGAGAGAAGCTGCGTCGGGGGCCGGAGGGGCGCCAGCAGCCGCCACCGGAACCGCTACCTCAGGAGGGCAGGGAGCAGCTACAGTACACAGTGGCTCGGAGGATGCCGGTCGCTCGGACTGGGGCATCTCAGGGAGATCCTCATCCGTACTATTTCCATCGTGTGGGCGACGCCTCTTATTATTCAAAAGTGGCACACCCACCTGAGGGACAGACGGAACAACATCAGATTTAGCACGCAAAGGAGGAAATTCTGTATCAGGGGTGCGAAAAACCTGTGGCGGGGCGCTACTACCACTGGACTGTGCTACACCAAGAGCAGAACCACCTGCAACGAGGTCAGCGACCGTTAACTTGCGACGCTGTTCGAGAGAATTTTTTAAAACAAAAACTCTCCGCGGACAGTCGGTACGCACGTGACCACTTTCATTGCACAAAAAACAGGTGCCAACCTGACCACTATATGTTACATGGACACGATATCCACCGATCTGCAGGTGAGATGGAATATTCTGCTTAACGTGCATTTCGACTGAACGAATACCACTGTAACATTGCAGGCGATGTTGGCTTGACCAGCGTTCAAGGCGAATGCTCTTTACATCACCATACTTCTGTAGACCCTCCTTAAGATAGACATTATCCACCTCCGGTGGAAGGTTGTAAACACGAACATTGGTATACGTGATGGAAGCATTGGAAAGCAGCACGGTACTTACAGAATCATCCCGATGCCGAAAGAGAACCTGATGACCATATTTAGAAAGAATTTTATCAACCTGAAGTGGGTCCATAAACTTAACAAAGAAAACATACAGTTCGGTATCAAAATAAGCAGTGTGCACCTGATCCGAATGAACACCAAAGGTATCTACCAACCAATCATGAATCTCAAGAGAACTAGGTTGCACATGGCGGGTTGACTTGTCAAAAGCAAAACTAACTGTAGCCTGACGAGGAATAACCTGGGACGACATTTTCAAAATATGCGGTCGAAACCGCTACACAAAAAACACTGAAATATGGACAGAAAGTAACACAAGGTACGAAACAACGACGGAGAAATACTCTCAGAAGTTGCAACACAACACGTAACAAAAACGATAGTCCACTATACGTAACGCTACGGCGGAGCGGAAGACTAGGCACGTCCACACTGCACGGCGTCTAAAGCGGAACTGCCACTCGGCCACCTCGTCTGATGCATCGGAAACTGCGTCCCTCGCTAGTCCTTACGGAAAGAAGTCGTTTGTCGATTCGAAATCGCATCGTACTGTGGCTGGTGTACACGCTGTAACGCCCTGCTGCAGTGCAGCTGACCAAGCTCCCACTCGTGAATCATTTAATGATGGCATCCGTCCACGTTGGTATCCGATCGGAGGAAAGTAGTCGGCCCACTTACTTACTGCAGAAATAAGCACCGAATCGTCGTGTAGCGTTGTCTAATGCAAATGAAAAATGTCCTGTGCATTCAGTATAACAACTACTGCAACGCCGCGATTATCTCGATTCGAAACATTTATTTGTCACCTTCGTTGACCTCATCGCTGATGTTGCTTTCAAGTTTCTTTCGAAGAGCAAACCACGTTCTTCGTAGCCGAATTGTGAGACCAGAGGCTCCTGCTGTTGGCGATGGAGCCAGGCCCTATCAGATCGCTTCCGTATACGGCGGCCGGATGGAAAGCAAACTGTCGAAAGGCGACAGTTGCGCTACGGTTGGAGGTATTATAGGCTCGATACGTTAAAATGACTGCGATAAGTAAGCACTTAAATATGAATGAGAACGCACCGTTCCCAAACACCACCATGGTGCCAAACTTCGATTCGTTTATAGATCTTGAGATGATGTTTGATTCGAAAGACGTACGCTATCGAAAGTTGTGTATTTCCAATTGGTAGGCGGTTTAGTTTCGTATTTCTTACGGATGTTAACTTTCACCTACACGTTCCATTGCTACCACTGAGTGGCGTTTCGCATGTAGAAGGCGAGATCCGAAATGGGTGCTTTACGTAAAATTCTTCGACGAGGATGGGATTCGAACCCACGCGTGCAGAGCACATTGGATTAGCAGTCCAACGCCTTAACCACTCGGCCACCTCGTCTGATGCATCGGAAACTGCGTCCCTCGCTAGTCCTTACGGAAAGAAGTCGTTTGTCGATTCGAAATCGCATCGTACTGTGGCTGGTGTACACGCTGTATCGCCCTGCTGCAGTGCAGCTGACCAAGCTCCCACTCGTGAATCATTTAATGATGGCATCCGTCCACGTCGGTATCCGATCGGAGGAAAGTAGTCGGCCCACTTACTTACTGCAGAAATAAGCACCGAATCGTCGTGTAGCGTTGTCTAATGCAAATGAAAAATGTCCTGTGCATTCAGTATAACAACTACTGCAACGCCGCGATTATCTCGATTCGAAACATTTATTTGTCACCTTCGTTGACCTCATCGCTGATGTTGCTTTCAAGTTTCTTTCGAAGAGCAAACCACGTTCTTCGTAGCCGAATTGTGAGACCAGAGGCTCCTGCTGTTGGCGATGGAGCCAGGCCCTATCAGATCGCTTCCGTATACGGCGGCCGGATGGAAAGCAAACTGTCGAAAGGCGACAGTTGCGCTACGGTTGGAGGTATTATAGGCTCGATACGTTAAAATGACTGCGATAAGTAAGCACTTAAATATGAATGAGAACGCACCGTTCCCAAACACCACCATGGTGCCAAACTTCGATTCGTTTATAGATCTTGAGATGATGTTTGATTCGAAAGACGTACGCTATCGAAAGTTGTGTATTTCCAATTGGTAGGCGGTTTAGTTTCGTATTTCTTACGGATGTTAACTTTCACCTACACGTTCCATTGCTACCACTGAGTGGCGTTTCGCATGTAGAAGGCGAGATCCGAAATGGGTGCTTTACGTAAAATTCTTCGACGAGGATGGGATTCGAACCCACGCGTGCAGAGCACATTGGATTAGCAGTCCAACGCCTTAACCACTCGGCCACCTCGTCTGATGCATCGGAAACTGCGTCCCTCGCTAGTCCTTACGGAAAGAAGTCGTTTGTCGATTCGAAATCGCATCGTACTGTGGCTGGTGTACACGCTGTATCGCCCTGCTGCAGTGCAGCTGACCAAGCTCCCACTCGTGAACCATTTAATGATGGCATCCGTCCACGTCGGTATCCGATCGGAGGAAAGTAGTCGGCCCACTTACTTACTGCAGAAATAAGCACCGAATCGTCGTGTAGCGTTGTCTAATGCAAATGAAAAATGTCCTGTGCATTCAGTATAACAACTACTGCAACGCCGCGATTATCTCGATTCGAAACATTTATTTGTCACCTTCGTTGACCTCATCGCTGATGTTGCTTTCAAGTTTCTTTCGAAGAGCAAACCACGTTCTTCGTAGCCGAATTGTGAGACCAGAGGCTCCTGCTGTTGGCGATGGAGCCAGGCCCTATCAGATCGCTTCCGTATACGGCGGCCGGATGGAAAGCAAACTGTCGAAAGGCGACAGTTGCGCTACGGTTGGAGGTATTATAGGCTCGATACGTTAAAATGACTGCGATAAGTAAGCACTTAAATATGAATGAGAACGCACCGTTCCCAAACACCACCATGGTGCCAAACTTCGATTCGTTTATAGATCTTGAGATGATGTTTGATTCGAAAGACGTACGCTATCGAATGTTGTGTATTTCCAATTGGTAGGCGGTTTAGTTTCGTATTTCTTACGGATGTTAACTTTCACCTACACGTTCCATTGCTACTACTGAGTGGCGTTTCGCATGTAGAAGGCGTGATCCGAAATGGGTGCTTTACGTAAAATTCTTCGACGAGGATGGGATTCGAACCCACGCGTGCAGAGCACATTGGATTAACCACTCGGCCACCTCGTCTGATGCATCGGAAACTGCGTCCCTCGCTAGTCCTTACGGAAAGAAGTCGTTTGTCGATTCGAAATCGCATCGTACTGTGGCTGGTGTACACGCTGTAACGCCCTGCTGCAGTGCAGCTGACCAAGCTCCCACTCGTGAATCATTTAATGATGGCATCCGTCCACGTTGGTATCCGATCGGAGGAAAGTAGTCGGCCCACTTACTTACTGCAGAAATAAGCACCGAATCGTCGTGTAGCGTTGTCTAATGCAAATGAAAAATGTCCTGTGCATTCAGTATAACAACTACTGCAACGCCGCGATTATCTCGATTCGAAACATTTATTTGTCACCTTCGTTGACCTCATCGCTGATGTTGCTTTCAAGTTTCTTTCGAAGAGCAAACCACGTTCTTCGTAGCCGAATTGTGAGACCAGAGGCTCCTGCTGTTGGCGATGGAGCCAGGCCCTATCAGATCGCTTCCGTATACGGCGGCCGGATGGAAAGCAAACTGTCGAAAGGCGACAGTTGCGCTACGGTTGGAGGTATTATAGGCTCGATACGTTAAAATGACTGCGATAAGTAAGCACTTAAATATGAATGAGAACGCACCGTTCCCAAACACCACCATGGTGCCAAACTTCGATTCGTTTATAGATCTTGAGATGATGTTTGATTCGAAAGACGTACGCTATCGAAAGTTGTGTATTTCCAATTGGTAGGCGGTTTAGTTTCGTATTTCTTACGGATGTTAACTTTCACCTACACGTTCCATTGCTACCACTGAGTGGCGTTTCGCATGTAGAAGGCGAGATCCGAAATGGGTGCTTTACGTAAAATTCTTCGACGAGGATGGGATTCGAACCCACGCGTGCAGAGCACATTGGATTAGCAGTCCAACGCCTTAACCACTCGGCCACCTCGTCTGATGCATCGGAAACTGCGTCCCTCGCTAGTCCTTACGGAAAGAAGTCGTTTGTCGATTCGAAATCGCATCGTACTGTGGCTGGTGTACACGCTGTATCGCCCTGCTGCAGTGCAGCTGACCAAGCTCCCACTCGTGAACCATTTAATGATGGCATCCGTCCACGTCGGTATCCGATCGGAGGAAAGTAGTCGGCCCACTTACTTACTGCAGAAATAAGCACCGAATCGTCGTGTAGCGTTGTCTAATGCAAATGAAAAATGTCCTGTGCATTCAGTATAACAACTACTGCAACGCCGCGATTATCTCGATTCGAAACATTTATTTGTCACCTTCGTTGACCTCATCGCTGATGTTGCTTTCAAGTTTCTTTCGAAGAGCAAACCACGTTCTTCGTAGCCGAATTGTGAGACCAGAGGCTCCTGCTGTTGGCGATGGAGCCAGGCCCTATCAGATCGCTTCCGTATACGGCGGCCGGATGGAAAGCAAACTGTCGAAAGGCGACAGTTGCGCTACGGTTGGAGGTATTATAGGCTCGATACGTTAAAATGACTGCGATAAGTAAGCACTTAAATATGAATGAGAACGCACCGTTCCCAAACACCACCATGGTGCCAAACTTCGATTCGTTTATAGATCTTGAGATGATGTTTGATTCGAAAGACGTACGCTATCGAATGTTGTGTATTTCCAATTGGTAGGCGGTTTAGTTTCGTATTTCTTACGGATGTTAACTTTCACCTACACGTTCCATTGCTACTACTGAGTGGCGTTTCGCATGTAGAAGGCGTGATCCGAAATGGGTGCTTTACGTAAAATTCTTCGACGAGGATGGGATTCGAACCCACGCGTGCAGAGCACATTGGATTAACCACTCGGCCACCTCGTCTGATGCATCGGAAACTGCGTCCCTCGCTAGTCCTTACGGAAAGAAGTCGTTTGTCGATTCGAAATCGCATCGTACTGTGGCTGGTGTACACGCTGTAACGCCCTGCTGCAGTGCAGCTGACCAAGCTCCCACTCGTGAATCATTTAATGATGGCATCCGTCCACGTTGGTATCCGATCGGAGGAAAGTAGTCGGCCCACTTACTTACTGCAGAAATAAGCACCGAATCGTCGTGTAGCGTTGTCTAATGCAAATGAAAAATGTCCTGTGCATTCAGTATAACAACTACTGCAACGCCGCGATTATCTCGATTCGAAACATTTATTTGTCACCTTCGTTGACCTCATCGCTGATGTTGCTTTCAAGTTTCTTTCGAAGAGCAAACCACGTTCTTCGTAGCCGAATTGTGAGACCAGAGGCTCCTGCTGTTGGCGATGGAGCCAGGCCCTATCAGATCGCTTCCGTATACGGCGGCCGGATGGAAAGCAAACTGTCGAAAGGCGACAGTTGCGCTACGGTTGGAGGTATTATAGGCTCGATACGTTAAAATGACTGCGATAAGTAAGCACTTAAATATGAATGAGAACGCACCGTTCCCAAACACCACCATGGTGCCAAACTTCGATTCGTTTATAGATCTTGAGATGATGTTTGATTCGAAAGACGTACGCTATCGAAAGTTGTGTATTTCCAATTGGTAGGCGGTTTAGTTTCGTATTTCTTACGGATGTTAACTTTCACCTACACGTTCCATTGCTACCACTGAGTGGCGTTTCGCATGTAGAAGGCGAGATCCGAAATGGGTGCTTTACGTAAAATTCTTCGACGAGGATGGGATTCGAACCCACGCGTGCAGAGCACATTGGATTAGCAGTCCAACGCCTTAACCACTCGGCCACCTCGTCTGATGCATCGGAAACTGCGTCCCTCGCTAGTCCTTACGGAAAGAAGTCGTTTGTCGATTCGAAATCGCATCGTACTGTGGCTGGTGTACACGCTGTATCGCCCTGCTGCAGTGCAGCTGACCAAGCTCCCACTCGTGAATCATTTAATGATGGCATCCGTCCACGTCGGTATCCGATCGGAGGAAAGTAGTCGGCCCACTTACTTACTGCAGAAATAAGCACCGAATCGTCGTGTAGCGTTGTCTAATGCAAATGAAAAATGTCCTGTGCATTCAGTATAACAACTACTGCAACGCCGCGATTATCTCGATTCGAAACATTTATTTGTCACCTTCGTTGACCTCATCGCTGATGTTGCTTTCAAGTTTCTTTCGAAGAGCAAACCACGTTCTTCGTAGCCGAATTGTGAGACCAGAGGCTCCTGCTGTTGGCGATGGAGCCAGGCCCTATCAGATCGCTTCCGTATACGGCGGCCGGATGGAAAGCAAACTGTCGAAAGGCGACAGTTGCGCTACGGTTGGAGGTATTATAGGCTCGATACGTTAAAATGACTGCGATAAGTAAGCACTTAAATATGAATGAGAACGCACCGTTCCCAAACACCACCATGGTGCCAAACTTCGATTCGTTTATAGATCTTGAGATGATGTTTGATTCGAAAGACGTACGCTATCGAAAGTTGTGTATTTCCAATTGGTAGGCGGTTTAGTTTCGTATTTCTTACGGATGTTAACTTTCACCTACACGTTCCATTGCTACCACTGAGTGGCGTTTCGCATGTAGAAGGCGAGATCCGAAATGGGTGCTTTACGTAAAATTCTTCGACGAGGATGGGATTCGAACCCACGCGTGCAGAGCACATTGGATTAGCAGTCCAACGCCTTAACCACTCGGCCACCTCGTCTGATGCATCGGAAACTGCGTCCCTCGCTAGTCCTTACGGAAAGAAGTCGTTTGTCGATTCGAAATCGCATCGTACTGTGGCTGGTGTACACGCTGTATCGCCCTGCTGCAGTGCAGCTGACCAAGCTCCCACTCGTGAACCATTTAATGATGGCATCCGTCCACGTCGGTATCCGATCGGAGGAAAGTAGTCGGCCCACTTACTTACTGCAGAAATAAGCACCGAATCGTCGTGTAGCGTTGTCTAATGCAAATGAAAAATGTCCTGTGCATTCAGTATAACAACTACTGCAACGCCGCGATTATCTCGATTCGAAACATTTATTTGTCACCTTCGTTGACCTCATCGCTGATGTTGCTTTCAAGTTTCTTTCGAAGAGCAAACCACGTTCTTCGTAGCCGAATTGTGAGACCAGAGGCTCCTGCTGTTGGCGATGGAGCCAGGCCCTATCAGATCGCTTCCGTATACGGCGGCCGGATGGAAAGCAAACTGTCGAAAGGCGACAGTTGCGCTACGGTTGGAGGTATTATAGGCTCGATACGTTAAAATGACTGCGATAAGTAAGCACTTAAATATGAATGAGAACGCACCGTTCCCAAACACCACCATGGTGCCAAACTTCGATTCGTTTATAGATCTTGAGATGATGTTTGATTCGAAAGACGTACGCTATCGAATGTTGTGTATTTCCAATTGGTAGGCGGTTTAGTTTCGTATTTCTTACGGATGTTAACTTTCACCTACACGTTCCATTGCTACTACTGAGTGGCGTTTCGCATGTAGAAGGCGTGATCCGAAATGGGTGCTTTACGTAAAATTCTTCGACGAGGATGGGATTCGAACCCACGCGTGCAGAGCACATTGGATTAACCACTCGGCCACCTCGTCTGATGCATCGGAAACTGCGTCCCTCGCTAGTCCTTACGGAAAGAAGTCGTTTGTCGATTCGAAATCGCATCGTACTGTGGCTGGTGTACACGCTGTAACGCCCTGCTGCAGTGCAGCTGACCAAGCTCCCACTCGTGAATCATTTAATGATGGCATCCGTCCACGTTGGTATCCGATCGGAGGAAAGTAGTCGGCCCACTTACTTACTGCAGAAATAAGCACCGAATCGTCGTGTAGCGTTGTCTAATGCAAATGAAAAATGTCCTGTGCATTCAGTATAACAACTACTGCAACGCCGCGATTATCTCGATTCGAAACATTTATTTGTCACCTTCGTTGACCTCATCGCTGATGTTGCTTTCAAGTTTCTTTCGAAGAGCAAACCACGTTCTTCGTAGCCGAATTGTGAGACCAGAGGCTCCTGCTGTTGGCGATGGAGCCAGGCCCTATCAGATCGCTTCCGTATACGGCGGCCGGATGGAAAGCAAACTGTCGAAAGGCGACAGTTGCGCTACGGTTGGAGGTATTATAGGCTCGATACGTTAAAATGACTGCGATAAGTAAGCACTTAAATATGAATGAGAACGCACCGTTCCCAAACACCACCATGGTGCCAAACTTCGATTCGTTTATAGATCTTGAGATGATGTTTGATTCGAAAGACGTACGCTATCGAAAGTTGTGTATTTCCAATTGGTAGGCGGTTTAGTTTCGTATTTCTTACGGATGTTAACTTTCACCTACACGTTCCATTGCTACCACTGAGTGGCGTTTCGCATGTAGAAGGCGAGATCCGAAATGGGTGCTTTACGTAAAATTCTTCGACGAGGATGGGATTCGAACCCACGCGTGCAGAGCACATTGGATTAGCAGTCCAACGCCTTAACCACTCGGCCACCTCGTCTGATGCATCGGAAACTGCGTCCCTCGCTAGTCCTTACGGAAAGAAGTCGTTTGTCGATTCGAAATCGCATCGTACTGTGGCTGGTGTACACGCTGTATCGCCCTGCTGCAGTGCAGCTGACCAAGCTCCCACTCGTGAACCATTTAATGATGGCATCCGTCCACGTCGGTATCCGATCGGAGGAAAGTAGTCGGCCCACTTACTTACTGCAGAAATAAGCACCGAATCGTCGTGTAGCGTTGTCTAATGCAAATGAAAAATGTCCTGTGCATTCAGTATAACAACTACTGCAACGCCGCGATTATCTCGATTCGAAACATTTATTTGTCACCTTCGTTGACCTCATCGCTGATGTTGCTTTCAAGTTTCTTTCGAAGAGCAAACCACGTTCTTCGTAGCCGAATTGTGAGACCAGAGGCTCCTGCTGTTGGCGATGGAGCCAGGCCCTATCAGATCGCTTCCGTATACGGCGGCCGGATGGAAAGCAAACTGTCGAAAGGCGACAGTTGCGCTACGGTTGGAGGTATTATAGGCTCGATACGTTAAAATGACTGCGATAAGTAAGCACTTAAATATGAATGAGAACGCACCGTTCCCAAACACCACCATGGTGCCAAACTTCGATTCGTTTATAGATCTTGAGATGATGTTTGATTCGAAAGACGTACGCTATCGAAAGTTGTGTATTTCCAATTGGTAGGCGGTTTAGTTTCGTATTTCTTACGGATGTTAACTTTCACCTACACGTTCCATTGCTACCACTGAGTGGCGTTTCGCATGTAGAAGGCGAGATCCGAAATGGGTGCTTTACGTAAAATTCTTCGACGAGGATGGGATTCGAACCCACGCGTGCAGAGCACATTGGATTAGCAGTCCAACGCCTTAACCACTCGGCCACCTCGTCTGATGCATCGGAAACTGCGTCCCTCGCTAGTCCTTACGGAAAGAAGTCGTTTGTCGATTCGAAATCGCATCGTACTGTGGCTGGTGTACACGCTGTATCGCCCTGCTGCAGTGCAGCTGACCAAGCTCCCACTCGTGAATCATTTAATGATGGCATCCGTCCACGTCGGTATCCGATCGGAGGAAAGTAGTCGGCCCACTTACTTACTGCAGAAATAAGCACCGAATCGTCGTGTAGCGTTGTCTAATGCAAATGAAAAATGTCCTGTGCATTCAGTATAACAACTACTGCAACGCCGCGATTATCTCGATTCGAAACATTTATTTGTCACCTTCGTTGACCTCATCGCTGATGTTGCTTTCAAGTTTCTTTCGAAGAGCAAACCACGTTCTTCGTAGCCGAATTGTGAGACCAGAGGCTCCTGCTGTTGGCGATGGAGCCAGGCCCTATCAGATCGCTTCCGTATACGGCGGCCGGATGGAAAGCAAACTGTCGAAAGGCGACAGTTGCGCTACGGTTGGAGGTATTATAGGCTCGATACGTTAAAATGACTGCGATAAGTAAGCACTTAAATATGAATGAGAACGCACCGTTCCCAAACACCACCATGGTGCCAAACTTCGATTCGTTTATAGATCTTGAGATGATGTTTGATTCGAAAGACGTACGCTATCGAAAGTTGTGTATTTCCAATTGGTAGGCGGTTTAGTTTCGTATTTCTTACGGATGTTAACTTTCACCTACACGTTCCATTGCTACCACTGAGTGGCGTTTCGCATGTAGAAGGCGAGATCCGAAATGGGTGCTTTACGTAAAATTCTTCGACGAGGATGGGATTCGAACCCACGCGTGCAGAGCACATTGGATTAGCAGTCCAACGCCTTAACCACTCGGCCACCTCGTCTGATGCATCGGAAACTGCGTCCCTCGCTAGTCCTTACGGAAAGAAGTCGTTTGTCGATTCGAAATCGCATCGTACTGTGGCTGGTGTACACGCTGTATCGCCCTGCTGCAGTGCAGCTGACCAAGCTCCCACTCGTGAACCATTTAATGATGGCATCCGTCCACGTCGGTATCCGATCGGAGGAAAGTAGTCGGCCCACTTACTTACTGCAGAAATAAGCACCGAATCGTCGTGTAGCGTTGTCTAATGCAAATGAAAAATGTCCTGTGCATTCAGTATAACAACTACTGCAACGCCGCGATTATCTCGATTCGAAACATTTATTTGTCACCTTCGTTGACCTCATCGCTGATGTTGCTTTCAAGTTTCTTTCGAAGAGCAAACCACGTTCTTCGTAGCCGAATTGTGAGACCAGAGGCTCCTGCTGTTGGCGATGGAGCCAGGCCCTATCAGATCGCTTCCGTATACGGCGGCCGGATGGAAAGCAAACTGTCGAAAGGCGACAGTTGCGCTACGGTTGGAGGTATTATAGGCTCGATACGTTAAAATGACTGCGATAAGTAAGCACTTAAATATGAATGAGAACGCACCGTTCCCAAACACCACCATGGTGCCAAACTTCGATTCGTTTATAGATCTTGAGATGATGTTTGATTCGAAAGACGTACGCTATCGAATGTTGTGTATTTCCAATTGGTAGGCGGTTTAGTTTCGTATTTCTTACGGATGTTAACTTTCACCTACACGTTCCATTGCTACTACTGAGTGGCGTTTCGCATGTAGAAGGCGTGATCCGAAATGGGTGCTTTACGTAAAATTCTTCGACGAGGATGGGATTCGAACCCACGCATGCAGAGCACATTGGATTAGCAGTCCAACGCCTTAACCACTCGGCCACCTCGTCTGATGCATCGGAAACTGCGTCCCTCGCTAGTCCTTACGGAAAGAAGTCGTTTGTCGATTCGAAATCGCATCGTACTGTGGCTGGTGTACACGCTGTAACGCCCTGCTGCAGTGCAGCTGACCAAGCTCCCACTCGTGAATCATTTAATGATGGCATCCGTCCACGTTGGTATCCGATCGGAGGAAAGTAGTCGGCCCACTTACTTACTGCAGAAATAAGCACCGAATCGTCGTGTAGCGTTGTCTAATGCAAATGAAAAATGTCCTGTGCATTCAGTATAACAACTACTGCAACGCCGCGATTATCTCGATTCGAAACATTTATTTGTCACCTTCGTTGACCTCATCGCTGATGTTGCTTTCAAGTTTCTTTCGAAGAGCAAACCACGTTCTTCGTAGCCGAATTGTGAGACCAGAGGCTCCTGCTGTTGGCGATGGAGCCAGGCCCTATCAGATCGCTTCCGTATACGGCGGCCGGATGGAAAGCAAACTGTCGAAAGGCGACAGTTGCGCTACGGTTGGAGGTATTATAGGCTCGATACGTTAAAATGACTGCGATAAGTAAGCACTTAAATATGAATGAGAACGCACCGTTCCCAAACACCACCATGGTGCCAAACTTCGATTCGTTTATAGATCTTGAGATGATGTTTGATTCGAAAGACGTACGCTATCGAATGTTGTGTATTTCCAATTGGTAGGCGGTTTAGTTTCGTATTTCTTACGGATGTTAACTTTCACCTACACGTTCCATTGCTACTACTGAGTGGCGTTTCGCATGTAGAAGGCGTGATCCGAAATGGGTGCTTTACGTAAAATTCTTCGACGAGGATGGGATTCGAACCCACGCGTGCAGAGCACATTGGATTAACCACTCGGCCACCTCGTCTGATGCATCGGAAACTGCGTCCCTCGCTAGTCCTTACGGAAAGAAGTCGTTTGTCGATTCGAAATCGCATCGTACTGTGGCTGGTGTACACGCTGTAACGCCCTGCTGCAGTGCAGCTGACCAAGCTCCCACTCGTGAATCATTTAATGATGGCATCCGTCCACGTTGGTATCCGATCGGAGGAAAGTAGTCGGCCCACTTACTTACTGCAGAAATAAGCACCGAATCGTCGTGTAGCGTTGTCTAATGCAAATGAAAAATGTCCTGTGCATTCAGTATAACAACTACTGCAACGCCGCGATTATCTCGATTCGAAACATTTATTTGTCACCTTCGTTGACCTCATCGCTGATGTTGCTTTCAAGTTTCTTTCGAAGAGCAAACCACGTTCTTCGTAGCCGAATTGTGAGACCAGAGGCTCCTGCTGTTGGCGATGGAGCCAGGCCCTATCAGATCGCTTCCGTATACGGCGGCCGGATGGAAAGCAAACTGTCGAAAGGCGACAGTTGCGCTACGGTTGGAGGTATTATAGGCTCGATACGTTAAAATGACTGCGATAAGTAAGCACTTAAATATGAATGAGAACGCACCGTTCCCAAACACCACCATGGTGCCAAACTTCGATTCGTTTATAGATCTTGAGATGATGTTTGATTCGAAAGACGTACGCTATCGAAAGTTGTGTATTTCCAATTGGTAGGCGGTTTAGTTTCGTATTTCTTACGGATGTTAACTTTCACCTACACGTTCCATTGCTACCACTGAGTGGCGTTTCGCATGTAGAAGGCGAGATCCGAAATGGGTGCTTTACGTAAAATTCTTCGACGAGGATGGGATTCGAACCCACGCGTGCAGAGCACATTGGATTAGCAGTCCAACGCCTTAACCACTCGGCCACCTCGTCTGATGCATCGGAAACTGCGTCCCTCGCTAGTCCTTACGGAAAGAAGTCGTTTGTCGATTCGAAATCGCATCGTACTGTGGCTGGTGTACACGCTGTATCGCCCTGCTGCAGTGCAGCTGACCAAGCTCCCACTCGTGAACCATTTAATGATGGCATCCGTCCACGTCGGTATCCGATCGGAGGAAAGTAGTCGGCCCACTTACTTACTGCAGAAATAAGCACCGAATCGTCGTGTAGCGTTGTCTAATGCAAATGAAAAATGTCCTGTGCATTCAGTATAACAACTACTGCAACGCCGCGATTATCTCGATTCGAAACATTTATTTGTCACCTTCGTTGACCTCATCGCTGATGTTGCTTTCAAGTTTCTTTCGAAGAGCAAACCACGTTCTTCGTAGCCGAATTGTGAGACCAGAGGCTCCTGCTGTTGGCGATGGAGCCAGGCCCTATCAGATCGCTTCCGTATACGGCGGCCGGATGGAAAGCAAACTGTCGAAAGGCGACAGTTGCGCTACGGTTGGAGGTATTATAGGCTCGATACGTTAAAATGACTGCGATAAGTAAGCACTTAAATATGAATGAGAACGCACCGTTCCCAAACACCACCATGGTGCCAAACTTCGATTCGTTTATAGATCTTGAGATGATGTTTGATTCGAAAGACGTACGCTATCGAATGTTGTGTATTTCCAATTGGTAGGCGGTTTAGTTTCGTATTTCTTACGGATGTTAACTTTCACCTACACGTTCCATTGCTACCACTGAGTGGCGTTTCGCATGTAGAAGGCGAGATCCGAAATGGGTGCTTTACGTAAAATTCTTCGACGAGGATGGGATTCGAACCCACGCGTGCAAAGCACATTGGATTAGCAGTCCAACGCCTTAACGACTCGGCCACCTCGTCTGATGCATCGGAAACTGCGTCCCTCGCTAGTCCTTACGGAAAGAAGTCGTTTGTCGATTCGAAATCGCATCGTACTGTGGCTGGTGTACACGCTGTATCGCCCTGCTGCAGTGCAGCTGACCAAGCTCCCACTCGTGAATCATTTAATGATGGCATCCGTCCACGTCGGTATCCGATCGGAGGAAAGTAGTCGGCCCACTTACTTACTGCAGAAATAAGCACCGAATCGTCGTGTAGCGTTGTCTAATGCAAATGAAAAATGTCCTGTGCATTCAGTATAACAACTACTGCAACGCCGCGATTATCTCGATTCGAAACATTTATTTGTCACCTTCGTTGACCTCATCGCTGATGTTGCTTTCAAGTTTCTTTCGAAGAGCAAACCACGTTCTTCGTAGCCGAATTGTGAGACCAGAGGCTCCTGCTGTTGGCGATGGAGCCAGGCCCTATCAGATCGCTTCCGTATACGGCGGCCGGATGGAAAGCAAACTGTCGAAAGGCGACAGTTGCGCTACGGTTGGAGGTATTATAGGCTCGATACGTTAAAATGACTGCGATAAGTAAGCACTTAAATATGAATGAGAACGCACCGTTCCCAAACACCACCATGGTGCCAAACTTCGATTCGTTTATAGATCTTGAGATGATGTTTGATTCGAAAGACGTACGCTATCGAAAGTTGTGTATTTCCAATTGGTAGGCGGTTTAGTTTCGTATTTCTTACGGATGTTAACTTTCACCTACACGTTCCATTGCTACCACTGAGTGGCGTTTCGCATGTAGAAGGCGAGATCCGAAATGGGTGCTTTACGTAAAATTCTTCGACGAGGATGGGATTCGAACCCACGCGTGCAGAGCACATTGGATTAGCAGTCCAACGCCTTAACCACTCGGCCACCTCGTCTGATGCATCGGAAACTGCGTCCCTCGCTAGTCCTTACGGAAAGAAGTCGTTTGTCGATTCGAAATCGCATCGTACTGTGGCTGGTGTACACGCTGTATCGCCCTGCTGCAGTGCAGCTGACCAAGCTCCCACTCGTGAACCATTTAATGATGGCATCCGTCCACGTCGGTATCCGATCGGAGGAAAGTAGTCGGCCCACTTACTTACTGCAGAAATAAGCACCGAATCGTCGTGTAGCGTTGTCTAATGCAAATGAAATATGTCCTGTGCATTCAGTATAACAACTACTGCAACGCCGCGATTATCTCGATTCGAAACATTTATTCGTCACCTTCGTTGACCTCATCGCTGATGTTGCTTTCAAGTTTCTTTCGAAGAGCAAACCACGTTCTTCGTAGCCGAATTGTGAGACCAGAGGCTCCTGCTGTTGGCGATGGAGCCAGGCCCTATCAGATCGCTTCCGTATACGGCGGCCGGATGGAAAGCAAACTGTCGAAAGGCGACAGTTGCGCTACGGTTGGAGGTATTATAGGCTCGATACGTTAAAATGACTGCGATAAGTAAGCACTTAAATATGAATGAGAACGCACCGTTCCCAAACACCACCATGGTGCCAAACTTCGATTCGTTTATAGATCTTGAGATGATGTTTGATTCGAAAGACGTACGCTATCGAAAGTTGTGTATTTCCAATTGGTAGGCGGTTTAGTTTCGTATTTCTTACGGATGTTAACTTTCACCTACACGTTCCATTGCTACCACTGAGTGGCGTTTCGCATGTAGAAGGCGAGATCCGAAATGGGTGCTTTACGTAAAATTCTTCGACGAGGATGGGATTCGAACCCACGCGTGCAGAGCACATTGGATTAGCAGTCCAACGCCTTAACCACTTTTTTTTTTTTTTTTTTTTTTTTTTAGGCACAATGTACGTTTGTAACCGCCGCAACCGAGACAACATCCCGATATTCGGCTACTGGTGTCAGAATAGATCTATCATGAAAACAACATTGATGTGCACCAATCACACCCCGAAGCAGAGAAGACAACCGGCTATTGAGCGCTCTAGCAGCTGTCTTATAGTCAAAATTCAGCAATGTGAGCGGACGAAGATTGGCAGCAGATAAACGACCAGAGGACTTCGGGATTAAAACAATTTTCCCTACTTTAAAATCGGCAGGCACATCCATCCCCCTGACAATCTCATTTAAAATCTGCGTAAAAAATGCCACCCAAAAGAGGCCAAAAACGGAGATAAAATTCTTTAGGCAGGCCGTCTGGACCCGGCGATTTACTGGATGGAGAGCGAGCAATAAAATCGAAAACATCATCTACCTGGAACTCCCGGAGAAATTCGCCGTTCGCGTCAGGCGCGATCGTCGCAGTTAGATCCCCAAAGACATCATCCGAAAGAGACTCACCAGAATCATCGGCAGAATATAGACTAGTGTAATACTGATGAAGAGCACGAACCATTTCCTCCTGTGCAATAAGCTGTAGCCCATCATCCACCGTAAGAGAAGAGATGAAGGAGCGACGACGACGAGTCTGATGCCGTAGCAGGTGGTACAAGGATGTCAGTTCACCTTCAACAAGAGAGTGAGGTTTCGACTTAACTCGCAGACCATCCATCTGTCGTCGTTTAAGGCTCAAGAGCTTGGCTTTAATACGACGAACATCATGGATCCGCAGTGGAGAGGTACCCGCCGCGTCATATAGTTCACGCAGGACAGAGTAGTAATATTCATACGTGTTCTTAAAATCACGCGTCCTAGCAGCACAGTAGAAAATCAAAGTCTGACGAATCTTGGGCTTGGCAAACGCAGTCCACCAAACCAGCAAGGAGGGGTATCGCGGGACAGAGCGAAGACATCGCTCCCACACGCCACTTATAACATCATCCATAGCACTGTCGGCAAGGTGGGAAACATTTAACATCCACTGGGAACGATAAAGTTTTGCAGGTTGGCGACTAAGATTTACAGTTGCAGTAAAAGCACAATGGTCAGAAAAACTAGTAGGAATAACATCGACAGAAAGAATTTTATCACATAAAAAATCAGATAAATAGAATCTGTCGAGTCTACTGCATGAGGACGCGGTAAAAAACGTATATTTCACCAGGGTTGGATATTTGTGTTCCCAAACATCACGCAGATGCATCGTACGAACTAAGTCATGTAAATCACGGCAATAATTAAAATTGGGGGACTGGTCTGCAGGGCGTAAAACACAATTAAAATCGCCTCCGAGCAGGAGACTCCGAGGACTCTGGCGCAAAAGATAAATAAGCTCTTCTTTATAAAAGCGCGATCGAGCCACAGTGTGACCCGAACCAGAGGGGGCATACAAAACAACGAGGCGGAGATCAAAAAGACGACAACCAATCCCACGGCCAGAGTCAAGGAATTCAATGTCAGTAATAGGAATGCCCTCTCGAAAGAAAAGAGCAGTTCCTGTTGAATATTCCGGCGCGACATTAAAAACAGTTTGAAATCCAGGTAGAGAGAGATCAGAAAACAACACTTCCTGCAAAAACACTACGTCCGCACAGGCGTCGTAAATAAACTGCCGCAAAGAGGCAATGCAAACGTCGGACTCAATACGGTTAACATTTAAGGTAAGAAAGGTGTATGCTTGAACCATAGAGAGAAAAGCGAGAAAACAAATCACCTACACCGACGCACCAGCGTCACAGTCCATAGCAGGGGTGACAGAGGCATCCGAGGGAGGGGGACTGCTACCCCGTTCCGCGGATCCCTTACGTTTCGGTTTTTTACGAACAGCATTAACGTTCGGCTGAACGCGTAACTTGCGTCGGCTGACGGGCAAGGAAACTTCAGCCGCCGGTGACGTAGGAGGGTCAAGTTCTGTATCCGACACCACCCGCGCCGGTCCACATGCGGGATCCGGGGTCGCGGGGGAAACATCCGACAAAACGGAATGGTCAACACCTGCACTAGCTTCCGGCAAACATGGACTGCACGGAGGCGAAACGTGAGCAGGAAGGTCCGAGGCCGCAGAGTTGGAAGGAAGCGGAGCAGCTCCGCTGGCAGAGGTATGGGGCAGCGAAGCAGGAAGTTGTCGCGGCTCCACTTGTTGTGACATCGAAGTCGGTTCGGAAGACGGCGCCAACAGGCCCGACCGACGACCCGACTCGAGAGAAGCTGCGTCGGAGGCCGGAGGGGCGCCAGCAGCCGCCACCGGAACCGCTACCTCAGGAGGGCAGGGAGCAGCTACAGTACACAGTGGCTCGGAGGATGCCGGTCGCTCGGACTGGGGCATCTCAGGGAGATCCTCATCCGTACTATTTCCATCGTGTGGGCGACGCCTCTTATTATTCAAAAGTGGCACACCCACCTGAGGGACAGACGGAACAACATCAGATTTAGCACGCAAAGGAGGAAATTCTGTATCAGGGGTGCGCAAAACCTGTGGAGGGGCGCTACTACCACTGGACTGTGCTACACCAAGAGCAGAACCACCTGCAACGAGGTCAGCGACCGTTAACTTGCGACGCTGTTCGAGAGAATTTTTTAAAACAAAAACTCTCCGCGGACAGTCGGTACGCACGTGACCACTTTCATTGCACAAAAAACAGGTGCCCACCTGACCACTATATGTTACATGGACACGATATCCACCGATCTGCAGGTGAGATGGAATATTCTGCTTAACGTGCATTTCGACTGAACGAATACCACTGTAACATTGCAGGCGATGTTGGCTTGACCAGCGTTCAAGGCGAATGCTCTTTACATCACCATACTTCTGTAGACCCTCCTTAAGATGGACATTATCCACCTCCGGTGGAAGGTTGTAAACACGAACATTGGTATATGTGATGGAAGCATTGGAAAGCAGCACGGTACTTACAGAATCATCCCGATGCCGAAAGAGAACTTGATGACCATATTTAGAAAGAATTTTATCAACCTGAAGTGGGTCCATAAACTTAACAAAGAAAACATACAGTTCGGTATCAAAATAAGCAGTGTGCACCTGATCCGAATGAACACCAAAGGTATCTACCAACCAATCATGAATCTCAAGAGAACTAGGTTGCACATGGCGGGTTGACTTGTCAAAAGCAAAACTAACTGTAGCCTGACGAGGAATAACCTGGGACGACATTTTCAAAATATGCGGTCGAAACCGCAACACAAAAAACACTGAAATAAGGACAGAAAACTAACACAAGGTACGAAACAACGACGGAGAAACACTCACAGAAGTTGCAACACAACACGTAAACAAAAACGATAGTCCACTATACGTAACGCTACGGCGGAGCGGAAGACTAGGCACGTCCACACTGCACGGCGTCTAAAGCGGAACTGCCACTCGGCCACCTCGTCTGATGCATCGGAAACTGCGTCCCTCGCTAGTCCTTACGGAAAGAAGTCGTTTGTCGATTCGAAATCGCATCGTACTGTGGCTGGTGTACACGCTGTATCGCCCTGCTGCAGTGCAGCTGACCAAGCTCCCACTCGTGAATCATTTAATGATGGCATCCGTCCACGTCGGTATCCGATCGGAGGAAAGTAGTCGGCCCACTTACTTACTGCAGAAATAAGCACCGAATCGTCGTGTAGCGTTGTCTAATGCAAATGAAAAATGTCCTGTGCATTCAGTATAACAACTACTGCAACGCCGCGATTATCTCGATTCGAAACATTTATTTGTCACCTTCGTTGACCTCATCGCTGATGTTGCTTTCAAGTTTCTTTCGAAGAGCAAACCACGTTCTTCGTAGCCGAATTGTGAGACCAGAGGCTCCTGCTGTTGGCGATGGAGCCAGGCCCTATCAGATCGCTTCCGTATACGGCGGCCGGATGGAAAGCAAACGGTTCTAGGTATTATAGGCTCGATACGTTAAAATGACTGCGATAAGTAAGCACTTAAATATGAATGAGAACGCACCGTTCCCAAACACCACCATGGTGCCAAACTTCGATTCGTTTATAGATCTTGAGATGATGTTTGATTCGAAAGACGTACGCTATCGAATGTTGTGTATTTCCAATTGGTAGGCGGTTTAGTTTCGTATTTCTTACGGATGTTAACTTTCACCTACACGTTCCATTGCTACTACTGAGTGGCGTTTCGCATGTAGAAGGCGTGATCCGAAATGGGTGCTTTACGTAAAATTCTTCGACGAGGATGGGATTCGAACCCACGCATGCAGAGCACATTGGATTAGCAGTCCAACGCCTTAACCACTCGGCCACCTCGTCTGATGCATCGGAAACTGCGTCCCTCGCTAGTCCTTACGGAAAGAAGTCGTTTGTCGATTCGAAATCGCATCGTACTGTGGCTGGTGTACACGCTGTAACGCCCTGCTGCAGTGCAGCTGACCAAGCTCCCACTCGTGAATCATTTAATGATGGCATCCGTCCACGTTGGTATCCGATCGGAGGAAAGTAGTCGGCCCACTTACTTACTGCAGAAATAAGCACCGAATCGTCGTGTAGCGTTGTCTAATGCAAATGAAAAATGTCCTGTGCATTCAGTATAACAACTACTGCAACGCCGCGATTATCTCGATTCGAAACATTTATTTGTCACCTTCGTTGACCTCATCGCTGATGTTGCTTTCAAGTTTCTTTCGAAGAGCAAACCACGTTCTTCGTAGCCGAATTGTGAGACCAGAGGCTCCTGCTGTTGGCGATGGAGCCAGGCCCTATCAGATCGCTTCCGTATACGGCGGCCGGATGGAAAGCAAACTGTCGAAAGGCGACAGTTGCGCTACGGTTGGAGGTATTATAGGCTCGATACGTTAAAATGACTGCGATAAGTAAGCACTTAAATATGAATGAGAACGCACCGTTCCCAAACACCACCATGGTGCCAAACTTCGATTCGTTTATAGATCTTGAGATGATGTTTGATTCGAAAGACGTACGCTATCGAAAGTTGTGTATTTCCAATTGGTAGGCGGTTTAGTTTCGTATTTCTTACGGATGTTAACTTTCACCTACACGTTCCATTGCTACCACTGAGTGGCGTTTCGCATGTAGAAGGCGAGATCCGAAATGGGTGCTTTACGTAAAATTCTTCGACGAGGATGGGATTCGAACCCACGCGTGCAGAGCACATTGGATTAGCAGTCCAACGCCTTAACCACTCGGCCACCTCGTCTGATGCATCGGAAACTGCGTCCCTCGCTAGTCCTTACGGAAAGAAGTCGTTTGTCGATTCGAAATCGCATCGTACTGTGGCTGGTGTACACGCTGTATCGCCCTGCTGCAGTGCAGCTGGCCAAGCTCCCACTCGTGAATCATTTAATGATGGCATCCGTCCACGTTGGTATCCGATCGGAGGAAAGTAGTCGGCCCACTTACTTACTGCAGAAATAAGCACCGAATCGTCGTGTAGCGTTGTCTAATGCAAATGAAAAATGTCCTGTGCATTCAGTATAACAACTACTGCAACGCCGCGATTATCTCGATTCGAAACATTTATTTGTCACCTTCGTTGACCTCATCGCTGATGTTGCTTTCAAGTTTCTTTCGAAGAGCAAACCACGTTCTTCGTAGCCGAATTGTGAGACCAGAGGCTCCTGCTGTTGGCGATGGAGCCAGGCCCTATCAGATCGCTTCCGTATACGGCGGCCGGATGGAAAGCAAACTGTCGAAAGGCGACAGTTGCGCTACGGTTGGAGGTATTATAGGCTCGATACGTTAAAATGACTGCGATAAGTAAGCACTTAAATATGAATGAGAACGCACCGTTCCCAAACACCACCATGGTGCCAAACTTCGATTCGTTTATAGATCTTGAGATGATGTTTGATTCGAAAGACGTACGCTATCGAAAGTTGTGTATTTCCAATTGGTAGGCGGTTTAGTTTCGTATTTCTTACGGATGTTAACTTTCACCTACACGTTCCATTGCTACCACTGAGTGGCGTTTCGCATGTAGAAGGCGAGATCCGAAATGGGTGCTTTACGTAAAATTCTTCGACGAGGATGGGATTCGAACGCACGCGTGCAGAGCACATTGGATTAGCAGTCCAACGCCTTAACCACTCGGCCACCTCGTCTGATGCATCGGAAACTGCGTCCCTCGCTAGTCCTTACGGAAAGAAGTCGTTTGTCGATTCGAAATCGCATCGTACTGTGGCTGGTGTACACACTGTAACGCCCTGCTGCAGTGCAGCTGACCAAGCTCCCACTCGTGAATCATTTAATGATGGCATCCGTCCACGTCGGTATCCGATCGGAGGAAAGTAGTCGGCCCACTTACTTACTGCAGAAATAAGCACCGAATCGTCGTGTAGCGTTGTCTAATGCAAATGAAAAATGTTCTGTGCATTCAGTATAACAACTACTGCAACGACGCGATTATCTCGATTCGAAACATTTATTTGTCACCTTCGTTGACCTCATCGCTATTGTTGCTTTCAAGTTTCTTTCGAAGAGCAAACCACGTTCCTCGTAGTCGAATTGTGAGACCAGAGGCTCCTGCTGTTGGCGATGGAGCCAGGCCCTATCAGATCGCTTCCGTATACGGCGGCCGGATGGAAAGCAAACTGTCGAAAGGCGACAGTTGCGCTACGGTTGGAGGTATTATAGGCTCGATACGTTAAAATGACTGCGATAAGTAAGCACTTAAATATGAATGAGAACGCACCGTTCCCAAACACCACCATGGTGCCAAACTTCGATTCGTTTATAGATCTTGAGATGATGTTTGATTCGAAAGACGTACGCTATCGAAAGTTGTGTATTTCCAATTGGTAGGCGGTTTAGTTTCGTATTTCTTACGGATGTTAACTTTCACCTACACGTTCCATTGCTACCACTGAGTGGCGTTTCGCATGTAGAAGGCGAGATCCGAAATGGGTGCTTTACGTAAAATTCTTCGACGAGGATGGGATTCGAACCCACGCGTGCAGAGCACATTGGATTAGCAGTCCAACGCCTTAACCACTCGGCCACCTCGTCTGATGCATCGGAAACTGCGTCCCTCGCTAGTCCTTACGGAAAGAAGTCGTTTGTCGATTCGAAATCGCATCGTACTGTGGCTGGTGTACACGCTGTATCGCCCTGCTGCAGTGCAGCTGACCAAGCTCCCACTCGTGAATCATTTAATGATGGCATCCGTCCACGTTGGTATCCGATCGGAGGAAAGTAGTCGGCCCACTTACTTACTGCAGAAATAAGCACCGAATCGTCGTGTAGCGTTGTCTAATGCAAATGAAAAATGTCCTGTGCATTCAGTATAACAACTACTGCAACGCCGCGATTATCTCGATTCGAAACATTTATTTGTCACCTTCGTTGACCTCATCGCTGATGTTGCTTTCAAGTTTCTTTCGAAGAGCAAACCACGTTCTTCGTAGCCGAATTGTGAGACCAGAGGCTCCTGCTGTTGGCGATGGAGCCAGGCCCTATCAGATCGCTTCCGTATACGGCGGCCGGATGGAAAGCAAACTGTCGAAAGGCGACAGTTGCGCTACGGTTGGAGGTATTATAGGCTCGATACGTTAAAATGACTGCGATAAGTAAGCACTTAAATATGAATGAGAACGCACCGTTCCCAAACACCACCATGGTGCCAAACTTCGATTCGTTTATAGATCTTGAGATGATGTTTGATTCGAAAGACGTACGCTATCGAAAGTTGTGTATTTCCAATTGGTAGGCGGTTTAGTTTCGTATTTCTTACGGATGTTAACTTTCACCTACACGTTCCATTGCTACCACTGAGTGGCGTTTCGCATGTAGAAGGCGAGATCCGAAATGGGTGCTTTACGTAAAATTCTTCGACGAGGATGGGATTCGAACCCACGCGTGCAGAGCACATTGGATTAGCAGTCCAACGCCTTAACCACTCGGCCACCTCGTCTGATGCATCGGAAACTGCGTCCCTCGCTAGTCCTTACGGAAAGAAGTCGTTTGTCGATTCGAAATCGCATCGTACTGTGGCTGGTGTACACGCTGTATCGCCCTGCTGCAGTGCAGCTGACCAAGCTCCCACTCGTGAATCATTTAATGATGGCATCCGTCCACGTCGGTATCCGATCGGAGGAAAGTAGTCGGCCCACTTACTTACTGCAGAAATAAGCACCGAATCGTCGTGTAGCGTTGTCTAATGCAAATGAAAAATGTCCTGTGCATTCAGTATAACAACTACTGCAACGCCGCGATTATCTCGATTCGAAACATTTATTTGTCACCTTCGTTGACCTCATCGCTGATGTTGCTTTCAAGTTTCTTTCGAAGAGCAAACCACGTTCTTCGTAGCCGAATTGTGAGACCAGAGGCTCCTGCTGTTGGCGATGGAGCCAGGCCCTATCAGATCGCTTCCGTATACGGCGGCCGGATGGAAAGCAAACTGTCGAAAGGCGACAGTTGCGCTACGGTTCTAGGTATTATAGGCTCGATACGTTAAAATGACTGCGATAAGTAAGCACTTAAATATGAATGAGAACGCACCGTTCCCAAACACCACCATGGTGCCAAACTTCGATTCGTTTATAGATCTTGAGATGATGTTTGATTCGAAAGACGTACGCTATCGAATGTTGTGTATTTCCAATTGGTAGGCGGTTTAGTTTCGTATTTCTTACGGATGTTAACTTTCACCTACACGTTCCATTGCTACCACTGAGTGGCGTTTCGCATGTAGAAGGCGAGATCCGAAATGGGTGCTTTACGTAAAATTCTTTGACGAGGATGGGATTCGAACCCACGCGTGCAGAGCACATTGGATTAGCAGTCCAACGCCTTAACCACTCGGCCACCTCGTCTGATGCATCGGAAACTGCGTCCCTCGCTAGTCCTTACGGAAAGAAGACGTTTGTCGATTCGAAATCGCATCGTACTGTGGCTGGTGTACACGCTGTAACGCCCTGCTGCAGTGCAGCTGACCAAGCACCCACTCGTGAATCATTTAATGATGGCATCCGTCCACGTTGGTATCCGATCGGAGGAAAGTAGTCGGCCCACTTACTTACTGCAGAAATAAGCACCGAATCGTCGTGTAGCGTTGTCTAATGCAAATGAAAAATGTCCTGTGCATTCAGTATAACAACTACTGCAACGCCGCGATTATCTCGATTCGAAACATTTATTTGTCACCTTCGTTGACCTCATCGCTGATGTTGCTTTCAAGTTTCTTTCGAAGAGCAAACCACGTTCTTCGTAGCCGAATTGTGAGACCAGAGGCTCCTGCTGTTGGCGATGGAGCCAGGCCCTATCAGATCGCTTCCGTATACGGCGGCCGGATGGAAAGCAAACTGTCGAAAGGCGACAGTTGCGCTACGGTTGGAGGTATTATAGGCTCGATACGTTAAAATGACTGCGATAAGTAAGCACTTAAATATGAATGAGAACGCACCGTTCCCAAACACCACCATGGTGCCAAACTTCGATTCGTTTATAGATCTTGAGATGATGTTTGATTCGAAAGACGTACGCTATCGAAAGTTGTGTATTTCCAATTGGTAGGCGGTTTAGTTTCGTATTTCTTACGGATGTTAACTTTCACCTACACGTTCCATTGCTACCACTGAGTGGCGTTTCGCATGTAGAAGGCGAGATCCGAAATGGGTGCTTTACGTAAAATTCTTCGACGAGGATGGGATTCGAACCCACGCGTGCAGAGCACATTGGATTAGCAGTCCAACGCCTTAACCACTCGGCCACCTCGTCTGATGCATCGGAAACTGCGTCCCTCGCTAGTCCTTACGGAAAGAAGTCGTTTGTCGATTCGAAATCGCATCGTACTGTGGCTGGTGTACACGCTGTATCGCCCTGCTGCAGTGCAGCTGACCAAGCTCCCACTCGTGAATCATTTAATGATGGCATCCGTCCACGTTGGTATCCGATCGGAGGAAAGTAGTCGGCCCACTTACTTACTGCAGAAATAAGCACCGAATCGTCGTGTAGCGTTGTCTAATGCAAATGAAAAATGTCCTGTGCATTCAGTATAACAACTACTGCAACGCCGCGATTATCTCGATTCGAAACATTTATTTGTCACCTTCGTTGACCTCATCGCTGATGTTGCTTTCAAGTTTCTTTCGAAGAGCAAACCACGTTCTTCGTAGCCGAATTGTGAGACCAGAGGCTCCTGCTGTTGGCGATGGAGCCAGGCCCTATCAGATCGCTTCCGTATACGGCGGCCGGATGGAAAGCAAACTGTCGAAAGGCGACAGTTGCGCTACGGTTGGAGGTATTATAGGCTCGATACGTTAAAATGACTGCGATAAGTAAGCACTTAAATATGAATGAGAACGCACCGTTCCCAAACACCACCATGGTGCCAAACTTCGATTCGTTTATAGATCTTGAGATGATGTTTGATTCGAAAGACGTACGCTATCGAAAGTTGTGTATTTCCAATTGGTAGGCGGTTTAGTTTCGTATTTCTTACGGATGTTAACTTTCACCTACACGTTCCATTGCTACCACTGAGTGGCGTTTCGCATGTAGAAGGCGAGATCCGAAATGGGTGCTTTACGTAAAATTCTTCGACGAGGATGGGATTCGAACCCACGCGTGCAGAGCACATTGGATTAGCAGTCCAACGCCTTAACCACTCGGCCACCTCGTCTGATGCATCGGAAACTGCGTCCCTCGCTAGTCCTTACGGAAAGAAGTCGTTTGTCGATTCGAAATCGCATCGTACTGTGGCTGGTGTACACGCTGTATCGCCCTGCTGCAGTGCAGCTGACCAAGCTCCCACTCGTGAATCATTTAATGATGGCATCCGTCCACGTCGGTATCCGATCGGAGGAAAGTAGTCGGCCCACTTACTTACTGCAGAAATAAGCACCGAATCGTCGTGTAGCGTTGTCTAATGCAAATGAAAAATGTCCTGTGCATTCAGTATAACAACTACTGCAACGCCGCGATTATCTCGATTCGAAACATTTATTTGTCACCTTCGTTGACCTCATCGCTGATGTTGCTTTCAAGTTTCTTTCGAAGAGCAAACCACGTTCTTCGTAGCCGAATTGTGAGACCAGAGGCTCCTGCTGTTGGCGATGGAGCCAGGCCCTATCAGATCGCTTCCGTATACGGCGGCCGGATGGAAAGCAAACTGTCGAAAGGCGACAGTTGCGCTACGGTTGGAGGTATTATAGGCTCGATACGTTAAAATGACTGCGATAAGTAAGCACTTAAATATGAATGAGAACGCACCGTTCCCAAACACCACCATGGTGCCAAACTTCGATTCGTTTATAGATCTTGAGATGATGTTTGATTCGAAAGAAGTACGCTATCGAATGTTGTGTATTTCCAATTGGTAGGCGGTTTAGTTTCGTATTTCTTACGGATGTTAACTTTCACCTACACGTTCCATTGCTACTACTGAGTGGCGTTTCGCATGTAGAAGGCGTGATCCGAAATGGGTGCTTTACGTAAAATTCTTCGACGAGGATGGGATTCGAACCCACGCGTGCAGAGCACATTGGATTAGCAGTCCAACGCCTTAACCACTCGGCCACCTCGTCTGATGCATCGGAAACTGCGTCCCTCGCTAGTCCTTACGGAAAGAAGTCGTTTGTCGATTCGAAATCGCATCGTACTGTGGCTGGTGTACACGCTGTAACGCCCTGCTGCAGTGCAGCTGACCAAGCTCCCACTCGTGAATCATTTAATGATGGCATCCGTCCACGTTGGTATCCGATCGGAGGAAAGTAGTCGGCCCACTTACTTACTGCAGAAATAAGCACCGAATCGTCGTGTAGCGTTGTCTAATGCAAATGAAAAATGTCCTGTGCATTCAGTATAACAACTACTGCAACGCCGCGATTATCTCGATTCGAAACATTTATTTGTCACCTTCGTTGACCTCATCGCTGATGTTGCTTTCAAGTTTCTTTCGAAGAGCAAACCACGTTCTTCGTAGCCGAATTGTGAGACCAGAGGCTCCTGCTGTTGGCGATGGAGCCAGGCCCTATCAGATCGCTTCCGTATACGGCGGCCGGATGGAAAGCAAACTGTCGAAAGGCGACAGTTGCGCTACGGTTGGAGGTATTATAGGCTCGATACGTTAAAATGACTGCGATAAGTAAGCACTTAAATATGAATGAGAACGCACCGTTCCCAAACACCACCATGGTGCCAAACTTCGATTCGTTTATAGATCTTGAGATGATGTTTGATTCGAAAGAAGTACGCTATCGAATGTTGTGTATTTCCAATTGGTAGGCGGTTTAGTTTCGTATTTCTTACGGATGTTAACTTTCACCTACACGTTCCATTGCTACTACTGAGTGGCGTTTCGCATGTAGAAGGCGTGATCCGAAATGGGTGCTTTACGTAAAATTCTTCGACGAGGATGGGATTCGAACCCACGCGTGCAGAGCACATTGGATTAGCAGTCCAACGCCTTAACCACTCGGCCACCTCGTCTGATGCATCGGAAACTGCGTCCCTCGCTAGTCCTTACGGAAAGAAGTCGTTTGTCGATTCGAAATCGCATCGTACTGTGGCTGGTGTACACGCTGTAACGCCCTGCTGCAGTGCAGCTGACCAAGCTCCCACTCGTGAATCATTTAATGATGGCATCCGTCCACGTTGGTATCCGATCGGAGGAAAGTAGTCGGCCCACTTACTTACTGCAGAAATAAGCACCGAATCGTCGTGTAGCGTTGTCTAATGCAAATGAAAAATGTCCTGTGCATTCAGTATAACAACTACTGCAACGCCGCGATTATCTCGATTCGAAACATTTATTTGTCACCTTCGTTGACCTCATCGCTGATGTTGCTTTCAAGTTTCTTTCGAAGAGCAAACCACGTTCTTCGTAGCCGAATTGTGAGACCAGAGGCTCCTGCTGTTGGCGATGGAGCCAGGCCCTATCAGATCGCTTCCGTATACGGCGGCCGGATGGAAAGCAAACTGTCGAAAGGCGACAGTTGCGCTACGGTTGGAGGTATTATAGGCTCGATACGTTAAAATGACTGCGATAAGTAAGCACTTAAATATGAATGAGAACGCACCGTTCCCAAACACCACCATGGTGCCAAACTTCGATTCGTTTATAGATCTTGAGATGATGTTTGATTCGAAAGACGTACGCTATCGAAAGTTGTGTATTTCCAATTGGTAGGCGGTTTAGTTTCGTATTTCTTACGGATGTTAACTTTCACCTACACGTTCCATTGCTACCACTGAGTGGCGTTTCGCATGTAGAAGGCGAGATCCGAAATGGGTGCTTTACGTAAAATTCTTCGACGAGGATGGGATTCGAACCCACGCGTGCAGAGCACATTGGATTAGCAGTCCAACGCCTTAACCACTCGGCCACCTCGTCTGATGCATCGGAAACTGCGTCCCTCGCTAGTCCTTACGGAAAGAAGTCGTTTGTCGATTCGAAATCGCATCGTACTGTGGCTGGTGTACACGCTGTATCGCCCTGCTGCAGTGCAGCTGACCAAGCTCCCACTCGTGAATCATTTAATGATGGCATCCGTCCACGTCGGTATCCGATCGGAGGAAAGTAGTCGGCCCACTTACTTACTGCAGAAATAAGCACCGAATCGTCGTGTAGCGTTGTCTAATGCAAATGAAAAATGTCCTGTGCATTCAGTATAACAACTACTGCAACGCCGCGATTATCTCGATTCGAAACATTTATTTGTCACCTTCGTTGACCTCATCGCTGATGTTGCTTTCAAGTTTCTTTCGAAGAGCAAACCACGTTCTTCGTAGCCGAATTGTGAGACCAGAGGCTCCTGCTGTTGGCGATGGAGCCAGGCCCTATCAGATCGCTTCCGTATACGGCGGCCGGATGGAAAGCAAACTGTCGAAAGGCGACAGTTGCGCTACGGTTGGAGGTATTATAGGCTCGATACGTTAAAATGACTGCGATAAGTAAGCACTTAAATATGAATGAGAACGCACCGTTCCCAAACACCACCATGGTGCCAAACTTCGATTCGTTTATAGATCTTGAGATGATGTTTGATTCGAAAGAAGTACGCTATCGAATGTTGTGTATTTCCAATTGGTAGGCGGTTTAGTTTCGTATTTCTTACGGATGTTAACTTTCACCTACACGTTCCATTGCTACTACTGAGTGGCGTTTCGCATGTAGAAGGCGTGATCCGAAATGGGTGCTTTACGTAAAATTCTTCGACGAGGATGGGATTCGAACCCACGCGTGCAGAGCACATTGGATTAGCAGTCCAACGCCTTAACCACTCGGCCACCTCGTCTGATGCATCGGAAACTGCGTCCCTCGCTAGTCCTTACGGAAAGAAGTCGTTTGTCGATTCGAAATCGCATCGTACTGTGGCTGGTGTACACGCTGTAACGCCCTGCTGCAGTGCAGCTGACCAAGCTCCCACTCGTGAATCATTTAATGATGGCATCCGTCCACGTTGGTATCCGATCGGAGGAAAGTAGTCGGCCCACTTACTTACTGCAGAAATAAGCACCGAATCGTCGTGTAGCGTTGTCTAATGCAAATGAAAAATGTCCTGTGCATTCAGTATAACAACTACTGCAACGCCGCGATTATCTCGATTCGAAACATTTATTTGTCACCTTCGTTGACCTCATCGCTGATGTTGCTTTCAAGTTTCTTTCGAAGAGCAAACCACGTTCTTCGTAGCCGAATTGTGAGACCAGAGGCTCCTGCTGTTGGCGATGGAGCCAGGCCCTATCAGATCGCTTCCGTATACGGCGGCCGGATGGAAAGCAAACTGTCGAAAGGCGACAGTTGCGCTACGGTTGGAGGTATTATAGGCTCGATACGTTAAAATGACTGCGATAAGTAAGCACTTAAATATGAATGAGAACGCACCGTTCCCAAACACCACCATGGTGCCAAACTTCGATTCGTTTATAGATCTTGAGATGATGTTTGATTCGAAAGAAGTACGCTATCGAATGTTGTGTATTTCCAATTGGTAGGCGGTTTAGTTTCGTATTTCTTACGGATGTTAACTTTCACCTACACGTTCCATTGCTACTACTGAGTGGCGTTTCGCATGTAGAAGGCGTGATCCGAAATGGGTGCTTTACGTAAAATTCTTCGACGAGGATGGGATTCGAACCCACGCGTGCAGAGCACATTGGATTAGCAGTCCAACGCCTTAACCACTCGGCCACCTCGTCTGATGCATCGGAAACTGCGTCCCTCGCTAGTCCTTACGGAAAGAAGTCGTTTGTCGATTCGAAATCGCATCGTACTGTGGCTGGTGTACACGCTGTAACGCCCTGCTGCAGTGCAGCTGACCAAGCTCCCACTCGTGAATCATTTAATGATGGCATCCGTCCACGTTGGTATCCGATCGGAGGAAAGTAGTCGGCCCACTTACTTACTGCAGAAATAAGCACCGAATCGTCGTGTAGCGTTGTCTAATGCAAATGAAAAATGTCCTGTGCATTCAGTATAACAACTACTGCAACGCCGCGATTATCTCGATTCGAAACATTTATTTGTCACCTTCGTTGACCTCATCGCTGATGTTGCTTTCAAGTTTCTTTCGAAGAGCAAACCACGTTCTTCGTAGCCGAATTGTGAGACCAGAGGCTCCTGCTGTTGGCGATGGAGCCAGGCCCTATCAGATCGCTTCCGTATACGGCGGCCGGATGGAAAGCAAACTGTCGAAAGGCGACAGTTGCGCTACGGTTGGAGGTATTATAGGCTCGATACGTTAAAATGACTGCGATAAGTAAGCACTTAAATATGAATGAGAACGCACCGTTCCCAAACACCACCATGGTGCCAAACTTCGATTCGTTTATAGATCTTGAGATGATGTTTGATTCGAAAGAAGTACGCTATCGAATGTTGTGTATTTCCAATTGGTAGGCGGTTTAGTTTCGTATTTCTTACGGATGTTAACTTTCACCTACACGTTCCATTGCTACTACTGAGTGGCGTTTCGCATGTAGAAGGCGTGATCCGAAATGGGTGCTTTACGTAAAATTCTTCGACGAGGATGGGATTCGAACCCACGCGTGCAGAGCACATTGGATTAGCAGTCCAACGCCTTAACCACTCGGCCACCTCGTCTGATGCATCGGAAACTGCGTCCCTCGCTAGTCCTTACGGAAAGAAGTCGTTTGTCGATTCGAAATCGCATCGTACTGTGGCTGGTGTACACGCTGTAACGCCCTGCTGCAGTGCAGCTGACCAAGCTCCCACTCGTGAATCATTTAATGATGGCATCCGTCCACGTTGGTATCCGATCGGAGGAAAGTAGTCGGCCCACTTACTTACTGCAGAAATAAGCACCGAATCGTCGTGTAGCGTTGTCTAATGCAAATGAAAAATGTCCTGTGCATTCAGTATAACAACTACTGCAACGCCGCGATTATCTCGATTCGAAACATTTATTTGTCACCTTCGTTGACCTCATCGCTGATGTTGCTTTCAAGTTTCTTTCGAAGAGCAAACCACGTTCTTCGTAGCCGAATTGTGAGACCAGAGGCTCCTGCTGTTGGCGATGGAGCCAGGCCCTATCAGATCGCTTCCGTATACGGCGGCCGGATGGAAAGCAAACTGTCGAAAGGCGACAGTTGCGCTACGGTTGGAGGTATTATAGGCTCGATACGTTAAAATGACTGCGATAAGTAAGCACTTAAATATGAATGAGAACGCACCGTTCCCAAACACCACCATGGTGCCAAACTTCGATTCGTTTATAGATCTTGAGATGATGTTTGATTCGAAAGAAGTACGCTATCGAATGTTGTGTATTTCCAATTGGTAGGCGGTTTAGTTTCGTATTTCTTACGGATGTTAACTTTCACCTACACGTTCCATTGCTACTACTGAGTGGCGTTTCGCATGTAGAAGGCGTGATCCGAAATGGGTGCTTTACGTAAAATTCTTCGACGAGGATGGGATTCGAACCCACGCGTGCAGAGCACATTGGATTAGCAGTCCAACGCCTTAACCACTCGGCCACCTCGTCTGATGCATCGGAAACTGCGTCCCTCGCTAGTCCTTACGGAAAGAAGTCGTTTGTCGATTCGAAATCGCATCGTACTGTGGCTGGTGTACACGCTGTAACGCCCTGCTGCAGTGCAGCTGACCAAGCTCCCACTCGTGAATCATTTAATGATGGCATCCGTCCACGTTGGTATCCGATCGGAGGAAAGTAGTCGGCCCACTTACTTACTGCAGAAATAAGCACCGAATCGTCGTGTAGCGTTGTCTAATGCAAATGAAAAATGTCCTGTGCATTCAGTATAACAACTACTGCAACGCCGCGATTATCTCGATTCGAAACATTTATTTGTCACCTTCGTTGACCTCATCGCTGATGTTGCTTTCAAGTTTCTTTCGAAGAGCAAACCACGTTCTTCGTAGCCGAATTGTGAGACCAGAGGCTCCTGCTGTTGGCGATGGAGCCAGGCCCTATCAGATCGCTTCCGTATACGGCGGCCGGATGGAAAGCAAACTGTCGAAAGGCGACAGTTGCGCTACGGTTGGAGGTATTATAGGCTCGATACGTTAAAATGACTGCGATAAGTAAGCACTTAAATATGAATGAGAACGCACCGTTCCCAAACACCACCATGGTGCCAAACTTCGATTCGTTTATAGATCTTGAGATGATGTTTGATTCGAAAGAAGTACGCTATCGAATGTTGTGTATTTCCAATTGGTAGGCGGTTTAGTTTCGTATTTCTTACGGATGTTAACTTTCACCTACACGTTCCATTGCTACTACTGAGTGGCGTTTCGCATGTAGAAGGCGTGATCCGAAATGGGTGCTTTACGTAAAATTCTTCGACGAGGATGGGATTCGAACCCACGCGTGCAGAGCACATTGGATTAGCAGTCCAACGCCTTAACCACTCGGCCACCTCGTCTGATGCATCGGAAACTGCGTCCCTCGCTAGTCCTTACGGAAAGAAGTCGTTTGTCGATTCGAAATCGCATCGTACTGTGGCTGGTGTACACGCTGTAACGCCCTGCTGCAGTGCAGCTGACCAAGCTCCCACTCGTGAATCATTTAATGATGGCATCCGTCCACGTTGGTATCCGATCGGAGGAAAGTAGTCGGCCCACTTACTTACTGCAGAAATAAGCACCGAATCGTCGTGTAGCGTTGTCTAATGCAAATGAAAAATGTCCTGTGCATTCAGTATAACAACTACTGCAACGCCGCGATTATCTCGATTCGAAACATTTATTTGTCACCTTCGTTGACCTCATCGCTGATGTTGCTTTCAAGTTTCTTTCGAAGAGCAAACCACGTTCTTCGTAGCCGAATTGTGAGACCAGAGGCTCCTGCTGTTGGCGATGGAGCCAGGCCCTATCAGATCGCTTCCGTATACGGCGGCCGGATGGAAAGCAAACTGTCGAAAGGCGACAGTTGCGCTACGGTTGGAGGTATTATAGGCTCGATACGTTAAAATGACTGCGATAAGTAAGCACTTAAATATGAATGAGAACGCACCGTTCCCAAACACCACCATGGTGCCAAACTTCGATTCGTTTATAGATCTTGAGATGATGTTTGATTCGAAAGAAGTACGCTATCGAATGTTGTGTATTTCCAATTGGTAGGCGGTTTAGTTTCGTATTTCTTACGGATGTTAACTTTCACCTACACGTTCCATTGCTACTACTGAGTGGCGTTTCGCATGTAGAAGGCGTGATCCGAAATGGGTGCTTTACGTAAAATTCTTCGACGAGGATGGGATTCGAACCCACGCGTGCAGAGCACATTGGATTAGCAGTCCAACGCCTTAACCACTCGGCCACCTCGTCTGATGCATCGGAAACTGCGTCCCTCGCTAGTCCTTACGGAAAGAAGTCGTTTGTCGATTCGAAATCGCATCGTACTGTGGCTGGTGTACACGCTGTAACGCCCTGCTGCAGTGCAGCTGACCAAGCTCCCACTCGTGAATCATTTAATGATGGCATCCGTCCACGTTGGTATCCGATCGGAGGAAAGTAGTCGGCCCACTTACTTACTGCAGAAATAAGCACCGAATCGTCGTGTAGCGTTGTCTAATGCAAATGAAAAATGTCCTGTGCATTCAGTATAACAACTACTGCAACGCCGCGATTATCTCGATTCGAAACATTTATTTGTCACCTTCGTTGACCTCATCGCTGATGTTGCTTTCAAGTTTCTTTCGAAGAGCAAACCACGTTCTTCGTAGCCGAATTGTGAGACCAGAGGCTCCTGCTGTTGGCGATGGAGCCAGGCCCTATCAGATCGCTTCCGTATACGGCGGCCGGATGGAAAGCAAACTGTCGAAAGGCGACAGTTGCGCTACGGTTGGAGGTATTATAGGCTCGATACGTTAAAATGACTGCGATAAGTAAGCACTTAAATATGAATGAGAACGCACCGTTCCCAAACACCACCATGGTGCCAAACTTCGATTCGTTTATAGATCTTGAGATGATGTTTGATTCGAAAGAAGTACGCTATCGAATGTTGTGTATTTCCAATTGGTAGGCGGTTTAGTTTCGTATTTCTTACGGATGTTAACTTTCACCTACACGTTCCATTGCTACTACTGAGTGGCGTTTCGCATGTAGAAGGCGTGATCCGAAATGGGTGCTTTACGTAAAATTCTTCGACGAGGATGGGATTCGAACCCACGCGTGCAGAGCACATTGGATTAGCAGTCCAACGCCTTAACCACTCGGCCACCTCGTCTGATGCATCGGAAACTGCGTCCCTCGCTAGTCCTTACGGAAAGAAGTCGTTTGTCGATTCGAAATCGCATCGTACTGTGGCTGGTGTACACGCTGTAACGCCCTGCTGCAGTGCAGCTGACCAAGCTCCCACTCGTGAATCATTTAATGATGGCATCCGTCCACGTTGGTATCCGATCGGAGGAAAGTAGTCGGCCCACTTACTTACTGCAGAAATAAGCACCGAATCGTCGTGTAGCGTTGTCTAATGCAAATGAAAAATGTCCTGTGCATTCAGTATAACAACTACTGCAACGCCGCGATTATCTCGATTCGAAACATTTATTTGTCACCTTCGTTGACCTCATCGCTGATGTTGCTTTCAAGTTTCTTTCGAAGAGCAAACCACGTTCTTCGTAGCCGAATTGTGAGACCAGAGGCTCCTGCTGTTGGCGATGGAGCCAGGCCCTATCAGATCGCTTCCGTATACGGCGGCCGGATGGAAAGCAAACTGTCGAAAGGCGACAGTTGCGCTACGGTTGGAGGTATTATAGGCTCGATACGTTAAAATGACTGCGATAAGTAAGCACTTAAATATGAATGAGAACGCACCGTTCCCAAACACCACCATGGTGCCAAACTTCGATTCGTTTATAGATCTTGAGATGATGTTTGATTCGAAAGAAGTACGCTATCGAATGTTGTGTATTTCCAATTGGTAGGCGGTTTAGTTTCGTATTTCTTACGGATGTTAACTTTCACCTACACGTTCCATTGCTACTACTGAGTGGCGTTTCGCATGTAGAAGGCGTGATCCGAAATGGGTGCTTTACGTAAAATTCTTCGACGAGGATGGGATTCGAACCCACGCGTGCAGAGCACATTGGATTAGCAGTCCAACGCCTTAACCACTCGGCCACCTCGTCTGATGCATCGGAAACTGCGTCCCTCGCTAGTCCTTACGGAAAGAAGTCGTTTGTCGATTCGAAATCGCATCGTACTGTGGCTGGTGTACACGCTGTAACGCCCTGCTGCAGTGCAGCTGACCAAGCTCCCACTCGTGAATCATTTAATGATGGCATCCGTCCACGTTGGTATCCGATCGGAGGAAAGTAGTCGGCCCACTTACTTACTGCAGAAATAAGCACCGAATCGTCGTGTAGCGTTGTCTAATGCAAATGAAAAATGTCCTGTGCATTCAGTATAACAACTACTGCAACGCCGCGATTATCTCGATTCGAAACATTTATTTGTCACCTTCGTTGACCTCATCGCTGATGTTGCTTTCAAGTTTCTTTCGAAGAGCAAACCACGTTCTTCGTAGCCGAATTGTGAGACCAGAGGCTCCTGCTGTTGGCGATGGAGCCAGGCCCTATCAGATCGCTTCCGTATACGGCGGCCGGATGGAAAGCAAACTGTCGAAAGGCGACAGTTGCGCTACGGTTGGAGGTATTATAGGCTCGATACGTTAAAATGACTGCGATAAGTAAGCACTTAAATATGAATGAGAACGCACCGTTCCCAAACACCACCATGGTGCCAAACTTCGATTCGTTTATAGATCTTGAGATGATGTTTGATTCGAAAGAAGTACGCTATCGAATGTTGTGTATTTCCAATTGGTAGGCGGTTTAGTTTCGTATTTCTTACGGATGTTAACTTTCACCTACACGTTCCATTGCTACTACTGAGTGGCGTTTCGCATGTAGAAGGCGTGATCCGAAATGGGTGCTTTACGTAAAATTCTTCGACGAGGATGGGATTCGAACCCACGCGTGCAGAGCACATTGGATTAGCAGTCCAACGCCTTAACCACTCGGCCACCTCGTCTGATGCATCGGAAACTGCGTCCCTCGCTAGTCCTTACGGAAAGAAGTCGTTTGTCGATTCGAAATCGCATCGTACTGTGGCTGGTGTACACGCTGTAACGCCCTGCTGCAGTGCAGCTGACCAAGCTCCCACTCGTGAATCATTTAATGATGGCATCCGTCCACGTTGGTATCCGATCGGAGGAAAGTAGTCGGCCCACTTACTTACTGCAGAAATAAGCACCGAATCGTCGTGTAGCGTTGTCTAATGCAAATGAAAAATGTCCTGTGCATTCAGTATAACAACTACTGCAACGCCGCGATTATCTCGATTCGAAACATTTATTTGTCACCTTCGTTGACCTCATCGCTGATGTTGCTTTCAAGTTTCTTTCGAAGAGCAAACCACGTTCTTCGTAGCCGAATTGTGAGACCAGAGGCTCCTGCTGTTGGCGATGGAGCCAGGCCCTATCAGATCGCTTCCGTATACGGCGGCCGGATGGAAAGCAAACTGTCGAAAGGCGACAGTTGCGCTACGGTTGGAGGTATTATAGGCTCGATACGTTAAAATGACTGCGATAAGTAAGCACTTAAATATGAATGAGAACGCACCGTTCCCAAACACCACCATGGTGCCAAACTTCGATTCGTTTATAGATCTTGAGATGATGTTTGATTCGAAAGAAGTACGCTATCGAATGTTGTGTATTTCCAATTGGTAGGCGGTTTAGTTTCGTATTTCTTACGGATGTTAACTTTCACCTACACGTTCCATTGCTACTACTGAGTGGCGTTTCGCATGTAGAAGGCGTGATCCGAAATGGGTGCTTTACGTAAAATTCTTCGACGAGGATGGGATTCGAACCCACGCGTGCAGAGCACATTGGATTAGCAGTCCAACGCCTTAACCACTCGGCCACCTCGTCTGATGCATCGGAAACTGCGTCCCTCGCTAGTCCTTACGGAAAGAAGTCGTTTGTCGATTCGAAATCGCATCGTACTGTGGCTGGTGTACACGCTGTAACGCCCTGCTGCAGTGCAGCTGACCAAGCTCCCACTCGTGAATCATTTAATGATGGCATCCGTCCACGTTGGTATCCGATCGGAGGAAAGTAGTCGGCCCACTTACTTACTGCAGAAATAAGCACCGAATCGTCGTGTAGCGTTGTCTAATGCAAATGAAAAATGTCCTGTGCATTCAGTATAACAACTACTGCAACGCCGCGATTATCTCGATTCGAAACATTTATTTGTCACCTTCGTTGACCTCATCGCTGATGTTGCTTTCAAGTTTCTTTCGAAGAGCAAACCACGTTCTTCGTAGCCGAATTGTGAGACCAGAGGCTCCTGCTGTTGGCGATGGAGCCAGGCCCTATCAGATCGCTTCCGTATACGGCGGCCGGATGGAAAGCAAACTGTCGAAAGGCGACAGTTGCGCTACGGTTGGAGGTATTATAGGCTCGATACGTTAAAATGACTGCGATAAGTAAGCACTTAAATATGAATGAGAACGCACCGTTCCCAAACACCACCATGGTGCCAAACTTCGATTCGTTTATAGATCTTGAGATGATGTTTGATTCGAAAGACGTACGCTATCGAAAGTTGTGTATTTCCAATTGGTAGGCGGTTTAGTTTCGTATTTCTTACGGATGTTAACTTTCACCTACACGTTCCATTGCTACCACTGAGTGGCGTTTCGCATGTAGAAGGCGAGATCCGAAATGGGTGCTTTACGTAAAATTCTTCGACGAGGATGGGATTCGAACCCACGCGTGCAGAGCACATTGGATTAGCAGTCCAACGCCTTAACCACTCGGCCACCTCGTCTGATGCATCGGAAACTGCGTCCCTCGCTAGTCCTTACGGAAAGAAGTCGTTTGTCGATTCGAAATCGCATCGTACTGTGGCTGGTGTACACGCTGTATCGCCCTGCTGCAGTGCAGCTGACCAAGCTCCCACTCGTGAATCATTTAATGATGGCATCCGTCCACGTTGGTATCCGATCGGAGGAAAGTAGTCGGCCCACTTACTTACTGCAGAAATAAGCACCGAATCGTCGTGTAGCGTTGTCTAATGCAAATGAAAAATGTCCTGTGCATTCAGTATAACAACTACTGCAACGCCGCGATTATCTCGATTCGAAACATTTATTTGTCACCTTCGTTGACCTCATCGCTGATGTTGCTTTCAAGTTTCTTTCGAAGAGCAAACCACGTTCTTCGTAGCCGAATTGTGAGACCAGAGGCTCCTGCTGTTGGCGATGGAGCCAGGCCCTATCAGATCGCTTCCGTATACGGCGGCCGGATGGAAAGCAAACTGTCGAAAGGCGACAGTTGCGCTACGGTTGGAGGTATTATAGGCTCGATACGTTAAAATGACTGCGATAAGTAAGCACTTAAATATGAATGAGAACGCACCGTTCCCAAACACCACCATGGTGCCAAACTTCGATTCGTTTATAGATCTTGAGATGATGTTTGATTCGAAAGACGTACGCTATCGAAAGTTGTGTATTTCCAATTGGTAGGCGGTTTAGTTTCGTATTTCTTACGGATGTTAACTTTCACCTACACGTTCCATTGCTACCACTGAGTGGCGTTTCGCATGTAGAAGGCGAGATCCGAAATGGGTGCTTTACGTAAAATTCTTCGACGAGGATGGGATTCGAACCCACGCGTGCAGAGCACATTGGATTAGCAGTCCAACGCCTTAACCACTCGGCCACCTCGTCTGATGCATCGGAAACTGCGTCCCTCGCTAGTCCTTACGGAAAGAAGTCGTTTGTCGATTCGAAATCGCATCGTACTGTGGCTGGTGTACACGCTGTATCGCCCTGCTGCAGTGCAGCTGACCAAGCTCCCACTCGTGAATCATTTAATGATGGCATCCGTCCACGTTGGTATCCGATCGGAGGAAAGTAGTCGGCCCACTTACTTACTGCAGAAATAAGCACCGAATCGTCGTGTAGCGTTGTCTAATGCAAATGAAAAATGTCCTGTGCATTCAGTATAACAACTACTGCAACGCCGCGATTATCTCGATTCGAAACATTTATTTGTCACCTTCGTTGACCTCATCGCTGATGTTGCTTTCAAGTTTCTTTCGAAGAGCAAACCACGTTCTTCGTAGCCGAATTGTGAGACCAGAGGCTCCTGCTGTTGGCGATGGAGCCAGGCCCTATCAGATCGCTTCCGTATACGGCGGCCGGATGGAAAGCAAACTGTCGAAAGGCGACAGTTGCGCTACGGTTGGAGGTATTATAGGCTCGATACGTTAAAATGACTGCGATAAGTAAGCACTTAAATATGAATGAGAACGCACCGTTCCCAAACACCACCATGGTGCCAAACTTCGATTCGTTTATAGATCTTGAGATGATGTTTGATTCGAAAGACGTACGCTATCGAAAGTTGTGTATTTCCAATTGGTAGGCGGTTTAGTTTCGTATTTCTTACGGATGTTAACTTTCACCTACACGTTCCATTGCTACCACTGAGTGGCGTTTCGCATGTAGAAGGCGAGATCCGAAATGGGTGCTTTACGTAAAATTCTTCGACGAGGATGGGATTCGAACCCACGCGTGCAGAGCACATTGGATTAGCAGTCCAACGCCTTAACCACTCGGCCACCTCGTCTGATGCATCGGAAACTGCGTCCCTCGCTAGTCCTTACGGAAAGAAGTCGTTTGTCGATTCGAAATCGCATCGTACTGTGGCTGGTGTACACGCTGTATCGCCCTGCTGCAGTGCAGCTGACCAAGCTCCCACTCGTGAATCATTTAATGATGGCATCCGTCCACGTCGGTATCCGATCGGAGGAAAGTAGTCGGCCCACTTACTTACTGCAGAAATAAGCACCGAATCGTCGTGTAGCGTTGTCTAATGCAAATGAAAAATGTCCTGTGCATTCAGTATAACAACTACTGCAACGCCGCGATTATCTCGATTCGAAACATTTATTTGTCACCTTCGTTGACCTCATCGCTGATGTTGCTTTCAAGTTTCTTTCGAAGAGCAAACCACGTTCTTCGTAGCCGAATTGTGAGACCAGAGGCTCCTGCTGTTGGCGATGGAGCCAGGCCCTATCAGATCGCTTCCGTATACGGCGGCCGGATGGAAAGCAAACTGTCGAAAGGCGACAGTTGCGCTACGGTTGGAGGTATTATAGGCTCGATACGTTAAAATGACTGCGATAAGTAAGCACTTAAATATGAATGAGAACGCACCGTTCCCAAACACCACCATGGTGCCAAACTTCGATTCGTTTATAGATCTTGAGATGATGTTTGATTCGAAAGAAGTACGCTATCGAATGTTGTGTATTTCCAATTGGTAGGCGGTTTAGTTTCGTATTTCTTACGGATGTTAACTTTCACCTACACGTTCCATTGCTACTACTGAGTGGCGTTTCGCATGTAGAAGGCGTGATCCGAAATGGGTGCTTTACGTAAAATTCTTCGACGAGGATGGGATTCGAACCCACGCGTGCAGAGCACATTGGATTAGCAGTCCAACGCCTTAACCACTCGGCCACCTCGTCTGATGCATCGGAAACTGCGTCCCTCGCTAGTCCTTACGGAAAGAAGTCGTTTGTCGATTCGAAATCGCATCGTACTGTGGCTGGTGTACACGCTGTAACGCCCTGCTGCAGTGCAGCTGACCAAGCTCCCACTCGTGAATCATTTAATGATGGCATCCGTCCACGTTGGTATCCGATCGGAGGAAAGTAGTCGGCCCACTTACTTACTGCAGAAATAAGCACCGAATCGTCGTGTAGCGTTGTCTAATGCAAATGAAAAATGTCCTGTGCATTCAGTATAACAACTACTGCAACGCCGCGATTATCTCGATTCGAAACATTTATTTGTCACCTTCGTTGACCTCATCGCTGATGTTGCTTTCAAGTTTCTTTCGAAGAGCAAACCACGTTCTTCGTAGCCGAATTGTGAGACCAGAGGCTCCTGCTGTTGGCGATGGAGCCAGGCCCTATCAGATCGCTTCCGTATACGGCGGCCGGATGGAAAGCAAACTGTCGAAAGGCGACAGTTGCGCTACGGTTGGAGGTATTATAGGCTCGATACGTTAAAATGACTGCGATAAGTAAGCACTTAAATATGAATGAGAACGCACCGTTCCCAAACACCACCATGGTGCCAAACTTCGATTCGTTTATAGATCTTGAGATGATGTTTGATTCGAAAGAAGTACGCTATCGAATGTTGTGTATTTCCAATTGGTAGGCGGTTTAGTTTCGTATTTCTTACGGATGTTAACTTTCACCTACACGTTCCATTGCTACTACTGAGTGGCGTTTCGCATGTAGAAGGCGTGATCCGAAATGGGTGCTTTACGTAAAATTCTTCGACGAGGATGGGATTCGAACCCACGCGTGCAGAGCACATTGGATTAGCAGTCCAACGCCTTAACCACTCGGCCACCTCGTCTGATGCATCGGAAACTGCGTCCCTCGCTAGTCCTTACGGAAAGAAGTCGTTTGTCGATTCGAAATCGCATCGTACTGTGGCTGGTGTACACGCTGTAACGCCCTGCTGCAGTGCAGCTGACCAAGCTCCCACTCGTGAATCATTTAATGATGGCATCCGTCCACGTTGGTATCCGATCGGAGGAAAGTAGTCGGCCCACTTACTTACTGCAGAAATAAGCACCGAATCGTCGTGTAGCGTTGTCTAATGCAAATGAAAAATGTCCTGTGCATTCAGTATAACAACTACTGCAACGCCGCGATTATCTCGATTCGAAACATTTATTTGTCACCTTCGTTGACCTCATCGCTGATGTTGCTTTCAAGTTTCTTTCGAAGAGCAAACCACGTTCTTCGTAGCCGAATTGTGAGACCAGAGGCTCCTGCTGTTGGCGATGGAGCCAGGCCCTATCAGATCGCTTCCGTATACGGCGGCCGGATGGAAAGCAAACTGTCGAAAGGCGACAGTTGCGCTACGGTTGGAGGTATTATAGGCTCGATACGTTAAAATGACTGCGATAAGTAAGCACTTAAATATGAATGAGAACGCACCGTTCCCAAACACCACCATGGTGCCAAACTTCGATTCGTTTATAGATCTTGAGATGATGTTTGATTCGAAAGACGTACGCTATCGAAAGTTGTGTATTTCCAATTGGTAGGCGGTTTAGTTTCGTATTTCTTACGGATGTTAACTTTCACCTACACGTTCCATTGCTACCACTGAGTGGCGTTTCGCATGTAGAAGGCGAGATCCGAAATGGGTGCTTTACGTAAAATTCTTCGACGAGGATGGGATTCGAACCCACGCGTGCAGAGCACATTGGATTAGCAGTCCAACGCCTTAACCACTCGGCCACCTCGTCTGATGCATCGGAAACTGCGTCCCTCGCTAGTCCTTACGGAAAGAAGTCGTTTGTCGATTCGAAATCGCATCGTACTGTGGCTGGTGTACACGCTGTATCGCCCTGCTGCAGTGCAGCTGACCAAGCTCCCACTCGTGAATCATTTAATGATGGCATCCGTCCACGTCGGTATCCGATCGGAGGAAAGTAGTCGGCCCACTTACTTACTGCAGAAATAAGCACCGAATCGTCGTGTAGCGTTGTCTAATGCAAATGAAAAATGTCCTGTGCATTCAGTATAACAACTACTGCAACGCCGCGATTATCTCGATTCGAAACATTTATTTGTCACCTTCGTTGACCTCATCGCTGATGTTGCTTTCAAGTTTCTTTCGAAGAGCAAACCACGTTCTTCGTAGCCGAATTGTGAGACCAGAGGCTCCTGCTGTTGGCGATGGAGCCAGGCCCTATCAGATCGCTTCCGTATACGGCGGCCGGATGGAAAGCAAACTGTCGAAAGGCGACAGTTGCGCTACGGTTGGAGGTATTATAGGCTCGATACGTTAAAATGACTGCGATAAGTAAGCACTTAAATATGAATGAGAACGCACCGTTCCCAAACACCACCATGGTGCCAAACTTCGATTCGTTTATAGATCTTGAGATGATGTTTGATTCGAAAGAAGTACGCTATCGAATGTTGTGTATTTCCAATTGGTAGGCGGTTTAGTTTCGTATTTCTTACGGATGTTAACTTTCACCTACACGTTCCATTGCTACTACTGAGTGGCGTTTCGCATGTAGAAGGCGTGATCCGAAATGGGTGCTTTACGTAAAATTCTTCGACGAGGATGGGATTCGAACCCACGCGTGCAGAGCACATTGGATTAGCAGTCCAACGCCTTAACCACTCGGCCACCTCGTCTGATGCATCGGAAACTGCGTCCCTCGCTAGTCCTTACGGAAAGAAGTCGTTTGTCGATTCGAAATCGCATCGTACTGTGGCTGGTGTACACGCTGTAACGCCCTGCTGCAGTGCAGCTGACCAAGCTCCCACTCGTGAATCATTTAATGATGGCATCCGTCCACGTTGGTATCCGATCGGAGGAAAGTAGTCGGCCCACTTACTTACTGCAGAAATAAGCACCGAATCGTCGTGTAGCGTTGTCTAATGCAAATGAAAAATGTCCTGTGCATTCAGTATAACAACTACTGCAACGCCGCGATTATCTCGATTCGAAACATTTATTTGTCACCTTCGTTGACCTCATCGCTGATGTTGCTTTCAAGTTTCTTTCGAAGAGCAAACCACGTTCTTCGTAGCCGAATTGTGAGACCAGAGGCTCCTGCTGTTGGCGATGGAGCCAGGCCCTATCAGATCGCTTCCGTATACGGCGGCCGGATGGAAAGCAAACTGTCGAAAGGCGACAGTTGCGCTACGGTTGGAGGTATTATAGGCTCGATACGTTAAAATGACTGCGATAAGTAAGCACTTAAATATGAATGAGAACGCACCGTTCCCAAACACCACCATGGTGCCAAACTTCGATTCGTTTATAGATCTTGAGATGATGTTTGATTCGAAAGAAGTACGCTATCGAATGTTGTGTATTTCCAATTGGTAGGCGGTTTAGTTTCGTATTTCTTACGGATGTTAACTTTCACCTACACGTTCCATTGCTACTACTGAGTGGCGTTTCGCATGTAGAAGGCGTGATCCGAAATGGGTGCTTTACGTAAAATTCTTCGACGAGGATGGGATTCGAACCCACGCGTGCAGAGCACATTGGATTAGCAGTCCAACGCCTTAACCACTCGGCCACCTCGTCTGATGCATCGGAAACTGCGTCCCTCGCTAGTCCTTACGGAAAGAAGTCGTTTGTCGATTCGAAATCGCATCGTACTGTGGCTGGTGTACACGCTGTAACGCCCTGCTGCAGTGCAGCTGACCAAGCTCCCACTCGTGAATCATTTAATGATGGCATCCGTCCACGTTGGTATCCGATCGGAGGAAAGTAGTCGGCCCACTTACTTACTGCAGAAATAAGCACCGAATCGTCGTGTAGCGTTGTCTAATGCAAATGAAAAATGTCCTGTGCATTCAGTATAACAACTACTGCAACGCCGCGATTATCTCGATTCGAAACATTTATTTGTCACCTTCGTTGACCTCATCGCTGATGTTGCTTTCAAGTTTCTTTCGAAGAGCAAACCACGTTCTTCGTAGCCGAATTGTGAGACCAGAGGCTCCTGCTGTTGGCGATGGAGCCAGGCCCTATCAGATCGCTTCCGTATACGGCGGCCGGATGGAAAGCAAACTGTCGAAAGGCGACAGTTGCGCTACGGTTGGAGGTATTATAGGCTCGATACGTTAAAATGACTGCGATAAGTAAGCACTTAAATATGAATGAGAACGCACCGTTCCCAAACACCACCATGGTGCCAAACTTCGATTCGTTTATAGATCTTGAGATGATGTTTGATTCGAAAGAAGTACGCTATCGAATGTTGTGTATTTCCAATTGGTAGGCGGTTTAGTTTCGTATTTCTTACGGATGTTAACTTTCACCTACACGTTCCATTGCTACTACTGAGTGGCGTTTCGCATGTAGAAGGCGTGATCCGAAATGGGTGCTTTACGTAAAATTCTTCGACGAGGATGGGATTCGAACCCACGCGTGCAGAGCACATTGGATTAGCAGTCCAACGCCTTAACCACTCGGCCACCTCGTCTGATGCATCGGAAACTGCGTCCCTCGCTAGTCCTTACGGAAAGAAGTCGTTTGTCGATTCGAAATCGCATCGTACTGTGGCTGGTGTACACGCTGTAACGCCCTGCTGCAGTGCAGCTGACCAAGCTCCCACTCGTGAATCATTTAATGATGGCATCCGTCCACGTTGGTATCCGATCGGAGGAAAGTAGTCGGCCCACTTACTTACTGCAGAAATAAGCACCGAATCGTCGTGTAGCGTTGTCTAATGCAAATGAAAAATGTCCTGTGCATTCAGTATAACAACTACTGCAACGCCGCGATTATCTCGATTCGAAACATTTATTTGTCACCTTCGTTGACCTCATCGCTGATGTTGCTTTCAAGTTTCTTTCGAAGAGCAAACCACGTTCTTCGTAGCCGAATTGTGAGACCAGAGGCTCCTGCTGTTGGCGATGGAGCCAGGCCCTATCAGATCGCTTCCGTATACGGCGGCCGGATGGAAAGCAAACTGTCGAAAGGCGACAGTTGCGCTACGGTTGGAGGTATTATAGGCTCGATACGTTAAAATGACTGCGATAAGTAAGCACTTAAATATGAATGAGAACGCACCGTTCCCAAACACCACCATGGTGCCAAACTTCGATTCGTTTATAGATCTTGAGATGATGTTTGATTCGAAAGAAGTACGCTATCGAATGTTGTGTATTTCCAATTGGTAGGCGGTTTAGTTTCGTATTTCTTACGGATGTTAACTTTCACCTACACGTTCCATTGCTACTACTGAGTGGCGTTTCGCATGTAGAAGGCGTGATCCGAAATGGGTGCTTTACGTAAAATTCTTCGACGAGGATGGGATTCGAACCCACGCGTGCAGAGCACATTGGATTAGCAGTCCAACGCCTTAACCACTCGGCCACCTCGTCTGATGCATCGGAAACTGCGTCCCTCGCTAGTCCTTACGGAAAGAAGTCGTTTGTCGATTCGAAATCGCATCGTACTGTGGCTGGTGTACACGCTGTAACGCCCTGCTGCAGTGCAGCTGACCAAGCTCCCACTCGTGAATCATTTAATGATGGCATCCGTCCACGTTGGTATCCGATCGGAGGAAAGTAGTCGGCCCACTTACTTACTGCAGAAATAAGCACCGAATCGTCGTGTAGCGTTGTCTAATGCAAATGAAAAATGTCCTGTGCATTCAGTATAACAACTACTGCAACGCCGCGATTATCTCGATTCGAAACATTTATTTGTCACCTTCGTTGACCTCATCGCTGATGTTGCTTTCAAGTTTCTTTCGAAGAGCAAACCACGTTCTTCGTAGCCGAATTGTGAGACCAGAGGCTCCTGCTGTTGGCGATGGAGCCAGGCCCTATCAGATCGCTTCCGTATACGGCGGCCGGATGGAAAGCAAACTGTCGAAAGGCGACAGTTGCGCTACGGTTGGAGGTATTATAGGCTCGATACGTTAAAATGACTGCGATAAGTAAGCACTTAAATATGAATGAGAACGCACCGTTCCCAAACACCACCATGGTGCCAAACTTCGATTCGTTTATAGATCTTGAGATGATGTTTGATTCGAAAGACGTACGCTATCGAAAGTTGTGTATTTCCAATTGGTAGGCGGTTTAGTTTCGTATTTCTTACGGATGTTAACTTTCACCTACACGTTCCATTGCTACCACTGAGTGGCGTTTCGCATGTAGAAGGCGAGATCCGAAATGGGTGCTTTACGTAAAATTCTTCGACGAGGATGGGATTCGAACCCACGCGTGCAGAGCACATTGGATTAGCAGTCCAACGCCTTAACCACTCGGCCACCTCGTCTGATGCATCGGAAACTGCGTCCCTCGCTAGTCCTTACGGAAAGAAGTCGTTTGTCGATTCGAAATCGCATCGTACTGTGGCTGGTGTACACGCTGTATCGCCCTGCTGCAGTGCAGCTGACCAAGCTCCCACTCGTGAATCATTTAATGATGGCATCCGTCCACGTCGGTATCCGATCGGAGGAAAGTAGTCGGCCCACTTACTTACTGCAGAAATAAGCACCGAATCGTCGTGTAGCGTTGTCTAATGCAAATGAAAAATGTCCTGTGCATTCAGTATAACAACTACTGCAACGCCGCGATTATCTCGATTCGAAACATTTATTTGTCACCTTCGTTGACCTCATCGCTGATGTTGCTTTCAAGTTTCTTTCGAAGAGCAAACCACGTTCTTCGTAGCCGAATTGTGAGACCAGAGGCTCCTGCTGTTGGCGATGGAGCCAGGCCCTATCAGATCGCTTCCGTATACGGCGGCCGGATGGAAAGCAAACTGTCGAAAGGCGACAGTTGCGCTACGGTTGGAGGTATTATAGGCTCGATACGTTAAAATGACTGCGATAAGTAAGCACTTAAATATGAATGAGAACGCACCGTTCCCAAACACCACCATGGTGCCAAACTTCGATTCGTTTATAGATCTTGAGATGATGTTTGATTCGAAAGACGTACGCTATCGAAAGTTGTGTATTTCCAATTGGTAGGCGGTTTAGTTTCGTATTTCTTACGGATGTTAACTTTCACCTACACGTTCCATTGCTACCACTGAGTGGCGTTTCGCATGTAGAAGGCGAGATCCGAAATGGGTGCTTTACGTAAAATTCTTCGACGAGGATGGGATTCGAACCCACGCGTGCAGAGCACATTGGATTAGCAGTCCAACGCCTTAACCACTCGGCCACCTCGTCTGATGCATCGGAAACTGCGTCCCTCGCTAGTCCTTACGGAAAGAAGTCGTTTGTCGATTCGAAATCGCATCGTACTGTGGCTGGTGTACACGCTGTATCGCCCTGCTGCAGTGCAGCTGACCAAGCTCCCACTCGTGAACCATTTAATGATGGCATCCGTCCACGTCGGTATCCGATCGGAGGAAAGTAGTCGGCCCACTTACTTACTGCAGAAATAAGCACCGAATCGTCGTGTAGCGTTGTCTAATGCAAATGAAAAATGTCCTGTGCATTCAGTATAACAACTACTGCAACGCCGCGATTATCTCGATTCGAAACATTTATTTGTCACCTTCGTTGACCTCATCGCTGATGTTGCTTTCAAGTTTCTTTCGAAGAGCAAACCACGTTCTTCGTAGCCGAATTGTGAGACCAGAGGCTCCTGCTGTTGGCGATGGAGCCAGGCCCTATCAGATCGCTTCCGTATACGGCGGCCGGATGGAAAGCAAACTGTCGAAAGGCGACAGTTGCGCTACGGTTGGAGGTATTATAGGCTCGATACGTTAAAATGACTGCGATAAGTAAGCACTTAAATATGAATGAGAACGCACCGTTCCCAAACACCACCATGGTGCCAAACTTCGATTCGTTTATAGATCTTGAGATGATGTTTGATTCGAAAGACGTACGCTATCGAATGTTGTGTATTTCCAATTGGTAGGCGGTTTAGTTTCGTATTTCTTACGGATGTTAACTTTCACCTACACGTTCCATTGCTACTACTGAGTGGCGTTTCGCATGTAGAAGGCGTGATCCGAAATGGGTGCTTTACGTAAAATTCTTCGACGAGGATGGGATTCGAACCCACGCATGCAGAGCACATTGGATTAGCAGTCCAACGCCTTAACCACTCGGCCACCTCGTCTGATGCATCGGAAACTGCGTCCCTCGCTAGTCCTTACGGAAAGAAGTCGTTTGTCGATTCGAAATCGCATCGTACTGTGGCTGGTGTACACGCTGTAACGCCCTGCTGCAGTGCAGCTGACCAAGCTCCCACTCGTGAATCATTTAATGATGGCATCCGTCCACGTTGGTATCCGATCGGAGGAAAGTAGTCGGCCCACTTACTTACTGCAGAAATAAGCACCGAATCGTCGTGTAGCGTTGTCTAATGCAAATGAAAAATGTCCTGTGCATTCAGTATAACAACTACTGCAACGCCGCGATTATCTCGATTCGAAACATTTATTTGTCACCTTCGTTGACCTCATCGCTGATGTTGCTTTCAAGTTTCTTTCGAAGAGCAAACCACGTTCTTCGTAGCCGAATTGTGAGACCAGAGGCTCCTGCTGTTGGCGATGGAGCCAGGCCCTATCAGATCGCTTCCGTATACGGCGGCCGGATGGAAAGCAAACTGTCGAAAGGCGACAGTTGCGCTACGGTTGGAGGTATTATAGGCTCGATACGTTAAAATGACTGCGATAAGTAAGCACTTAAATATGAATGAGAACGCACCGTTCCCAAACACCACCATGGTGCCAAACTTCGATTCGTTTATAGATCTTGAGATGATGTTTGATTCGAAAGAAGTACGCTATCGAATGTTGTGTATTTCCAATTGGTAGGCGGTTTAGTTTCGTATTTCTTACGGATGTTAACTTTCACCTACACGTTCCATTGCTACTACTGAGTGGCGTTTCGCATGTAGAAGGCGTGATCCGAAATGGGTGCTTTACGTAAAATTCTTCGACGAGGATGGGATTCGAACCCACGCGTGCAGAGCACATTGGATTAGCAGTCCAACGCCTTAACCACTCGGCCACCTCGTCTGATGCATCGGAAACTGCGTCCCTCGCTAGTCCTTACGGAAAGAAGTCGTTTGTCGATTCGAAATCGCATCGTACTGTGGCTGGTGTACACGCTGTAACGCCCTGCTGCAGTGCAGCTGACCAAGCTCCCACTCGTGAATCATTTAATGATGGCATCCGTCCACGTTGGTATCCGATCGGAGGAAAGTAGTCGGCCCACTTACTTACTGCAGAAATAAGCACCGAATCGTCGTGTAGCGTTGTCTAATGCAAATGAAAAATGTCCTGTGCATTCAGTATAACAACTACTGCAACGCCGCGATTATCTCGATTCGAAACATTTATTTGTCACCTTCGTTGACCTCATCGCTGATGTTGCTTTCAAGTTTCTTTCGAAGAGCAAACCACGTTCTTCGTAGCCGAATTGTGAGACCAGAGGCTCCTGCTGTTGGCGATGGAGCCAGGCCCTATCAGATCGCTTCCGTATACGGCGGCCGGATGGAAAGCAAACTGTCGAAAGGCGACAGTTGCGCTACGGTTGGAGGTATTATAGGCTCGATACGTTAAAATGACTGCGATAAGTAAGCACTTAAATATGAATGAGAACGCACCGTTCCCAAACACCACCATGGTGCCAAACTTCGATTCGTTTATAGATCTTGAGATGATGTTTGATTCGAAAGACGTACGCTATCGAAAGTTGTGTATTTCCAATTGGTAGGCGGTTTAGTTTCGTATTTCTTACGGATGTTAACTTTCACCTACACGTTCCATTGCTACCACTGAGTGGCGTTTCGCATGTAGAAGGCGAGATCCGAAATGGGTGCTTTACGTAAAATTCTTCGACGAGGATGGGATTCGAACCCACGCGTGCAGAGCACATTGGATTAGCAGTCCAACGCCTTAACCACTCGGCCACCTCGTCTGATGCATCGGAAACTGCGTCCCTCGCTAGTCCTTACGGAAAGAAGTCGTTTGTCGATTCGAAATCGCATCGTACTGTGGCTGGTGTACACGCTGTATCGCCCTGCTGCAGTGCAGCTGACCAAGCTCCCACTCGTGAATCATTTAATGATGGCATCCGTCCACGTCGGTATCCGATCGGAGGAAAGTAGTCGGCCCACTTACTTACTGCAGAAATAAGCACCGAATCGTCGTGTAGCGTTGTCTAATGCAAATGAAAAATGTCCTGTGCATTCAGTATAACAACTACTGCAACGCCGCGATTATCTCGATTCGAAACATTTATTTGTCACCTTCGTTGACCTCATCGCTGATGTTGCTTTCAAGTTTCTTTCGAAGAGCAAACCACGTTCTTCGTAGCCGAATTGTGAGACCAGAGGCTCCTGCTGTTGGCGATGGAGCCAGGCCCTATCAGATCGCTTCCGTATACGGCGGCCGGATGGAAAGCAAACTGTCGAAAGGCGACAGTTGCGCTACGGTTGGAGGTATTATAGGCTCGATACGTTAAAATGACTGCGATAAGTAAGCACTTAAATATGAATGAGAACGCACCGTTCCCAAACACCACCATGGTGCCAAACTTCGATTCGTTTATAGATCTTGAGATGATGTTTGATTCGAAAGACGTACGCTATCGAAAGTTGTGTATTTCCAATTGGTAGGCGGTTTAGTTTCGTATTTCTTACGGATGTTAACTTTCACCTACACGTTCCATTGCTACCACTGAGTGGCGTTTCGCATGTAGAAGGCGAGATCCGAAATGGGTGCTTTACGTAAAATTCTTCGACGAGGATGGGATTCGAACCCACGCGTGCAGAGCACATTGGATTAGCAGTCCAACGCCTTAACCACTCGGCCACCTCGTCTGATGCATCGGAAACTGCGTCCCTCGCTAGTCCTTACGGAAAGAAGTCGTTTGTCGATTCGAAATCGCATCGTACTGTGGCTGGTGTACACGCTGTATCGCCCTGCTGCAGTGCAGCTGACCAAGCTCCCACTCGTGAACCATTTAATGATGGCATCCGTCCACGTCGGTATCCGATCGGAGGAAAGTAGTCGGCCCACTTACTTACTGCAGAAATAAGCACCGAATCGTCGTGTAGCGTTGTCTAATGCAAATGAAAAATGTCCTGTGCATTCAGTATAACAACTACTGCAACGCCGCGATTATCTCGATTCGAAACATTTATTTGTCACCTTCGTTGACCTCATCGCTGATGTTGCTTTCAAGTTTCTTTCGAAGAGCAAACCACGTTCTTCGTAGCCGAATTGTGAGACCAGAGGCTCCTGCTGTTGGCGATGGAGCCAGGCCCTATCAGATCGCTTCCGTATACGGCGGCCGGATGGAAAGCAAACTGTCGAAAGGCGACAGTTGCGCTACGGTTGGAGGTATTATAGGCTCGATACGTTAAAATGACTGCGATAAGTAAGCACTTAAATATGAATGAGAACGCACCGTTCCCAAACACCACCATGGTGCCAAACTTCGATTCGTTTATAGATCTTGAGATGATGTTTGATTCGAAAGACGTACGCTATCGAATGTTGTGTATTTCCAATTGGTAGGCGGTTTAGTTTCGTATTTCTTACGGATGTTAACTTTCACCTACACGTTCCATTGCTACTACTGAGTGGCGTTTCGCATGTAGAAGGCGTGATCCGAAATGGGTGCTTTACGTAAAATTCTTCGACGAGGATGGGATTCGAACCCACGCATGCAGAGCACATTGGATTAGCAGTCCAACGCCTTAACCACTCGGCCACCTCGTCTGATGCATCGGAAACTGCGTCCCTCGCTAGTCCTTACGGAAAGAAGTCGTTTGTCGATTCGAAATCGCATCGTACTGTGGCTGGTGTACACGCTGTAACGCCCTGCTGCAGTGCAGCTGACCAAGCTCCCACTCGTGAATCATTTAATGATGGCATCCGTCCACGTTGGTATCCGATCGGAGGAAAGTAGTCGGCCCACTTACTTACTGCAGAAATAAGCACCGAATCGTCGTGTAGCGTTGTCTAATGCAAATGAAAAATGTCCTGTGCATTCAGTATAACAACTACTGCAACGCCGCGATTATCTCGATTCGAAACATTTATTTGTCACCTTCGTTGACCTCATCGCTGATGTTGCTTTCAAGTTTCTTTCGAAGAGCAAACCACGTTCTTCGTAGCCGAATTGTGAGACCAGAGGCTCCTGCTGTTGGCGATGGAGCCAGGCCCTATCAGATCGCTTCCGTATACGGCGGCCGGATGGAAAGCAAACTGTCGAAAGGCGACAGTTGCGCTACGGTTGGAGGTATTATAGGCTCGATACGTTAAAATGACTGCGATAAGTAAGCACTTAAATATGAATGAGAACGCACCGTTCCCAAACACCACCATGGTGCCAAACTTCGATTCGTTTATAGATCTTGAGATGATGTTTGATTCGAAAGACGTACGCTATCGAATGTTGTGTATTTCCAATTGGTAGGCGGTTTAGTTTCGTATTTCTTACGGATGTTAACTTTCACCTACACGTTCCATTGCTACTACTGAGTGGCGTTTCGCATGTAGAAGGCGTGATCCGAAATGGGTGCTTTACGTAAAATTCTTCGACGAGGATGGGATTCGAACCCACGCGTGCAGAGCACATTGGATTAACCACTCGGCCACCTCGTCTGATGCATCGGAAACTGCGTCCCTCGCTAGTCCTTACGGAAAGAAGTCGTTTGTCGATTCGAAATCGCATCGTACTGTGGCTGGTGTACACGCTGTAACGCCCTGCTGCAGTGCAGCTGACCAAGCTCCCACTCGTGAATCATTTAATGATGGCATCCGTCCACGTTGGTATCCGATCGGAGGAAAGTAGTCGGCCCACTTACTTACTGCAGAAATAAGCACCGAATCGTCGTGTAGCGTTGTCTAATGCAAATGAAAAATGTCCTGTGCATTCAGTATAACAACTACTGCAACGCCGCGATTATCTCGATTCGAAACATTTATTTGTCACCTTCGTTGACCTCATCGCTGATGTTGCTTTCAAGTTTCTTTCGAAGAGCAAACCACGTTCTTCGTAGCCGAATTGTGAGACCAGAGGCTCCTGCTGTTGGCGATGGAGCCAGGCCCTATCAGATCGCTTCCGTATACGGCGGCCGGATGGAAAGCAAACTGTCGAAAGGCGACAGTTGCGCTACGGTTGGAGGTATTATAGGCTCGATACGTTAAAATGACTGCGATAAGTAAGCACTTAAATATGAATGAGAACGCACCGTTCCCAAACACCACCATGGTGCCAAACTTCGATTCGTTTATAGATCTTGAGATGATGTTTGATTCGAAAGACGTACGCTATCGAATGTTGTGTATTTCCAATTGGTAGGCGGTTTAGTTTCGTATTTCTTACGGATGTTAACTTTCACCTACACGTTCCATTGCTACCACTGAGTGGCGTTTCGCATGTAGAAGGCGAGATCCGAAATGGGTGCTTTACGTAAAATTCTTCGACGAGGATGGGATTCGAACCCACGCGTGCAGAGCACATTGGATTAGCAGTCCAACGCCTTAACCACTTTTTTTTTTTTTTTTTTTTTTTTTAGGCACAATGTACGTTTGTAACCGCCGCAACCGAGACAACATCCCGATATTCGGCTACTGGTGTCAGAATAGATCTATCATGAAAACAACATTGATGTGCACCAATCACACCCCGAAGCAGAGAAGACAACCGGCTATTGAGCGCTCTAGCAGCTGTCTTATAGTCAAAATTCAGCAATGTGAGCGGACGAAGATTGGCAGCAGATAAACGACCAGAGGACTTCGGGATTAAAACAATTTTCCCTACTTTAAAATCGGCAGGCACATCCATCCCCCTGACAATCTCATTTAAAATCTGCGTAAAAAATGCCACCCAAAAGAGGCCAAAAACGGAGATAAAATTCTTTAGGCAGGCCGTCTGGACCCGGCGATTTACTGGATGGAGAGCGAGCAATAAAATCGAAAACATCATCTACCTGGAACTCCCGGAGAAATTCGCCGTTCGCGTCAGGCGCGATCGTCGCAGTTAGATCCCCAAAGACATCATCCGAAAGAGACTCACCAGAATCATCGGCAGAATATAGACTAGTGTAATACTGATGAAGAGCACGAACCATTTCCTCCTGTGCAATAAGCTGTAGCCCATCATCCACCGTAAGAGAAGAGATGAAGGAGCGACGACGACGAGTCTGATGCCGTAGCAGGTGGTACAAGGATGTCAGTTCACCTTCAACAAGAGAGTGAGGTTTCGACTTAACTCGCAGACCATCCATCTGTCGTCGTTTAAGGCTCAAGAGCTTGGCTTTAATACGACGAACATCATGGATCCGCAGTGGAGAGGTACCCGCCGCGTCATATAGTTCACGCAGGACAGAGTAGTAATATTCATACGTGTTCTTAAAATCACGCGTCCTAGCAGCACAGTAGAAAATCAAAGTCTGACGAATCTTGGGCTTGGCAAACGCAGTCCACCAAACCAGCAAGGAGGGGTATCGCGGGACAGAGCGAAGACATCGCTCCCACACGCCACTTATAACATCATCCATAGCACTGTCGGCAAGGTGGGAAACATTTAACATCCACTGGGAACGATAAAGTTTTGCAGGTTGGCGACTAAGATTTACAGTTGCAGTAAAAGCACAATGGTCAGAAAAACTAGTAGGAATAACATCGACAGAAAGAATTTTATCACATAAAAAATCAGATAAATAGAATCTGTCGAGTCTACTGCATGAGGACGCGGTAAAAAACGTATATTTCACCAGGGTTGGATATTTGTGTTCCCAAACATCACGCAGATGCATCGTACGAACTAAGTCATGTAAATCACGGCAATAATTAAAATTGGGGGACTGGTCTGCAGGGCGTAAAACACAATTAAAATCGCCTCCGAGCAGGAGACTCCGAGGACTCTGGCGCAAAAGATAAATAAGCTCTTCTTTATAAAAGCGCGATCGAGCCACAGTGTGACCCGAACCAGAGGGGGCATACAAAACAACGAGGCGGAGATCAAAAAGACGACAACCAATCCCACGGCCAGAGTCAAGGAATTCAATGTCAGTAATAGGAATGCCCTCTCGAAAGAAAAGAGCAGTTCCTGTTGAATATTCCGGCGCGACATTAAAAACAGTTTGAAATCCAGGTAGAGAGAGATCAGAAAACAACACTTCCTGCAAAAACACTACGTCCGCACAGGCGTCGTAAATAAACTGCCGCAAAGAGGCAATGCAAACGTCGGACTCAATACGGTTAACATTTAAGGTAAGAAAGGTGTATGCTTGAACCATAGAGAGAAAAGCGAGAAAACAAATCACCTACACCGACGCACCAGCGTCACAGTCCATAGCAGGGGTGACAGAGGCATCCGAGGGAGGGGGACTGCTACCCCGTTCCGCGGATCCCTTACGTTTCGGTTTTTTACGAACAGCATTAACGTTCGGCTGAACGCGTAACTTGCGTCGGCTGACGGGCAAGGAAACTTCAGCCGCCGGTGACGTAGGAGGGTCAAGTTCTGTATCCGACACCACCCGCGCCGGTCCACATGCGGGATCCGGGGTCGCGGGGGAAACATCCGACAAAACGGAATGGTCAACACCTGCACTAGCTTCCGGCAAACATGGACTGCACGGAGGCGAAACGTGAGCAGGAAGGTCCGAGGCCGCAGAGTTGGAAGGAAGCGGAGCAGCTCCGCTGGCAGAGGTATGGGGCAGCGAAGCAGGAAGTTGTCGCGGCTCCACTTGTTGTGACATCGAAGTCGGTTCGGAAGACGGCGCCAACAGGCCCGACCGACGACCCGACTCGAGAGAAGCTGCGTCGGAGGCCGGAGGGGCGCCAGCAGCCGCCACCGGAACCGCTACCTCAGGAGGGCAGGGAGCAGCTACAGTACACAGTGGCTCGGAGGATGCCGGTCGCTCGGACTGGGGCATCTCAGGGAGATCCTCATCCGTACTATTTCCATCGTGTGGGCGACGCCTCTTATTATTCAAAAGTGGCACACCCACCTGAGGGACAGACGGAACAACATCAGATTTAGCACGCAAAGGAGGAAATTCTGTATCAGGGGTGCGCAAAACCTGTGGAGGGGCGCTACTACCACTGGACTGTGCTACACCAAGAGCAGAACCACCTGCAACGAGGTCAGCGACCGTTAACTTGCGACGCTGTTCGAGAGAATTTTTTAAAACAAAAACTCTCCGCGGACAGTCGGTACGCACGTGACCACTTTCATTGCACAAAAAACAGGTGCCCACCTGACCACTATATGTTACATGGACACGATATCCACCGATCTGCAGGTGAGATGGAATATTCTGCTTAACGTGCATTTCGACTGAACGAATACCACTGTAACATTGCAGGCGATGTTGGCTTGACCAGCGTTCAAGGCGAATGCTCTTTACATCACCATACTTCTGTAGACCCTCCTTAAGATGGACATTATCCACCTCCGGTGGAAGGTTGTAAACACGAACATTGGTATATGTGATGGAAGCATTGGAAAGCAGCACGGTACTTACAGAATCATCCCGATGCCGAAAGAGAACTTGATGACCATATTTAGAAAGAATTTTATCAACCTGAAGTGGGTCCATAAACTTAACAAAGAAAACATACAGTTCGGTATCAAAATAAGCAGTGTGCACCTGATCCGAATGAACACCAAAGGTATCTACCAACCAATCATGAATCTCAAGAGAACTAGGTTGCACATGGCGGGTTGACTTGTCAAAAGCAAAACTAACTGTAGCCTGACGAGGAATAACCTGGGACGACATTTTCAAAATATGCGGTCGAAACCGCAACACAAAAAACACTGAAATAAGGACAGAAAACTAACACAAGGTACGAAACAACGACGGAGAAACACTCACAGAAGTTGCAACACAACACGTAAACAAAAACGATAGTCCACTATACGTAACGCTACGGCGGAGCGGAAGACTAGGCACGTCCACACTGCACGGCGTCTAAAGCGGAACTGCCACTCGGCCACCTCGTCTGATGCATCGGAAACTGCGTCCCTCGCTAGTCCTTACGGAAAGAAGTCGTTTGTCGATTCGAAATCGCATCGTACTGTGGCTGGTGTACACGCTGTATCGCCCTGCTGCAGTGCAGCTGACCAAGCTCCCACTCGTGAATCATTTAATGATGGCATCCGTCCACGTCGGTATCCGATCGGAGGAAAGTAGTCGGCCCACTTACTTACTGCAGAAATAAGCACCGAATCGTCGTGTAGCGTTGTCTAATGCAAATGAAAAATGTCCTGTGCATTCAGTATAACAACTACTGCAACGCCGCGATTATCTCGATTCGAAACATTTATTTGTCACCTTCGTTGACCTCATCGCTGATGTTGCTTTCAAGTTTCTTTCGAAGAGCAAACCACGTTCTTCGTAGCCGAATTGTGAGACCAGAGGCTCCTGCTGTTGGCGATGGAGCCAGGCCCTATCAGATCGCTTCCGTATACGGCGGCCGGATGGAAAGCAAACGGTTCTAGGTATTATAGGCTCGATACGTTAAAATGACTGCGATAAGTAAGCACTTAAATATGAATGAGAACGCACCGTTCCCAAACACCACCATGGTGCCAAACTTCGATTCGTTTATAGATCTTGAGATGATGTTTGATTCGAAAGACGTACGCTATCGAAAGTTGTGTATTTCCAATTGGTAGGCGGTTTAGTTTCGTATTTCTTACGGATGTTAACTTTCACCTACACGTTCCATTGCTACCACTGAGTGGCGTTTCGCATGTAGAAGGCGAGATCCGAAATGGGTGCTTTACGTAAAATTCTTCGACGAGGATGGGATTCGAACCCACGCGTGCAGAGCACATTGGATTAGCAGTCCAACGCCTTAACCACTCGGCCACCTCGTCTGATGCATCGGAAACTGCGTCCCTCGCTAGTCCTTACGGAAAGAAGTCGTTTGTCGATTCGAAATCGCATCGTACTGTGGCTGGTGTACACGCTGTATCGCCCTGCTGCAGTGCAGCTGACCAAGCTCCCACTCGTGAACCATTTAATGATGGCATCCGTCCACGTCGGTATCCGATCGGAGGAAAGTAGTCGGCCCACTTACTTACTGCAGAAATAAGCACCGAATCGTCGTGTAGCGTTGTCTAATGCAAATGAAAAATGTCCTGTGCATTCAGTATAACAACTACTGCAACGCCGCGATTATCTCGATTCGAAACATTTATTTGTCACCTTCGTTGACCTCATCGCTGATGTTGCTTTCAAGTTTCTTTCGAAGAGCAAACCACGTTCTTCGTAGCCGAATTGTGAGACCAGAGGCTCCTGCTGTTGGCGATGGAGCCAGGCCCTATCAGATCGCTTCCGTATACGGCGGCCGGATGGAAAGCAAACTGTCGAAAGGCGACAGTTGCGCTACGGTTGGAGGTATTATAGGCTCGATACGTTAAAATGACTGCGATAAGTAAGCACTTAAATATGAATGAGAACGCACCGTTCCCAAACACCACCATGGTGCCAAACTTCGATTCGTTTATAGATCTTGAGATGATGTTTGATTCGAAAGACGTACGCTATCGAATGTTGTGTATTTCCAATTGGTAGGCGGTTTAGTTTCGTATTTCTTACGGATGTTAACTTTCACCTACACGTTCCATTGCTACTACTGAGTGGCGTTTCGCATGTAGAAGGCGTGATCCGAAATGGGTGCTTTACGTAAAATTCTTCGACGAGGATGGGATTCGAACCCACGCATGCAGAGCACATTGGATTAGCAGTCCAACGCCTTAACCACTCGGCCACCTCGTCTGATGCATCGGAAACTGCGTCCCTCGCTAGTCCTTACGGAAAGAAGTCGTTTGTCGATTCGAAATCGCATCGTACTGTGGCTGGTGTACACGCTGTAACGCCCTGCTGCAGTGCAGCTGACCAAGCTCCCACTCGTGAATCATTTAATGATGGCATCCGTCCACGTTGGTATCCGATCGGAGGAAAGTAGTCGGCCCACTTACTTACTGCAGAAATAAGCACCGAATCGTCGTGTAGCGTTGTCTAATGCAAATGAAAAATGTCCTGTGCATTCAGTATAACAACTACTGCAACGCCGCGATTATCTCGATTCGAAACATTTATTTGTCACCTTCGTTGACCTCATCGCTGATGTTGCTTTCAAGTTTCTTTCGAAGAGCAAACCACGTTCTTCGTAGCCGAATTGTGAGACCAGAGGCTCCTGCTGTTGGCGATGGAGCCAGGCCCTATCAGATCGCTTCCGTATACGGCGGCCGGATGGAAAGCAAACTGTCGAAAGGCGACAGTTGCGCTACGGTTGGAGGTATTATAGGCTCGATACGTTAAAATGACTGCGATAAGTAAGCACTTAAATATGAATGAGAACGCACCGTTCCCAAACACCACCATGGTGCCAAACTTCGATTCGTTTATAGATCTTGAGATGATGTTTGATTCGAAAGACGTACGCTATCGAAAGTTGTGTATTTCCAATTGGTAGGCGGTTTAGTTTCGTATTTCTTACGGATGTTAACTTTCACCTACACGTTCCATTGCTACCACTGAGTGGCGTTTCGCATGTAGAAGGCGAGATCCGAAATGGGTGCTTTACGTAAAATTCTTCGACGAGGATGGGATTCGAACCCACGCGTGCAGAGCACATTGGATTAGCAGTCCAACGCCTTAACCACTCGGCCACCTCGTCTGATGCATCGGAAACTGCGTCCCTCGCTAGTCCTTACGGAAAGAAGTCGTTTGTCGATTCGAAATCGCATCGTACTGTGGCTGGTGTACACGCTGTATCGCCCTGCTGCAGTGCAGCTGGCCAAGCTCCCACTCGTGAATCATTTAATGATGGCATCCGTCCACGTTGGTATCCGATCGGAGGAAAGTAGTCGGCCCACTTACTTACTGCAGAAATAAGCACCGAATCGTCGTGTAGCGTTGTCTAATGCAAATGAAAAATGTCCTGTGCATTCAGTATAACAACTACTGCAACGCCGCGATTATCTCGATTCGAAACATTTATTTGTCACCTTCGTTGACCTCATCGCTGATGTTGCTTTCAAGTTTCTTTCGAAGAGCAAACCACGTTCTTCGTAGCCGAATTGTGAGACCAGAGGCTCCTGCTGTTGGCGATGGAGCCAGGCCCTATCAGATCGCTTCCGTATACGGCGGCCGGATGGAAAGCAAACTGTCGAAAGGCGACAGTTGCGCTACGGTTGGAGGTATTATAGGCTCGATACGTTAAAATGACTGCGATAAGTAAGCACTTAAATATGAATGAGAACGCACCGTTCCCAAACACCACCATGGTGCCAAACTTCGATTCGTTTATAGATCTTGAGATGATGTTTGATTCGAAAGACGTACGCTATCGAAAGTTGTGTATTTCCAATTGGTAGGCGGTTTAGTTTCGTATTTCTTACGGATGTTAACTTTCACCTACACGTTCCATTGCTACCACTGAGTGGCGTTTCGCATGTAGAAGGCGAGATCCGAAATGGGTGCTTTACGTAAAATTCTTCGACGAGGATGGGATTCGAACGCACGCGTGCAGAGCACATTGGATTAGCAGTCCAACGCCTTAACCACTCGGCCACCTCGTCTGATGCATCGGAAACTGCGTCCCTCGCTAGTCCTTACGGAAAGAAGTCGTTTGTCGATTCGAAATCGCATCGTACTGTGGCTGGTGTACACACTGTAACGCCCTGCTGCAGTGCAGCTGACCAAGCTCCCACTCGTGAATCATTTAATGATGGCATCCGTCCACGTCGGTATCCGATCGGAGGAAAGTAGTCGGCCCACTTACTTACTGCAGAAATAAGCACCGAATCGTCGTGTAGCGTTGTCTAATGCAAATGAAAAATGTTCTGTGCATTCAGTATAACAACTACTGCAACGACGCGATTATCTCGATTCGAAACATTTATTTGTCACCTTCGTTGACCTCATCGCTATTGTTGCTTTCAAGTTTCTTTCGAAGAGCAAACCACGTTCCTCGTAGTCGAATTGTGAGACCAGAGGCTCCTGCTGTTGGCGATGGAGCCAGGCCCTATCAGATCGCTTCCGTATACGGCGGCCGGATGGAAAGCAAACTGTCGAAAGGCGACAGTTGCGCTACGGTTGGAGGTATTATAGGCTCGATACGTTAAAATGACTGCGATAAGTAAGCACTTAAATATGAATGAGAACGCACCGTTCCCAAACACCACCATGGTGCCAAACTTCGATTCGTTTATAGATCTTGAGATGATGTTTGATTCGAAAGACGTACGCTATCGAAAGTTGTGTATTTCCAATTGGTAGGCGGTTTAGTTTCGTATTTCTTACGGATGTTAACTTTCACCTACACGTTCCATTGCTACCACTGAGTGGCGTTTCGCATGTAGAAGGCGAGATCCGAAATGGGTGCTTTACGTAAAATTCTTCGACGAGGATGGGATTCGAACCCACGCGTGCAGAGCACATTGGATTAGCAGTCCAACGCCTTAACCACTCGGCCACCTCGTCTGATGCATCGGAAACTGCGTCCCTCGCTAGTCCTTACGGAAAGAAGTCGTTTGTCGATTCGAAATCGCATCGTACTGTGGCTGGTGTACACGCTGTATCGCCCTGCTGCAGTGCAGCTGACCAAGCTCCCACTCGTGAATCATTTAATGATGGCATCCGTCCACGTTGGTATCCGATCGGAGGAAAGTAGTCGGCCCACTTACTTACTGCAGAAATAAGCACCGAATCGTCGTGTAGCGTTGTCTAATGCAAATGAAAAATGTCCTGTGCATTCAGTATAACAACTACTGCAACGCCGCGATTATCTCGATTCGAAACATTTATTTGTCACCTTCGTTGACCTCATCGCTGATGTTGCTTTCAAGTTTCTTTCGAAGAGCAAACCACGTTCTTCGTAGCCGAATTGTGAGACCAGAGGCTCCTGCTGTTGGCGATGGAGCCAGGCCCTATCAGATCGCTTCCGTATACGGCGGCCGGATGGAAAGCAAACTGTCGAAAGGCGACAGTTGCGCTACGGTTGGAGGTATTATAGGCTCGATACGTTAAAATGACTGCGATAAGTAAGCACTTAAATATGAATGAGAACGCACCGTTCCCAAACACCACCATGGTGCCAAACTTCGATTCGTTTATAGATCTTGAGATGATGTTTGATTCGAAAGACGTACGCTATCGAAAGTTGTGTATTTCCAATTGGTAGGCGGTTTAGTTTCGTATTTCTTACGGATGTTAACTTTCACCTACACGTTCCATTGCTACCACTGAGTGGCGTTTCGCATGTAGAAGGCGAGATCCGAAATGGGTGCTTTACGTAAAATTCTTCGACGAGGATGGGATTCGAACCCACGCGTGCAGAGCACATTGGATTAGCAGTCCAACGCCTTAACCACTCGGCCACCTCGTCTGATGCATCGGAAACTGCGTCCCTCGCTAGTCCTTACGGAAAGAAGTCGTTTGTCGATTCGAAATCGCATCGTACTGTGGCTGGTGTACACGCTGTATCGCCCTGCTGCAGTGCAGCTGACCAAGCTCCCACTCGTGAATCATTTAATGATGGCATCCGTCCACGTCGGTATCCGATCGGAGGAAAGTAGTCGGCCCACTTACTTACTGCAGAAATAAGCACCGAATCGTCGTGTAGCGTTGTCTAATGCAAATGAAAAATGTCCTGTGCATTCAGTATAACAACTACTGCAACGCCGCGATTATCTCGATTCGAAACATTTATTTGTCACCTTCGTTGACCTCATCGCTGATGTTGCTTTCAAGTTTCTTTCGAAGAGCAAACCACGTTCTTCGTAGCCGAATTGTGAGACCAGAGGCTCCTGCTGTTGGCGATGGAGCCAGGCCCTATCAGATCGCTTCCGTATACGGCGGCCGGATGGAAAGCAAACTGTCGAAAGGCGACAGTTGCGCTACGGTTCTAGGTATTATAGGCTCGATACGTTAAAATGACTGCGATAAGTAAGCACTTAAATATGAATGAGAACGCACCGTTCCCAAACACCACCATGGTGCCAAACTTCGATTCGTTTATAGATCTTGAGATGATGTTTGATTCGAAAGACGTACGCTATCGAATGTTGTGTATTTCCAATTGGTAGGCGGTTTAGTTTCGTATTTCTTACGGATGTTAACTTTCACCTACACGTTCCATTGCTACCACTGAGTGGCGTTTCGCATGTAGAAGGCGAGATCCGAAATGGGTGCTTTACGTAAAATTCTTTGACGAGGATGGGATTCGAACCCACGCGTGCAGAGCACATTGGATTAGCAGTCCAACGCCTTAACCACTCGGCCACCTCGTCTGATGCATCGGAAACTGCGTCCCTCGCTAGTCCTTACGGAAAGAAGACGTTTGTCGATTCGAAATCGCATCGTACTGTGGCTGGTGTACACGCTGTAACGCCCTGCTGCAGTGCAGCTGACCAAGCACCCACTCGTGAATCATTTAATGATGGCATCCGTCCACGTTGGTATCCGATCGGAGGAAAGTAGTCGGCCCACTTACTTACTGCAGAAATAAGCACCGAATCGTCGTGTAGCGTTGTCTAATGCAAATGAAAAATGTCCTGTGCATTCAGTATAACAACTACTGCAACGCCGCGATTATCTCGATTCGAAACATTTATTTGTCACCTTCGTTGACCTCATCGCTGATGTTGCTTTCAAGTTTCTTTCGAAGAGCAAACCACGTTCTTCGTAGCCGAATTGTGAGACCAGAGGCTCCTGCTGTTGGCGATGGAGCCAGGCCCTATCAGATCGCTTCCGTATACGGCGGCCGGATGGAAAGCAAACTGTCGAAAGGCGACAGTTGCGCTACGGTTGGAGGTATTATAGGCTCGATACGTTAAAATGACTGCGATAAGTAAGCACTTAAATATGAATGAGAACGCACCGTTCCCAAACACCACCATGGTGCCAAACTTCGATTCGTTTATAGATCTTGAGATGATGTTTGATTCGAAAGACGTACGCTATCGAAAGTTGTGTATTTCCAATTGGTAGGCGGTTTAGTTTCGTATTTCTTACGGATGTTAACTTTCACCTACACGTTCCATTGCTACCACTGAGTGGCGTTTCGCATGTAGAAGGCGAGATCCGAAATGGGTGCTTTACGTAAAATTCTTCGACGAGGATGGGATTCGAACCCACGCGTGCAGAGCACATTGGATTAGCAGTCCAACGCCTTAACCACTCGGCCACCTCGTCTGATGCATCGGAAACTGCGTCCCTCGCTAGTCCTTACGGAAAGAAGTCGTTTGTCGATTCGAAATCGCATCGTACTGTGGCTGGTGTACACGCTGTATCGCCCTGCTGCAGTGCAGCTGACCAAGCTCCCACTCGTGAATCATTTAATGATGGCATCCGTCCACGTCGGTATCCGATCGGAGGAAAGTAGTCGGCCCACTTACTTACTGCAGAAATAAGCACCGAATCGTCGTGTAGCGTTGTCTAATGCAAATGAAAAATGTCCTGTGCATTCAGTATAACAACTACTGCAACGCCGCGATTATCTCGATTCGAAACATTTATTTGTCACCTTCGTTGACCTCATCGCTGATGTTGCTTTCAAGTTTCTTTCGAAGAGCAAACCACGTTCTTCGTAGCCGAATTGTGAGACCAGAGGCTCCTGCTGTTGGCGATGGAGCCAGGCCCTATCAGATCGCTTCCGTATACGGCGGCCGGATGGAAAGCAAACTGTCGAAAGGCGACAGTTGCGCTACGGTTGGAGGTATTATAGGCTCGATACGTTAAAATGACTGCGATAAGTAAGCACTTAAATATGAATGAGAACGCACCGTTCCCAAACACCACCATGGTGCCAAACTTCGATTCGTTTATAGATCTTGAGATGATGTTTGATTCGAAAGAAGTACGCTATCGAATGTTGTGTATTTCCAATTGGTAGGCGGTTTAGTTTCGTATTTCTTACGGATGTTAACTTTCACCTACACGTTCCATTGCTACTACTGAGTGGCGTTTCGCATGTAGAAGGCGTGATCCGAAATGGGTGCTTTACGTAAAATTCTTCGACGAGGATGGGATTCGAACCCACGCGTGCAGAGCACATTGGATTAGCAGTCCAACGCCTTAACCACTCGGCCACCTCGTCTGATGCATCGGAAACTGCGTCCCTCGCTAGTCCTTACGGAAAGAAGTCGTTTGTCGATTCGAAATCGCATCGTACTGTGGCTGGTGTACACGCTGTAACGCCCTGCTGCAGTGCAGCTGACCAAGCTCCCACTCGTGAATCATTTAATGATGGCATCCGTCCACGTTGGTATCCGATCGGAGGAAAGTAGTCGGCCCACTTACTTACTGCAGAAATAAGCACCGAATCGTCGTGTAGCGTTGTCTAATGCAAATGAAAAATGTCCTGTGCATTCAGTATAACAACTACTGCAACGCCGCGATTATCTCGATTCGAAACATTTATTTGTCACCTTCGTTGACCTCATCGCTGATGTTGCTTTCAAGTTTCTTTCGAAGAGCAAACCACGTTCTTCGTAGCCGAATTGTGAGACCAGAGGCTCCTGCTGTTGGCGATGGAGCCAGGCCCTATCAGATCGCTTCCGTATACGGCGGCCGGATGGAAAGCAAACTGTCGAAAGGCGACAGTTGCGCTACGGTTGGAGGTATTATAGGCTCGATACGTTAAAATGACTGCGATAAGTAAGCACTTAAATATGAATGAGAACGCACCGTTCCCAAACACCACCATGGTGCCAAACTTCGATTCGTTTATAGATCTTGAGATGATGTTTGATTCGAAAGAAGTACGCTATCGAATGTTGTGTATTTCCAATTGGTAGGCGGTTTAGTTTCGTATTTCTTACGGATGTTAACTTTCACCTACACGTTCCATTGCTACTACTGAGTGGCGTTTCGCATGTAGAAGGCGTGATCCGAAATGGGTGCTTTACGTAAAATTCTTCGACGAGGATGGGATTCGAACCCACGCGTGCAGAGCACATTGGATTAGCAGTCCAACGCCTTAACCACTCGGCCACCTCGTCTGATGCATCGGAAACTGCGTCCCTCGCTAGTCCTTACGGAAAGAAGTCGTTTGTCGATTCGAAATCGCATCGTACTGTGGCTGGTGTACACGCTGTAACGCCCTGCTGCAGTGCAGCTGACCAAGCTCCCACTCGTGAATCATTTAATGATGGCATCCGTCCACGTTGGTATCCGATCGGAGGAAAGTAGTCGGCCCACTTACTTACTGCAGAAATAAGCACCGAATCGTCGTGTAGCGTTGTCTAATGCAAATGAAAAATGTCCTGTGCATTCAGTATAACAACTACTGCAACGCCGCGATTATCTCGATTCGAAACATTTATTTGTCACCTTCGTTGACCTCATCGCTGATGTTGCTTTCAAGTTTCTTTCGAAGAGCAAACCACGTTCTTCGTAGCCGAATTGTGAGACCAGAGGCTCCTGCTGTTGGCGATGGAGCCAGGCCCTATCAGATCGCTTCCGTATACGGCGGCCGGATGGAAAGCAAACTGTCGAAAGGCGACAGTTGCGCTACGGTTGGAGGTATTATAGGCTCGATACGTTAAAATGACTGCGATAAGTAAGCACTTAAATATGAATGAGAACGCACCGTTCCCAAACACCACCATGGTGCCAAACTTCGATTCGTTTATAGATCTTGAGATGATGTTTGATTCGAAAGAAGTACGCTATCGAATGTTGTGTATTTCCAATTGGTAGGCGGTTTAGTTTCGTATTTCTTACGGATGTTAACTTTCACCTACACGTTCCATTGCTACTACTGAGTGGCGTTTCGCATGTAGAAGGCGTGATCCGAAATGGGTGCTTTACGTAAAATTCTTCGACGAGGATGGGATTCGAACCCACGCGTGCAGAGCACATTGGATTAGCAGTCCAACGCCTTAACCACTCGGCCACCTCGTCTGATGCATCGGAAACTGCGTCCCTCGCTAGTCCTTACGGAAAGAAGTCGTTTGTCGATTCGAAATCGCATCGTACTGTGGCTGGTGTACACGCTGTAACGCCCTGCTGCAGTGCAGCTGACCAAGCTCCCACTCGTGAATCATTTAATGATGGCATCCGTCCACGTTGGTATCCGATCGGAGGAAAGTAGTCGGCCCACTTACTTACTGCAGAAATAAGCACCGAATCGTCGTGTAGCGTTGTCTAATGCAAATGAAAAATGTCCTGTGCATTCAGTATAACAACTACTGCAACGCCGCGATTATCTCGATTCGAAACATTTATTTGTCACCTTCGTTGACCTCATCGCTGATGTTGCTTTCAAGTTTCTTTCGAAGAGCAAACCACGTTCTTCGTAGCCGAATTGTGAGACCAGAGGCTCCTGCTGTTGGCGATGGAGCCAGGCCCTATCAGATCGCTTCCGTATACGGCGGCCGGATGGAAAGCAAACTGTCGAAAGGCGACAGTTGCGCTACGGTTGGAGGTATTATAGGCTCGATACGTTAAAATGACTGCGATAAGTAAGCACTTAAATATGAATGAGAACGCACCGTTCCCAAACACCACCATGGTGCCAAACTTCGATTCGTTTATAGATCTTGAGATGATGTTTGATTCGAAAGAAGTACGCTATCGAATGTTGTGTATTTCCAATTGGTAGGCGGTTTAGTTTCGTATTTCTTACGGATGTTAACTTTCACCTACACGTTCCATTGCTACTACTGAGTGGCGTTTCGCATGTAGAAGGCGTGATCCGAAATGGGTGCTTTACGTAAAATTCTTCGACGAGGATGGGATTCGAACCCACGCGTGCAGAGCACATTGGATTAGCAGTCCAACGCCTTAACCACTCGGCCACCTCGTCTGATGCATCGGAAACTGCGTCCCTCGCTAGTCCTTACGGAAAGAAGTCGTTTGTCGATTCGAAATCGCATCGTACTGTGGCTGGTGTACACGCTGTAACGCCCTGCTGCAGTGCAGCTGACCAAGCTCCCACTCGTGAATCATTTAATGATGGCATCCGTCCACGTTGGTATCCGATCGGAGGAAAGTAGTCGGCCCACTTACTTACTGCAGAAATAAGCACCGAATCGTCGTGTAGCGTTGTCTAATGCAAATGAAAAATGTCCTGTGCATTCAGTATAACAACTACTGCAACGCCGCGATTATCTCGATTCGAAACATTTATTTGTCACCTTCGTTGACCTCATCGCTGATGTTGCTTTCAAGTTTCTTTCGAAGAGCAAACCACGTTCTTCGTAGCCGAATTGTGAGACCAGAGGCTCCTGCTGTTGGCGATGGAGCCAGGCCCTATCAGATCGCTTCCGTATACGGCGGCCGGATGGAAAGCAAACTGTCGAAAGGCGACAGTTGCGCTACGGTTGGAGGTATTATAGGCTCGATACGTTAAAATGACTGCGATAAGTAAGCACTTAAATATGAATGAGAACGCACCGTTCCCAAACACCACCATGGTGCCAAACTTCGATTCGTTTATAGATCTTGAGATGATGTTTGATTCGAAAGAAGTACGCTATCGAATGTTGTGTATTTCCAATTGGTAGGCGGTTTAGTTTCGTATTTCTTACGGATGTTAACTTTCACCTACACGTTCCATTGCTACTACTGAGTGGCGTTTCGCATGTAGAAGGCGTGATCCGAAATGGGTGCTTTACGTAAAATTCTTCGACGAGGATGGGATTCGAACCCACGCGTGCAGAGCACATTGGATTAGCAGTCCAACGCCTTAACCACTCGGCCACCTCGTCTGATGCATCGGAAACTGCGTCCCTCGCTAGTCCTTACGGAAAGAAGTCGTTTGTCGATTCGAAATCGCATCGTACTGTGGCTGGTGTACACGCTGTAACGCCCTGCTGCAGTGCAGCTGACCAAGCTCCCACTCGTGAATCATTTAATGATGGCATCCGTCCACGTTGGTATCCGATCGGAGGAAAGTAGTCGGCCCACTTACTTACTGCAGAAATAAGCACCGAATCGTCGTGTAGCGTTGTCTAATGCAAATGAAAAATGTCCTGTGCATTCAGTATAACAACTACTGCAACGCCGCGATTATCTCGATTCGAAACATTTATTTGTCACCTTCGTTGACCTCATCGCTGATGTTGCTTTCAAGTTTCTTTCGAAGAGCAAACCACGTTCTTCGTAGCCGAATTGTGAGACCAGAGGCTCCTGCTGTTGGCGATGGAGCCAGGCCCTATCAGATCGCTTCCGTATACGGCGGCCGGATGGAAAGCAAACTGTCGAAAGGCGACAGTTGCGCTACGGTTGGAGGTATTATAGGCTCGATACGTTAAAATGACTGCGATAAGTAAGCACTTAAATATGAATGAGAACGCACCGTTCCCAAACACCACCATGGTGCCAAACTTCGATTCGTTTATAGATCTTGAGATGATGTTTGATTCGAAAGAAGTACGCTATCGAATGTTGTGTATTTCCAATTGGTAGGCGGTTTAGTTTCGTATTTCTTACGGATGTTAACTTTCACCTACACGTTCCATTGCTACTACTGAGTGGCGTTTCGCATGTAGAAGGCGTGATCCGAAATGGGTGCTTTACGTAAAATTCTTCGACGAGGATGGGATTCGAACCCACGCGTGCAGAGCACATTGGATTAGCAGTCCAACGCCTTAACCACTCGGCCACCTCGTCTGATGCATCGGAAACTGCGTCCCTCGCTAGTCCTTACGGAAAGAAGTCGTTTGTCGATTCGAAATCGCATCGTACTGTGGCTGGTGTACACGCTGTAACGCCCTGCTGCAGTGCAGCTGACCAAGCTCCCACTCGTGAATCATTTAATGATGGCATCCGTCCACGTTGGTATCCGATCGGAGGAAAGTAGTCGGCCCACTTACTTACTGCAGAAATAAGCACCGAATCGTCGTGTAGCGTTGTCTAATGCAAATGAAAAATGTCCTGTGCATTCAGTATAACAACTACTGCAACGCCGCGATTATCTCGATTCGAAACATTTATTTGTCACCTTCGTTGACCTCATCGCTGATGTTGCTTTCAAGTTTCTTTCGAAGAGCAAACCACGTTCTTCGTAGCCGAATTGTGAGACCAGAGGCTCCTGCTGTTGGCGATGGAGCCAGGCCCTATCAGATCGCTTCCGTATACGGCGGCCGGATGGAAAGCAAACTGTCGAAAGGCGACAGTTGCGCTACGGTTGGAGGTATTATAGGCTCGATACGTTAAAATGACTGCGATAAGTAAGCACTTAAATATGAATGAGAACGCACCGTTCCCAAACACCACCATGGTGCCAAACTTCGATTCGTTTATAGATCTTGAGATGATGTTTGATTCGAAAGAAGTACGCTATCGAATGTTGTGTATTTCCAATTGGTAGGCGGTTTAGTTTCGTATTTCTTACGGATGTTAACTTTCACCTACACGTTCCATTGCTACTACTGAGTGGCGTTTCGCATGTAGAAGGCGTGATCCGAAATGGGTGCTTTACGTAAAATTCTTCGACGAGGATGGGATTCGAACCCACGCGTGCAGAGCACATTGGATTAGCAGTCCAACGCCTTAACCACTCGGCCACCTCGTCTGATGCATCGGAAACTGCGTCCCTCGCTAGTCCTTACGGAAAGAAGTCGTTTGTCGATTCGAAATCGCATCGTACTGTGGCTGGTGTACACGCTGTAACGCCCTGCTGCAGTGCAGCTGACCAAGCTCCCACTCGTGAATCATTTAATGATGGCATCCGTCCACGTTGGTATCCGATCGGAGGAAAGTAGTCGGCCCACTTACTTACTGCAGAAATAAGCACCGAATCGTCGTGTAGCGTTGTCTAATGCAAATGAAAAATGTCCTGTGCATTCAGTATAACAACTACTGCAACGCCGCGATTATCTCGATTCGAAACATTTATTTGTCACCTTCGTTGACCTCATCGCTGATGTTGCTTTCAAGTTTCTTTCGAAGAGCAAACCACGTTCTTCGTAGCCGAATTGTGAGACCAGAGGCTCCTGCTGTTGGCGATGGAGCCAGGCCCTATCAGATCGCTTCCGTATACGGCGGCCGGATGGAAAGCAAACTGTCGAAAGGCGACAGTTGCGCTACGGTTGGAGGTATTATAGGCTCGATACGTTAAAATGACTGCGATAAGTAAGCACTTAAATATGAATGAGAACGCACCGTTCCCAAACACCACCATGGTGCCAAACTTCGATTCGTTTATAGATCTTGAGATGATGTTTGATTCGAAAGAAGTACGCTATCGAATGTTGTGTATTTCCAATTGGTAGGCGGTTTAGTTTCGTATTTCTTACGGATGTTAACTTTCACCTACACGTTCCATTGCTACTACTGAGTGGCGTTTCGCATGTAGAAGGCGTGATCCGAAATGGGTGCTTTACGTAAAATTCTTCGACGAGGATGGGATTCGAACCCACGCGTGCAGAGCACATTGGATTAGCAGTCCAACGCCTTAACCACTCGGCCACCTCGTCTGATGCATCGGAAACTGCGTCCCTCGCTAGTCCTTACGGAAAGAAGTCGTTTGTCGATTCGAAATCGCATCGTACTGTGGCTGGTGTACACGCTGTAACGCCCTGCTGCAGTGCAGCTGACCAAGCTCCCACTCGTGAATCATTTAATGATGGCATCCGTCCACGTTGGTATCCGATCGGAGGAAAGTAGTCGGCCCACTTACTTACTGCAGAAATAAGCACCGAATCGTCGTGTAGCGTTGTCTAATGCAAATGAAAAATGTCCTGTGCATTCAGTATAACAACTACTGCAACGCCGCGATTATCTCGATTCGAAACATTTATTTGTCACCTTCGTTGACCTCATCGCTGATGTTGCTTTCAAGTTTCTTTCGAAGAGCAAACCACGTTCTTCGTAGCCGAATTGTGAGACCAGAGGCTCCTGCTGTTGGCGATGGAGCCAGGCCCTATCAGATCGCTTCCGTATACGGCGGCCGGATGGAAAGCAAACTGTCGAAAGGCGACAGTTGCGCTACGGTTGGAGGTATTATAGGCTCGATACGTTAAAATGACTGCGATAAGTAAGCACTTAAATATGAATGAGAACGCACCGTTCCCAAACACCACCATGGTGCCAAACTTCGATTCGTTTATAGATCTTGAGATGATGTTTGATTCGAAAGAAGTACGCTATCGAATGTTGTGTATTTCCAATTGGTAGGCGGTTTAGTTTCGTATTTCTTACGGATGTTAACTTTCACCTACACGTTCCATTGCTACTACTGAGTGGCGTTTCGCATGTAGAAGGCGTGATCCGAAATGGGTGCTTTACGTAAAATTCTTCGACGAGGATGGGATTCGAACCCACGCGTGCAGAGCACATTGGATTAGCAGTCCAACGCCTTAACCACTCGGCCACCTCGTCTGATGCATCGGAAACTGCGTCCCTCGCTAGTCCTTACGGAAAGAAGTCGTTTGTCGATTCGAAATCGCATCGTACTGTGGCTGGTGTACACGCTGTAACGCCCTGCTGCAGTGCAGCTGACCAAGCTCCCACTCGTGAATCATTTAATGATGGCATCCGTCCACGTTGGTATCCGATCGGAGGAAAGTAGTCGGCCCACTTACTTACTGCAGAAATAAGCACCGAATCGTCGTGTAGCGTTGTCTAATGCAAATGAAAAATGTCCTGTGCATTCAGTATAACAACTACTGCAACGCCGCGATTATCTCGATTCGAAACATTTATTTGTCACCTTCGTTGACCTCATCGCTGATGTTGCTTTCAAGTTTCTTTCGAAGAGCAAACCACGTTCTTCGTAGCCGAATTGTGAGACCAGAGGCTCCTGCTGTTGGCGATGGAGCCAGGCCCTATCAGATCGCTTCCGTATACGGCGGCCGGATGGAAAGCAAACTGTCGAAAGGCGACAGTTGCGCTACGGTTGGAGGTATTATAGGCTCGATACGTTAAAATGACTGCGATAAGTAAGCACTTAAATATGAATGAGAACGCACCGTTCCCAAACACCACCATGGTGCCAAACTTCGATTCGTTTATAGATCTTGAGATGATGTTTGATTCGAAAGAAGTACGCTATCGAATGTTGTGTATTTCCAATTGGTAGGCGGTTTAGTTTCGTATTTCTTACGGATGTTAACTTTCACCTACACGTTCCATTGCTACTACTGAGTGGCGTTTCGCATGTAGAAGGCGTGATCCGAAATGGGTGCTTTACGTAAAATTCTTCGACGAGGATGGGATTCGAACCCACGCGTGCAGAGCACATTGGATTAGCAGTCCAACGCCTTAACCACTCGGCCACCTCGTCTGATGCATCGGAAACTGCGTCCCTCGCTAGTCCTTACGGAAAGAAGTCGTTTGTCGATTCGAAATCGCATCGTACTGTGGCTGGTGTACACGCTGTAACGCCCTGCTGCAGTGCAGCTGACCAAGCTCCCACTCGTGAATCATTTAATGATGGCATCCGTCCACGTTGGTATCCGATCGGAGGAAAGTAGTCGGCCCACTTACTTACTGCAGAAATAAGCACCGAATCGTCGTGTAGCGTTGTCTAATGCAAATGAAAAATGTCCTGTGCATTCAGTATAACAACTACTGCAACGCCGCGATTATCTCGATTCGAAACATTTATTTGTCACCTTCGTTGACCTCATCGCTGATGTTGCTTTCAAGTTTCTTTCGAAGAGCAAACCACGTTCTTCGTAGCCGAATTGTGAGACCAGAGGCTCCTGCTGTTGGCGATGGAGCCAGGCCCTATCAGATCGCTTCCGTATACGGCGGCCGGATGGAAAGCAAACTGTCGAAAGGCGACAGTTGCGCTACGGTTGGAGGTATTATAGGCTCGATACGTTAAAATGACTGCGATAAGTAAGCACTTAAATATGAATGAGAACGCACCGTTCCCAAACACCACCATGGTGCCAAACTTCGATTCGTTTATAGATCTTGAGATGATGTTTGATTCGAAAGAAGTACGCTATCGAATGTTGTGTATTTCCAATTGGTAGGCGGTTTAGTTTCGTATTTCTTACGGATGTTAACTTTCACCTACACGTTCCATTGCTACTACTGAGTGGCGTTTCGCATGTAGAAGGCGTGATCCGAAATGGGTGCTTTACGTAAAATTCTTCGACGAGGATGGGATTCGAACCCACGCGTGCAGAGCACATTGGATTAGCAGTCCAACGCCTTAACCACTCGGCCACCTCGTCTGATGCATCGGAAACTGCGTCCCTCGCTAGTCCTTACGGAAAGAAGTCGTTTGTCGATTCGAAATCGCATCGTACTGTGGCTGGTGTACACGCTGTAACGCCCTGCTGCAGTGCAGCTGACCAAGCTCCCACTCGTGAATCATTTAATGATGGCATCCGTCCACGTTGGTATCCGATCGGAGGAAAGTAGTCGGCCCACTTACTTACTGCAGAAATAAGCACCGAATCGTCGTGTAGCGTTGTCTAATGCAAATGAAAAATGTCCTGTGCATTCAGTATAACAACTACTGCAACGCCGCGATTATCTCGATTCGAAACATTTATTTGTCACCTTCGTTGACCTCATCGCTGATGTTGCTTTCAAGTTTCTTTCGAAGAGCAAACCACGTTCTTCGTAGCCGAATTGTGAGACCAGAGGCTCCTGCTGTTGGCGATGGAGCCAGGCCCTATCAGATCGCTTCCGTATACGGCGGCCGGATGGAAAGCAAACTGTCGAAAGGCGACAGTTGCGCTACGGTTGGAGGTATTATAGGCTCGATACGTTAAAATGACTGCGATAAGTAAGCACTTAAATATGAATGAGAACGCACCGTTCCCAAACACCACCATGGTGCCAAACTTCGATTCGTTTATAGATCTTGAGATGATGTTTGATTCGAAAGAAGTACGCTATCGAATGTTGTGTATTTCCAATTGGTAGGCGGTTTAGTTTCGTATTTCTTACGGATGTTAACTTTCACCTACACGTTCCATTGCTACTACTGAGTGGCGTTTCGCATGTAGAAGGCGTGATCCGAAATGGGTGCTTTACGTAAAATTCTTCGACGAGGATGGGATTCGAACCCACGCGTGCAGAGCACATTGGATTAGCAGTCCAACGCCTTAACCACTCGGCCACCTCGTCTGATGCATCGGAAACTGCGTCCCTCGCTAGTCCTTACGGAAAGAAGTCGTTTGTCGATTCGAAATCGCATCGTACTGTGGCTGGTGTACACGCTGTAACGCCCTGCTGCAGTGCAGCTGACCAAGCTCCCACTCGTGAATCATTTAATGATGGCATCCGTCCACGTTGGTATCCGATCGGAGGAAAGTAGTCGGCCCACTTACTTACTGCAGAAATAAGCACCGAATCGTCGTGTAGCGTTGTCTAATGCAAATGAAAAATGTCCTGTGCATTCAGTATAACAACTACTGCAACGCCGCGATTATCTCGATTCGAAACATTTATTTGTCACCTTCGTTGACCTCATCGCTGATGTTGCTTTCAAGTTTCTTTCGAAGAGCAAACCACGTTCTTCGTAGCCGAATTGTGAGACCAGAGGCTCCTGCTGTTGGCGATGGAGCCAGGCCCTATCAGATCGCTTCCGTATACGGCGGCCGGATGGAAAGCAAACTGTCGAAAGGCGACAGTTGCGCTACGGTTGGAGGTATTATAGGCTCGATACGTTAAAATGACTGCGATAAGTAAGCACTTAAATATGAATGAGAACGCACCGTTCCCAAACACCACCATGGTGCCAAACTTCGATTCGTTTATAGATCTTGAGATGATGTTTGATTCGAAAGACGTACGCTATCGAAAGTTGTGTATTTCCAATTGGTAGGCGGTTTAGTTTCGTATTTCTTACGGATGTTAACTTTCACCTACACGTTCCATTGCTACCACTGAGTGGCGTTTCGCATGTAGAAGGCGAGATCCGAAATGGGTGCTTTACGTAAAATTCTTCGACGAGGATGGGATTCGAACCCACGCGTGCAGAGCACATTGGATTAGCAGTCCAACGCCTTAACCACTCGGCCACCTCGTCTGATGCATCGGAAACTGCGTCCCTCGCTAGTCCTTACGGAAAGAAGTCGTTTGTCGATTCGAAATCGCATCGTACTGTGGCTGGTGTACACGCTGTATCGCCCTGCTGCAGTGCAGCTGACCAAGCTCCCACTCGTGAATCATTTAATGATGGCATCCGTCCACGTTGGTATCCGATCGGAGGAAAGTAGTCGGCCCACTTACTTACTGCAGAAATAAGCACCGAATCGTCGTGTAGCGTTGTCTAATGCAAATGAAAAATGTCCTGTGCATTCAGTATAACAACTACTGCAACGCCGCGATTATCTCGATTCGAAACATTTATTTGTCACCTTCGTTGACCTCATCGCTGATGTTGCTTTCAAGTTTCTTTCGAAGAGCAAACCACGTTCTTCGTAGCCGAATTGTGAGACCAGAGGCTCCTGCTGTTGGCGATGGAGCCAGGCCCTATCAGATCGCTTCCGTATACGGCGGCCGGATGGAAAGCAAACTGTCGAAAGGCGACAGTTGCGCTACGGTTGGAGGTATTATAGGCTCGATACGTTAAAATGACTGCGATAAGTAAGCACTTAAATATGAATGAGAACGCACCGTTCCCAAACACCACCATGGTGCCAAACTTCGATTCGTTTATAGATCTTGAGATGATGTTTGATTCGAAAGACGTACGCTATCGAAAGTTGTGTATTTCCAATTGGTAGGCGGTTTAGTTTCGTATTTCTTACGGATGTTAACTTTCACCTACACGTTCCATTGCTACCACTGAGTGGCGTTTCGCATGTAGAAGGCGAGATCCGAAATGGGTGCTTTACGTAAAATTCTTCGACGAGGATGGGATTCGAACCCACGCGTGCAGAGCACATTGGATTAGCAGTCCAACGCCTTAACCACTCGGCCACCTCGTCTGATGCATCGGAAACTGCGTCCCTCGCTAGTCCTTACGGAAAGAAGTCGTTTGTCGATTCGAAATCGCATCGTACTGTGGCTGGTGTACACGCTGTATCGCCCTGCTGCAGTGCAGCTGACCAAGCTCCCACTCGTGAATCATTTAATGATGGCATCCGTCCACGTTGGTATCCGATCGGAGGAAAGTAGTCGGCCCACTTACTTACTGCAGAAATAAGCACCGAATCGTCGTGTAGCGTTGTCTAATGCAAATGAAAAATGTCCTGTGCATTCAGTATAACAACTACTGCAACGCCGCGATTATCTCGATTCGAAACATTTATTTGTCACCTTCGTTGACCTCATCGCTGATGTTGCTTTCAAGTTTCTTTCGAAGAGCAAACCACGTTCTTCGTAGCCGAATTGTGAGACCAGAGGCTCCTGCTGTTGGCGATGGAGCCAGGCCCTATCAGATCGCTTCCGTATACGGCGGCCGGATGGAAAGCAAACTGTCGAAAGGCGACAGTTGCGCTACGGTTGGAGGTATTATAGGCTCGATACGTTAAAATGACTGCGATAAGTAAGCACTTAAATATGAATGAGAACGCACCGTTCCCAAACACCACCATGGTGCCAAACTTCGATTCGTTTATAGATCTTGAGATGATGTTTGATTCGAAAGACGTACGCTATCGAAAGTTGTGTATTTCCAATTGGTAGGCGGTTTAGTTTCGTATTTCTTACGGATGTTAACTTTCACCTACACGTTCCATTGCTACCACTGAGTGGCGTTTCGCATGTAGAAGGCGAGATCCGAAATGGGTGCTTTACGTAAAATTCTTCGACGAGGATGGGATTCGAACCCACGCGTGCAGAGCACATTGGATTAGCAGTCCAACGCCTTAACCACTCGGCCACCTCGTCTGATGCATCGGAAACTGCGTCCCTCGCTAGTCCTTACGGAAAGAAGTCGTTTGTCGATTCGAAATCGCATCGTACTGTGGCTGGTGTACACGCTGTATCGCCCTGCTGCAGTGCAGCTGACCAAGCTCCCACTCGTGAATCATTTAATGATGGCATCCGTCCACGTTGGTATCCGATCGGAGGAAAGTAGTCGGCCCACTTACTTACTGCAGAAATAAGCACCGAATCGTCGTGTAGCGTTGTCTAATGCAAATGAAAAATGTCCTGTGCATTCAGTATAACAACTACTGCAACGCCGCGATTATCTCGATTCGAAACATTTATTTGTCACCTTCGTTGACCTCATCGCTGATGTTGCTTTCAAGTTTCTTTCGAAGAGCAAACCACGTTCTTCGTAGCCGAATTGTGAGACCAGAGGCTCCTGCTGTTGGCGATGGAGCCAGGCCCTATCAGATCGCTTCCGTATACGGCGGCCGGATGGAAAGCAAACTGTCGAAAGGCGACAGTTGCGCTACGGTTGGAGGTATTATAGGCTCGATACGTTAAAATGACTGCGATAAGTAAGCACTTAAATATGAATGAGAACGCACCGTTCCCAAACACCACCATGGTGCCAAACTTCGATTCGTTTATAGATCTTGAGATGATGTTTGATTCGAAAGACGTACGCTATCGAAAGTTGTGTATTTCCAATTGGTAGGCGGTTTAGTTTCGTATTTCTTACGGATGTTAACTTTCACCTACACGTTCCATTGCTACCACTGAGTGGCGTTTCGCATGTAGAAGGCGAGATCCGAAATGGGTGCTTTACGTAAAATTCTTCGACGAGGATGGGATTCGAACCCACGCGTGCAGAGCACATTGGATTAGCAGTCCAACGCCTTAACCACTCGGCCACCTCGTCTGATGCATCGGAAACTGCGTCCCTCGCTAGTCCTTACGGAAAGAAGTCGTTTGTCGATTCGAAATCGCATCGTACTGTGGCTGGTGTACACGCTGTATCGCCCTGCTGCAGTGCAGCTGACCAAGCTCCCACTCGTGAATCATTTAATGATGGCATCCGTCCACGTCGGTATCCGATCGGAGGAAAGTAGTCGGCCCACTTACTTACTGCAGAAATAAGCACCGAATCGTCGTGTAGCGTTGTCTAATGCAAATGAAAAATGTCCTGTGCATTCAGTATAACAACTACTGCAACGCCGCGATTATCTCGATTCGAAACATTTATTTGTCACCTTCGTTGACCTCATCGCTGATGTTGCTTTCAAGTTTCTTTCGAAGAGCAAACCACGTTCTTCGTAGCCGAATTGTGAGACCAGAGGCTCCTGCTGTTGGCGATGGAGCCAGGCCCTATCAGATCGCTTCCGTATACGGCGGCCGGATGGAAAGCAAACTGTCGAAAGGCGACAGTTGCGCTACGGTTGGAGGTATTATAGGCTCGATACGTTAAAATGACTGCGATAAGTAAGCACTTAAATATGAATGAGAACGCACCGTTCCCAAACACCACCATGGTGCCAAACTTCGATTCGTTTATAGATCTTGAGATGATGTTTGATTCGAAAGAAGTACGCTATCGAATGTTGTGTATTTCCAATTGGTAGGCGGTTTAGTTTCGTATTTCTTACGGATGTTAACTTTCACCTACACGTTCCATTGCTACTACTGAGTGGCGTTTCGCATGTAGAAGGCGTGATCCGAAATGGGTGCTTTACGTAAAATTCTTCGACGAGGATGGGATTCGAACCCACGCGTGCAGAGCACATTGGATTAGCAGTCCAACGCCTTAACCACTCGGCCACCTCGTCTGATGCATCGGAAACTGCGTCCCTCGCTAGTCCTTACGGAAAGAAGTCGTTTGTCGATTCGAAATCGCATCGTACTGTGGCTGGTGTACACGCTGTAACGCCCTGCTGCAGTGCAGCTGACCAAGCTCCCACTCGTGAATCATTTAATGATGGCATCCGTCCACGTTGGTATCCGATCGGAGGAAAGTAGTCGGCCCACTTACTTACTGCAGAAATAAGCACCGAATCGTCGTGTAGCGTTGTCTAATGCAAATGAAAAATGTCCTGTGCATTCAGTATAACAACTACTGCAACGCCGCGATTATCTCGATTCGAAACATTTATTTGTCACCTTCGTTGACCTCATCGCTGATGTTGCTTTCAAGTTTCTTTCGAAGAGCAAACCACGTTCTTCGTAGCCGAATTGTGAGACCAGAGGCTCCTGCTGTTGGCGATGGAGCCAGGCCCTATCAGATCGCTTCCGTATACGGCGGCCGGATGGAAAGCAAACTGTCGAAAGGCGACAGTTGCGCTACGGTTGGAGGTATTATAGGCTCGATACGTTAAAATGACTGCGATAAGTAAGCACTTAAATATGAATGAGAACGCACCGTTCCCAAACACCACCATGGTGCCAAACTTCGATTCGTTTATAGATCTTGAGATGATGTTTGATTCGAAAGAAGTACGCTATCGAATGTTGTGTATTTCCAATTGGTAGGCGGTTTAGTTTCGTATTTCTTACGGATGTTAACTTTCACCTACACGTTCCATTGCTACTACTGAGTGGCGTTTCGCATGTAGAAGGCGTGATCCGAAATGGGTGCTTTACGTAAAATTCTTCGACGAGGATGGGATTCGAACCCACGCGTGCAGAGCACATTGGATTAGCAGTCCAACGCCTTAACCACTCGGCCACCTCGTCTGATGCATCGGAAACTGCGTCCCTCGCTAGTCCTTACGGAAAGAAGTCGTTTGTCGATTCGAAATCGCATCGTACTGTGGCTGGTGTACACGCTGTAACGCCCTGCTGCAGTGCAGCTGACCAAGCTCCCACTCGTGAATCATTTAATGATGGCATCCGTCCACGTTGGTATCCGATCGGAGGAAAGTAGTCGGCCCACTTACTTACTGCAGAAATAAGCACCGAATCGTCGTGTAGCGTTGTCTAATGCAAATGAAAAATGTCCTGTGCATTCAGTATAACAACTACTGCAAACGCCGCGATTATCTCGATTCGAAACATTTATTTGTCACCTTCGTTGACCTCATCGCTGATGTTGCTTTCAAGTTTCTTTCGAAGAGCAAACCACGTTCTTCGTAGCCGAATTGTGAGACCAGAGGCTCCTGCTGTTGGCGATGGAGCCAGGCCCTATCAGATCGCTTCCGTATACGGCGGCCGGATGGAAAGCAAACTGTCGAAAGGCGACAGTTGCGCTACGGTTGGAGGTATTATAGGCTCGATACGTTAAAATGACTGCGATAAGTAAGCACTTAAATATGAATGAGAACGCACCGTTCCCAAACACCACCATGGTGCCAAACTTCGATTCGTTTATAGATCTTGAGATGATGTTTGATTCGAAAGAAGTACGCTATCGAATGTTGTGTATTTCCAATTGGTAGGCGGTTTAGTTTCGTATTTCTTACGGATGTTAACTTTCACCTACACGTTCCATTGCTACTACTGAGTGGCGTTTCGCATGTAGAAGGCGTGATCCGAAATGGGTGCTTTACGTAAAATTCTTCGACGAGGATGGGATTCGAACCCACGCGTGCAGAGCACATTGGATTAGCAGTCCAACGCCTTAACCACTCGCCACCTCGTCTGATGCATCGGAAACTGCGTCCCTCGCTAGTCCTTACGGAAAGAAGTCGTTTGTCGATTCGAAATCGCATCGTACTGTGGCTGGTGTACACGCTGTAACGCCCTGCTGCAGTGCAGCTGACCAAGCTCCCACTCGTGAATCATTTAATGATGGCATCCGTCCACGTTGGTATCCGATCGGAGAAAGTAGTCGGCCCACTTACTTACTGCAGAAATAAGCACCGAATCGTCGTGTAGCGTTGTCTAATGCAAATGAAAAATGTCCTGTGCATTCAGTATAACAACTACTGCAACGCCGCGATTATCTCGATTCGAAACATTTATTTGTCACCTTCGTTGACCTCATCGCTGATGTTGCTTTCAAGTTTCTTTCGAAGAGCAAACCACGTTCTTCGTAGCCGAATTGTGAGACCAGAGGCTCCTGCTGTTGGCGATGGAGCCAGGCCCTATCAGATCGCTTCCGTATACGGCGGCCGGATGGAAAGCAAACTGTCGAAAGGCGACAGTTGCGCTACGGTTGGAGGTATTATAGGCTCGATACGTTAAAATGACTGCGATAAGTAAGCACTTAAATATGAATGAGAACGCACCGTTCCCAAACACCACCATGGTGCCAAACTTCGATTCGTTTATAGATCTTGAGATGATGTTTGATTCGAAAGAAGTACGCTATCGAATGTTGTGTATTTCCAATTGGTAGGCGGTTTAGTTTCGTATTTCTTACGGATGTTAACTTTCACCTACACGTTCCATTGCTACTACTGAGTGGCGTTTCGCATGTAGAAGGCGTGATCCGAAATGGGTGCTTTACGTAAAATTCTTCGACGAGGATGGGATTCGAACCCACGCGTGCAGAGCACATTGGATTAGCAGTCCAACGCCTTAACCACTCGGCCACCTCGTCTGATGCATCGGAAACTGCGTCCCTCGCTAGTCCTTACGGAAAGAAGTCGTTTGTCGATTCGAAATCGCATCGTACTGTGGCTGGTGTACACGCTGTAACGCCCTGCTGCAGTGCAGCTGACCAAGCTCCCACTCGTGAATCATTTAATGATGGCATCCGTCCACGTTGGTATCCGATCGGAGGAAAGTAGTCGGCCCACTTACTTACTGCAGAAATAAGCACCGAATCGTCGTGTAGCGTTGTCTAATGCAAATGAAAAATGTCCTGTGCATTCAGTATAACAACTACTGCAACGCCGCGATTATCTCGATTCGAAACATTTATTTGTCACCTTCGTTGACCTCATCGCTGATGTTGCTTTCAAGTTTCTTTCGAAGAGCAAACCACGTTCTTCGTAGCCGAATTGTGAGACCAGAGGCTCCTGCTGTTGGCGATGGAGCCAGGCCCTATCAGATCGCTTCCGTATACGGCGGCCGGATGGAAAGCAAACTGTCGAAAGGCGACAGTTGCGCTACGGTTGGAGGTATTATAGGCTCGATACGTTAAAATGACTGCGATAAGTAAGCACTTAAATATGAATGAGAACGCACCGTTCCCAAACACCACCATGGTGCCAAACTTCGATTCGTTTATAGATCTTGAGATGATGTTTGATTCGAAAGACGTACGCTATCGAAAGTTGTGTATTTCC